>NC_135504.1:110566388-110865674 GCF_052857255.1 Amblyomma americanum
ATGGACTTGTTCATACCTTTTTTGTCTCAGCCGTAAGCGTATCTCGAGCTATAGCTCCCGAATGTGTTACACCTACGTTCGGTTCGTTATTCACCTTCATCATCTTGTCACTCATCTGTAACTTTGCACCTCATGAGTATCGCACCTCACAGACGTCGTTCAATAGCGACCAGAACACGCATATTTTAGTTTTCGAAGTATGGACTCTCAGTAGCAAAGGTAAAAGATTTCTTTTCTCCAGGGAGAGCAAATGCCATTCAGTGGTACATCTATTCAAACAGGCTGCATAAACTGATGGCGCTCCGTGTAAGCGGCACTCAGCAAACTCCAAAGTTTAGGTTTGTCACTTTTTCTGGGGTCAGAAATGAATCGAGTTAGCGTATTATTGCTCAAGATCGAGAACGTGCTAATTAATCCTCGTTGCGTTCTTTACAGAAAGAACTAATGCACTACACAAACTCCACACGCGTGCTATCGTCCCTCCGTGTGCGGTAAACCTCCTCGCGCTCCAGCCCCTAACGAGTAGGTTGCGCTGAGGAGGGCCTGGGGCGGGGTTGCCCTCACTCCTACCGTACCTAAATTTCGAGATTTATGTCGCTGCCTCGAGCGTCCACTCTACAAGTGCCGAAATACTCAGGCCGATATGCACCCCGTGGTGTGGGCTTGGCCGTCACTGAGGCCGACGAGGAAAATGCACCTGGCGGCAGAGGATCTCTCGCCGAACAGTGCTCTGTCATATACTGCTTGGACATAGGGACCTAATCCCCGCTTACACCCCGAATCATATAGACGGGCCATCATTTTTCAATTTATTTAACCATCATTTTTATTTATTAATAATAATAATAATAATAATAATAATAATAATAATAATAATAATAATAATAATAATAATAATAATAATAATAATAATAATAATAATAATAACTGGTCTTTGGGGAAAGGAAATGGCGCAGTACGTGTCTCATATATCGTCAGACACTTGAACCGCGCCGTAAGGGAAGGGATAAAGGAGGGAGTGAAAGAAGAAAGGAAGAAAGTGGTGCCGTAGTGGAGTGAGGGCTCCGGAATAATTTCGACCACCTGGGGATCTTTAACGTGCACTGACATCGCACAGCACACGGGCGCCTTAGCGTTTTTCCTCCATAAAAACGCAGCCGCCGCGGTCCGGTTCGAACCCGGGAACTACGGATCAATAGCCGAGCGCTCTAACCACTGAACCACCACGGCGGGTCATTTTTATTTATCATTACATACTCCCTGTAGACCTTAAGGCAATGAACATCTCTTAAACAAGACTACTAGTGGTGCGGTAGGCACTTCCAGTTTCAATTTTGAGAGAGCAGCAGCCGGACTATACGCTGCACCCGCACCAGAAACATACATTATATGAGCGGGGAAAAAAATCACTTGATAATACCAACATTAGATTAGTGGCGAGATTGAGAAACTCTAGGGATAGACGCTAGAGCCTCTTCAGAGCAGGGTTGAAAAAGTACACAAATATTCATGCTTCGCGTTTCCTATACTGCGAAATTCACTGATAACAGCTGTGTGTTTCCCGCCTACACTTTTATCCAATTATGCGCGTGCGCTGCTCACTCTTACACAGACCTCTTTCGGCGCTCTTGGATAGCGCTTCTCCTTTTCCCTTCACTTGTCTTATGTAAACTTTCTCCACTGTTGAATTATACGCATCAACTTCTGTGTAGGCTTATATGTATGTTCAGTTAGAGTTAAATTAGAAAAATACAACGTCTATTTTTTATTTTTGTCTTATTCGTCTGCGCAGGGCACATTTGGTGATGTCTTGTAGGTGCGTCTTTGTTCTTAGCACAAAAAGCAGCATGTAATACGAGAATTGCGTCTCCATTTCTCTGCTTCGAATCATAATTTCCCATCACAAAGAAAACAGTTTTTTTTTTGTTCGGCATTCAATCGCGTTCTCGCGCAGTTAGGATTTCAGTCTTAGCATGGAACCGCAATCGCCATTCATGTTCAATTTTCAAGGCACTTAAAGATTCGGAGTACCAATATCATTCGAATGGAATTCCTGAAAAGAGGTTGCCGTGAAGTCTTCCTTCGAGTCCGAAGATCCGTACGTTGCACAACTAAACACGCTTTTCACTATCATTAGAAGAAGATTCAAAAAGCTCTTTGAGATATCTTTTATGTAATGCAAGCATCGTGAATATTACATAACACCTTACAGGCTCGTATTTCACCCAATTGAAACTTGCTTTTGTGTGGGCTTTTCTGGTTTCAGTTCCGAAGCTGTGAAGCTATGGAAACATTATTATACTTTTACTTGTGTTAGCTAGCTGGTGCAGCTGTGCTGGACCATGTTTTTTTCATGTGACTTTAATTACACCATATTTTACCCATCTGAAGGAACGGTAAAATGCCGCCGCGGTGGCTGAGTGGTTATGGCGCTCGGCTGCTGACCCGAAAAACGTTAGTTCGATCCCGGCCTAGGCGGTCGAATTTTGATGGAAGCGAAATTCTAGAGGCCCGTGAACTGTGCGATAAAAACCCCAAGGGGTTAAAAAAACCCAAGGGGTGGAAATTTTCGGAGCCCTTCACTACGGCGTCCCTCGTACTCTGAGTCTATTTGGAACGTTAAACCTTCAGAAATTAAACCGGAAAGGTAAAATTTTAAAGTCCACATTCACCCCTCTATAGCAGCAGCACGTTTAAACACCTGTTCTTATAGTCCAGGCATACATTTTAAAACTATCCTAGCCTCGGCTGGAACGTCCGCAGATACCCATGAAGCCGCCGCAGGGGATCAGTGGTTACAGCGTTCGGCTGCTGACCCGAAAGAGGCGGATTCGATCCCGTCTGCGGCAGTCGCATTCCGGCAGAGGCGAAACGCTCAGTGTCAGTGCACGGTAAAAACCCCAGGTTGTGGGATTTATACTGAGCCTTCCACTACGGCGTCCTCATAGCCTGAGTCGCATTGAGACGTTAAACCCCATAAAGCTACCAACCAGCAGGACCAGGTGAGAAAGGGGGAAGGAACAACCGGGTGTTAGGGTAGCGTGTGTCGCACTCAGTTGCGACCCCTTAAACAAAAGCATGTTACGCTAACACCGCCCAAGCTACCCCTCAGTAAAGAGCCGAAAACCGCGTTCTTAAAGACTCGCAGCGCGCGTAACCCTCGCCACTCGCCGAAGTTGGCCCTGCATTATTAGTGCCCCAAGCAAGCTACTCCATGCGTCACACTCGTGTAAACGCAGCTGAGGACGTACCATGGATAGCCACGTGCTGCTACTTCGGGTTCCCAGTTGCTTGAATACGATGCGAGGCACCTAACGACCGAGTGTGAGGACTTAGCCTCTGTAAATAGCCCTGCTGAAAATGAGTCGTTGGGTTAATGCAGTAGGTACTAAGGCGCTCTACCAAGTTGCACTTGGGACGGTACCACTAACAGCATCCGAATCGAATGTTTGTTTGTTTGCTTGCTTGCTTGCTTGTTTGGTTGTTTGTTTGTTTGTTGATGAAGTTGTAATAACGGAATAGCTTTTGCGAAAAATTTTCAGTTCTGCACAGGCTAGCTGTTCAACTATGGTGCCATATAAGTCGCTACTAATATACTTCCTTCTCAAAGGACACAAGGGCCAACGGTTCGAGTTGCGTCGAGCCATGCGGATAACAGGTCACGTGATCGGCGCGCTTTTTTATATAGATGACCAAGAATTTTAAAGTCTTATATGATTCGACTATTCTCACAGTTGCTCAAATCAGCTTTGGTCTTCTTTAGAAAATGCTAAAATAGACAGCTGCAATGCAAGGTCAGATAAGCAATCCATGGTGAACAGCGCTGTTTAATCATTTGGTCGATCGACAGCAGCGTTTGTACTTGAAAAAAGTTTGCGCGGTGCTGTCGCAGCAAAAAAAAAAAAAGGAAGCGCATTGAGACATCATGGTCAATCTTCCTACCAATGAAATGGTGAATTACCGCAGCTGCTATACTTTTTCCAGCTGCGCTAAACAGAAGGTTTTACACTAAAACAAAACCGATGACGCACCGCATGCTCAAGAGTGCTCGATTTTTCTCAGCCTTAATTACTGCACGAAAATGTTCAAAGTCAGGAGTTGAGTTGTATGGTACAGGTTAATGGGATTAGCCTTGCTTATTCTGCCGGCAATTGCTCCACCGTAGCGCCACTTATATGTTAATAACTACCTAAAACCTATCTGATCTGCCCCCGCTATGCGCACAGTCACTTATAATACTGCATATTTCACTCTCGCAACCACCATCTATGCACAGATTCACTCACATCAGAACAAAGACTACTCCAGAAGACACCATCTACGCACACATTCAATCACAGTAGACCATACATAGTCCGTTCTTGCTGTCACCACTTAGAGAAAGTATCAGTGTACTGCAGAAATGTTAAAAGAAGGCGTGCAGCCTCCCTTCTGCATGTCTGGTTTCCACTCGGGTAGACAATGCCCTGAACTGTACTGTGAAGGGCGCCTGTCTTCTTGAAGGAAGCGTACATCACATACCTTTCCGCGTTGTACTTTGGGCAGTACATAATGCAATGTTCTATATCCCCGCACACACCACATAAAGAACAGAGCGAAGACGATGCTATGCCCGTCTTATGCATCCAGGCAGGAGTACGAGCACAGCCCGTGTGAATTCGATGCAGTAGAGTGGCCTGGGATCTTCTCAGTACCTTGGTCACACATGGCTTGTGGGGAGCACTCCAAAGGGTACTAAAATGATCGAGCACCGTTTCTTTGAAGAGACTTTTTCCATCTTGAGGTACTTTTGTTGATGAATTTCTGGACGGAGCTTTATGGGCGAGACTGTCTGCCACCTCATTGCCTCTGACTCCTATGTGAGAGGGCACCCATTGGAAGTATAGAGTAAAGCCTCTGCTGTGCTGATTCTCTACCAAGCGTAGAGAGCTCATAGACAAGGCATCAGTAGGCATCAATGTCTGGATTCTGGTAGTATCAAGGAACGAGTCGTGAAACACTAATGTTATGGCTTTACAATCTGGGCCGACCCATTCCGGCTGGAACGTTTACGTTTATTTCTTAATTTATTACGTAGTAGATGCCAAAATTTCGGGTTTGCATTCCTTACTGGCTTAATGCCAGAAACAAACATACCATGTGTAACGAATATCGTCTGCACTTTTTTCCACATTTTATTGCGCATATTTAGTACGAGGCTCTCCAGGGAGAGTGACCTTATTGATTTCTAATTAGCATTACAATTTTCTGACGCCGGCCCGCACCGCGTTCTTTGTTTGTGTGTGTGTTGCAAAACAACTTGAAAATGTGCTTTTTCTTCGCCTCTTCTTCGAGCAGCCGAGGTGGTAGGTTATTTTTTATGAGCTTTCTTTATCTTAGTTTTTTTCTCAGTAACTTGCCCCCCAAATTTTCCAGGCACCTTCGGCAGGTCCTGAATCGCATGTGAAAGTAGATCGCAAGCTCATTAGGGAACTCATTCGACTGGGTCGAAGTGCCGTCAGACGTGTCCGGATGGGGAAAAAAGAGAGAACACTGTAATGGATGAGCTTCTAATGAGCTCAGTGTTTTCTCTAGTCGAAAAAAGCACTTGGGATCTTGAATGAAAAAACGGTGCATAGTAATTGACAAGAAAAAAGTTTGATGAATGTTTGTGCCTCTAGAGAAATGGTGTAATTGAATTGTAAAGTTCACTACTTATAGTCTTCAAATACTTTCTATTTTCTAGCGTGTTTAAAGGATATTTACATGGTAGGCAGACGAGCTATAACGTGGCCTTAGCTTCATCTTAGGCCTATACCATGCGGCCATGCAAACGATAACCCGGCGGCCGTCTGTCTGTATGTAGTCTACGAGAAAGCAGAAGCTTACCATACTTATGCCCTCGAGCGGGATTTGAACCCGCGGCCGTACGAAGAGATCAGATTCAGATTAAGAGTGAGTGACGTGACAGAAAGAGCCCTCCGGCCTTTTCTAGCATATGACAATATTTGCTTGTCACACTCTTCTATGTGTCTTTCGGCGGGTTGTCTCCTGTTCCTGAAAAAAAGAGCATACCCTAATCTAATCTTGTGTACCAAGTAGATACGGAGGGCTGGTTCATATATTGCGGCTTTCGGTTGTAAGGCGAGTTTTGGCGGCTGATAAACATTTTCGCATTCAGTGATCGGGCTGAGAAAGTAGCTTTCTTCGAAAACCTGAGTGTTCTTGAATCTGAGCGTCACGTTGTTCGATGGGGGACTACTTTAACTATGTGTGTAACCCTAATGATCATTCTGTACCGAGCAGAAGTAGCGACAGAAGTGGTGCACGTCTATCGGGCATTGCTGAAAACGCGGGCGTACTAAGTACTGCACTATCTCTGCCGACGTCCTGCCCCTATATGCGTATCCAAGGACGTTCGCATGCCCGTCTGGACCGGATCTGCGTTATCTTCGGCTCTCCTTATCCGACTCATCCCGTGTTGCGCAAAGCCAGTGTCTTTCTGTTATCACAGCATGGTTACTGGGCCTATTCGTGAATGTTGTGTCCCCTGTGCTGTGTCCCCTTCTTTCGTACTGTTCTGTGTCACCAGTGTTCCATTCTAACGGCCACTTGCCCCTCTTCGCGCGCCGTCGCAAGATGCCCCCCACGGCGGGCCCCCGCGCCCTCTTGTTCTGGGAAGCCACTCCCTCGTGTGGACGCCGCGCCATCCCCTCTGTCCTTCTGGCGCGGCAGTTCGGCATCCGCCTCGGTCGACGCTGGTCGCACCCTCTTTAGTAGTAAATAAACAGTGTGAAATTATCGCGTGTCTTTTGCTGCATTGACAACAACTTCCGGACACGACTGTAGAAAGAAGGGGACACAGCACAGGGGACACAACAGTGAACATACCCGTTGTAAGTTCCTACCTCGTTGGGCTCTCGGTAGCTCAATGCTACGCTGATTGGAGATGAGGTTTTAAGTTTCCAGTCTTGTTTCTCAAAGAGAGTGCATTTACATGAAGCTCGAGAGATGTTTAAACAGGAAGTGCGAAGCATAGCAGATAAAATCTTTTCGGTAAGGTCCTACTTAAAAAAAATTGGCGGTGGTTTAGCTCTGGTTAAACCTGGAGTGACGCGATAGCTACAGCTGGCTGAGTGGAACTTGGTCACGTGACCAACCACGTGATCAGCCACGGCGCCGCGCCGCCGGCAGCTGCTCCGCACTACGTGACCAAGCACGTGACAGCGTGGCGGCGCCGCCACTGCCACGCTGAAGGCTCGAAATGCTACCGTAATGTAGCTATCGCTACAAAACTCAGAATAGAAGCAGTTGCTGAGCACACTTTATAACCTTTAAGATCTTGATTTTGACGCTCCTGGCTTGTACTCGGAAGAAATCGGTGATGTCAAGTGTTAGCTTCAACAGCTTGATGCAGATTGCGGCACGGCTGCCCTTATTCGGTATCGCACCAATTGCATTTTGCACTCTTGCCGTCATGCTTTTGCCAAGAGAATATCAGTACATTTTTTAGTGGTGCTTTGGTCACTAGCATGTATTTATTAACATCCGAATTCGAGAAATAATATACGTCTCTGTTTATCACTTCCTCCAACGCCTCTGATGCTGAGGGTATGGCGCACTTCGTCTCCGTTGCGAAGCCCCTTTCAGAGGATGAGTGCTTGACGATAAGTGGCCACTTAACTTTAGCAGGATTAGAGGATGTCATTGATCAGTTGCTACTGTCGAAAACTATTGGGTCTGATAGCCTTTCTGGATAATTTTGTACGGTCATCGCCGCGGCCTTCCTCCTTCCAAGTTAAAACTGCCAACTTCTCGTGGTCTGCTTCTGCAGTCGTCGTCTTCATCAACTTGCATCAGTGGGTAGTGCAGTCCAAAAGCAAGAGCAAGCAAGTGCCTCCACGCGGCAAGCCCAAGTTCGAACATGTGGCTGCTTTTCTGCGACCTGTTACAAATGCAAGAGCATGCAGGCGTGCCTGAAGCCTACGCTTTATGGCACTTGCTAAAACGCCTCACCAAACTGCACATCTCGTTTGAACAATTGGAGCCTATCAAAATTTATTTAAGAGAATTGTAAAATATGACAGGTAGCCTTTCTCCCCGCTGTTAAACTGCTAGCATCTCGCGCTGAGGCACTAGTTTGTGCAGCAGCGCACAGAAGGCGCCATAAATCCGCGCCGAACGCGCCAGTTTCGGTCACTGCTCCAAGAGGGCGCCATGAGTCAGTGGGCTACTTCAGACCGATTACATTAATATCAGTTATATGCAAGCTGGCGATGAAGGTGGGAAAATTAAAAATGTAGTCATGAGTAGAAAGTCATTCGATACTCGCAGAACTACATGATTGGATCAGAAGTGGTAGGCGCTTAGATAGCCTGTTTGTGCTTATCCAATGCATAGAGATAGCTAAGGCGGAAAACAGACCTTTGTATTTAGCCCCCCCCCCCCCCCCCCCCTGAACATAAGCGGGGCATACGACGACGTGAACAGAGGACTTCTCTGGCACATATTAAAACAGGAAGGTTTTGGTCATGAGGTAATTGATTTTTTACAGGAAATATACTTAGATAATAAAGTTCAATTTACATGGGAAGGGATAAAAAGTACAACTGTCGATGTACGCGAAGGATTAACGCAAAGCTGTCCTCTACCAACCGCTGTTGTTCATGCTTTATATGATAAATATAGAAAGAAGGCTACAATAAAGTAATTTAGTTTATGAGCTGTCTTACAGAGCAGGGGGAAAGGTCGTTGAGCAACGACTACAGGGTTTAATGTATGCGGACGATATTGTACTGTTGGCAGATCGCCAGGAAGATTTGCAAGCTCTGGTTAATTGCTGTGGAGGTGAAGGAGACGCTCTAGATTTCGATTTTAGCACAGCTAAGTCCGGTGTGAGGATTTTCAATGATACAACTGATCAGGTGCTTACAACTCAAGGGCATGAAATACCCGGAGTGGCCAAATACAAATATCTCGTGGTATGGGTAAACGAAGGGCAGATATACACGGAAAAGCATGAAAAGTCTGGTACGGTAAAAAGGTGAAGAGGTGTACTGTGCGATGTCAGTGCACGTTAAAGAACCCCAGGTGGTCGAAATTTCCGGAGCCCTTCACTACGGCGTCTCTCATAGCCTGAGTCGCTTTGGGACGTTAAACCCCCATAAACCAAACCAAACCAAAAAGGTGAAGAGATTACCGGGACAATCATACATAGGCATCAGGGGGGGGGGGGGGGGGGGGGTAAATAAATATGAAGTACTCAGAGGTATTTGGGAAGGAGTAATGCTGCCGGGGCTTACTTTTGGGAATGCGGTTCTGTGCTTAAGGGCAGAAGTTCAGTCGAGATTAGAAGTAAATCAGAGAGCTTTTGGAAGATTAGCACTTGGTTCCCACGGAAAAACCACAAACGAAGCAGTACAGGGGATATGGGTTGGGCATCGTACGAAGCACGGGAAGCTCAGACTAAAATATTATATCAATAACGCCTGAGGAAATTGGGCGATAACAGATGGGCAGCTAAGGTATTTAAATACTTATACACAAAGGGCATTGAATCACAATGGCCCAACAGGACTAGGAAACTAAACGTTAAGTATGCAGAACACAAGGGCTGAGAAAATGCATCAAACGACCAGTAAAAAACGCGGAAGATAAAAACTGGATTAATTCGAAGCACTATATCGATACTGGAAAAGGAAATCAGGAAGGAATCGTTCTGTGATAACTCAAGAGGCAGTGCCCTACTCTTTCAAGCGAAATCAGGCTTCCTTAGAACACGCAGCCCACATTCCAACGCATTCCCCTCCGCATCATTCGAATCGATAGCTCGATAATCTTTTCTAGAGATAAACTACAAAAAGAAATTTGACGAAGATGACACATGTGCTGTGTGTTGTATATCTGTAGAAACAATTGGACAGCTCATACTCAAACGAGATGGCATCCATCCGGATGTCGATGCAGCCACAGTCACTCTCCCTGAGGATCTGGGATTAAGAGATAACAATTGTTATGTAAATAAATCTGCGGTGGAAGTTAGCAAAAGCGATTGGAGGATTGGTGGCTAAAAATCACAGAGGTGACATATGGTTAGAAGTTTAGGACAGAAAACGTATTTAAAGAAAATGGCGAATTTTAAGACCAATTTCCAACACTGTTAAACAAAAATAAAGAAAAAAAGACGAGCATCAACTGCCACTACCCCTCAAATGTGACGCTGCTATCTTCCATCCATCTCACGAAATCACAGCCCACATTCCAACGCATTCCCCTCCGCATCATTCGAATTGATAGCTCGAGGATCTTTTCAAGAGATAAACTAGTCAAGTCAATACCAAAAAACGTTCATCCCGAGCACAATCAAGGTAGGAGAGAAGCCAGAGCTAGAGCTATAGAGAAGTATTACGGCAGCAAAAATGGCACGTATTATGTAGACGCGGCGTGCCCTACGCAAGAGGGCATCTGCACCGTCGCGGTCATACACGAGGGAAAGCAGGTGGATGGACTCTTGGTGAAAACTAGTAAAGTTGCGTTAGCCGAGGAAGGGGCGATAGTGCTGGCAGCCACTCACTCCGACGCCACGCACATAATTTCTGAATCTCAACACGCCTATCTAAATTATATAAGGGGAATAATAGCGCCGCTTGCCAGCAAAATTTTAGCAAACGCGCAACATAGCTCAATGCAGGGAACAAAACAATTCGTATGGGTGCCCGGACACCAGGGAATAGAAAGGAATGAGGCTGCTCACACAGCCGCCCGAGCGTCTCTCCCCCGTGCATTCCACGGAATGCCCAGGCTCTGTCGGGACTCCTGTACCGAATCCGCTTACCACATGTGCGGACATTACAACATATCTGCGCTTCAGTAGGTAGACGTTCCCAGAGCCCGCCAACGGCCCGGGTAGAGCTGAGGAACGACACCTCAGAAGGCTGCAAACGTGGTCGTTTCTAAGCTCTGCGATTCTAAAACACATAGACCCAACTATTCCGGGGTACTGTAAATTTTGTGAGATGTGGGCAGACGCATATCATATGGTATGGGCCCCCCGCCAGAAATCTCCGCAAATGAAGAGAGTTAATCAGCCAATGAGAGAGTGCTGGGAGCCAACCTTGTCCGGCTACTTGGACCTGGAGTCCCAGAGGGCTGTGGTCCAAAGAGCGCGGGCAGCAGCTCCGCCGATGGTGTCCCGGAATCAGGACTTCCACCCAGGCAAAGGAGCTGTGAAACCCTCCACTTTCCTCTAAAACCTGCCCCAGTGCATCCAATAAAGTTTTACCACCACTACTCTTGCTTTTGGGAATGTTGCCTTTTTGCTATAAATTTCTGTCATTTGAGAAATAAGATTCACTTTAAGATTGCAATGTCAGCACTCCCTCCCATTTCACTACTACTTCGTATGCATCACACCAACCTAGGCTTTTTTTTTTTATTCAAAGACTTGCAATGGTGCATCCGCCCATGCTTAGGGTGATTGCTCGAAATCGTAGTAGACTCATTGCTACTTGGCAAAAAAAAAAAAAACCGTTCTAAAGCTTCTAAGGCCTCATATCTTTCCAACTAAACCACGCCTTCCTAGGTAACAGATTTTTTATATCCTAATTCTCCTCGTATTTGTTACAAGCCGTACCTAATTCCTTACCTTTTTGTGTGTGTGTGTGTGGGAAAAGTCGTCGCTTAGTGCTCTGATGTGAGCTCCCAGCTCGGAAAAAAAGGAGTCTTGAGCTGGACAGGAGGGTAGTAAATAATGAAGCAATATCTAATTAACATCCTCCTGAGTGAAGATGTAATATTACCATGAAAATCTGCGCAATTTTTCTCGGAAATTTACGAAGTGCTTCCAAGGACGCCCCTCACAGTACATTTCACCAGGGACGAAAATTGTGGGGTGACTAGTGGCCGCTCCCCGCCGCGGTGGCTCAGTAGTTAGAGCTCTCGACTACTGATTCGGAGTTCCCGGGTTCGAACCCGACCGCGGCGGCTGCGTTTTCATGGAGGAAAAACGCTAAGGCGCCTGTGTGCTGTGCGATGTCAGTGCACGTTAAAGATCCCCAGGTGGTCGAAATTATTCCGGAGCCCTCCACTACGACACCTCTCTCTTCCTTCTTTCTTTCACTCCCTCCTTTACCCTTCCCTTACGGCGCGGTTCAGGTGTCCAACGATATATGAGACATATACTGCGCCATTTCCTTTCCCACCAAAACCTATTATTATTATTATTATTATTATTATTATTATTATTATTATTATTATTATTATTATTATTATTATTATTATTATTATTATTATTATTATTATTATTATTATTATTATTATTATTATTATTATTATTATTATTATTATTATTATTAGGGGCCGCAATGCCATACCGTGGCTTTCGAGAGCTCGCAGTCCTTTCCGTCTAAATACGCAACTACAATTGAGTCTAAAGGCGTAAATTGTCTAAAGATCTTGCCCGGAAAACGCAGACTTCACCAAGGCACTTCAAGCTTCAAGCTCGGACTGGCATGTAAAGATTACTGACATTTTTTTCATCTTTTTTTATGTGGGCGTCCGGTTCAGCCTTTCGTGGATTCGGATTTTATTACTCACTCGCCAGTGTTGCACTTTATAAACATTCAGTTCAGTTCCAATTTTTGGAACCGAAACGAAGTCTGCCTGTGAGAACAATTACACTTTGTTTTCTTCTCGGCATAAATTTGTGGCCCGAGCAGCTGTGTTTGCCAAAAGAACTACAATATTTTTGCGAAGCTCCACTTACTCGTTCTTTTTGGCCGCCATGTCTTCAGCCATGCTTTCTTGAATAAACAAAGCTGCTGTGACCATTCCTGTTACTTAAGAGCGTTCAAAAATAATGCCCTCTGTTATGCGGCTGCATTAAATTCTATGGTTGTCCAAGTTAAATCACCGACGAGTTTTGTTTGTAGGGACGTGTTTTGTGCGTGACAATTCTCCGAGCAAGAACGTGGGGGCAAAAAGGCCTGAAGTTTCGCCAGCCTTGATATTTTTAAATTGGTTAGGCCGGAGGTTTTCCTACCTTTCTTGACTATGCTATATTGTGCTATGCGCGCATGGCCCTAGCGAGTCCCCAGAAACGTGCACTTTCAGCCCATACAATGCGTGTACGTGCGTGCGTGTGTGTGTGTGTGTGTGTGTGTGTGTGTGTGTGTGTGTGTGTGTGTGTGTGTGTGTGTGTGTGTGTGTGTGTGTGTGTGTGTGTGTGTGTGTGTGTGTGTGTGTGTGTGTGTGTGTGTGTGTGTGTGTGTGTGTGTGTGTGTGTGTGTGTGTGTGTGTGTGTGCGTGCGTGTGCGTGTGTGTGTGTGTGTGTGTGTGTGTGTGTGTGTGTGTGTGTGTGTGTGTGTGTGTGTGTGTGTGTGTGTGTGTGTGTGTGTGTGTGTGTGTGTGTGTGTGTGTGTGTGTGTGTGTTCATCTTTTTCACTTGGGGTACAAACATTCGCGAAGTCCTATTACGTTTCGTGCAAGTAAATCAGGCAACTGCGCGCAATTTTTTTTTTCAGCAACGCAAACATACATGGTCATGAGAGCGCGAGAAAGAGTGAAACATCTTGCTTATTGCAATAGTGTCAATAGTGGCCGGTCTACGTTCGCATCGCAAAGGGACGATTAATCATGGCTTAAGCTTTTTGGCATGACGAATATTTTTAGAAATTGCTTCAAGGCTCGATTGCTTGCAGGAAATGGTGGATGGCGACTGATTGAAATTAACAAGTCACCAGGTGAAGAAAAGACAGCGTTTTGAAGAGTTGTTTGGTCATGCGCTATCGTTAAAAATACGCTACGTGTAAATCTCGTTGCTGCTTCCACCGATTATATGTTTTTATTCGGCGATCATTCCAAATTTCTATTGTTTACATTAAAAGCTGATTTTCCTCTAATATCTGCGCAGATATACACGGACTGGGCCAACCACTACCTGGAGAGGAGTCGCTACAAGCGCTACATTCAGGACCTGCAGAGCGACATCACCGATGGGGTGCTCCTCGCTGACGTCATCGACGCTGTCGGTAAGACATACGCACAATTTGTCGACATTCTTGCTCTAACTGGGAGTTTAGCCTGGGAAGGATTACAGATAGGCGTTCGAATGGCCCTTTAACTGTAACTCATTTAATTTTTCTCCCCTCACGGCATCACTATTGTGTCAGAAGCTGAATGGGCACGCGCAGTTGTGAACGTGACAGGGTGTACATAAAAACGAAAATAAACCGCAAAAACAGCTTAGAAACCATCTACTGTTCGCCTTGTAAAGCCTAGTGTTCTGCGTGTACGCGCAGTTCACTTAATCCAGGTCATTGCCACGCCAAAAATGCCGTAGAGGATTATGATAGATGTAGTTAGTATTGAAGCCGGCAGGTACTTCTAAGCGCAGCGCTGAATGACAACTAGAGCTGCAAACTAAAATCTCAGAGGTGCGATTTGATCGAAGGCGAATGACGCGTTTTCTGTGGAAATGTCTGTTCACTGTGAATGTAATTTGAATTGTCACGTGGAGGAATTGCTATTGTGATGTTTTCTTCAGCCTCCTAATCTTTGCCTCTGTATCTAAGATTACCGCATATTCTTAACGAAAAGCAGTCTTTAAAAATCCGCTACCCAGAATGCTCCAGAAGGGGTACTTAATGGCAAAGGTATGTCGTGTAACGTGCAGTGACCCTAGACGTAGCGAATGTCTGATGACGCCCACAAGCAACGTTGAGTCGGTTACGAGCGAGGCATCACAATCGTTGTATAAACTGTGTTCAGACGCTGTACACAGTCGATCACACTTGCCTAGAGCACTCGAGAGGTGCCGTCCGGGGGAAGTAAGGCGACATTCTAAAGCAGGTATTGACTTTCTCTGATAATGCTTGCGCTGGAGAGCAGCCGAATAGACGCGTGAACCGCACAGGCATCAGCGCCTTAACGCCAGCAAAGCAGTTGCGAAAAGATTTCACTTCATTTGCTCCGCAGCACACCACCCGAGTGCTCAAGACAAGTGTGGTCGACTCCGTACATCTGCTGAGCTCACTCTATCCTCGTATCGGCGGCTCCGATTAGCGTCGCTACTTGCAAAACGGCGCGCCTCAAGTTATATTGCTCTAATCTGATGCCGCGGGGAAAACAGTGCATAAGTTGATTCATAGAAGCAAGATACTCACTACTTAGTGCGTAATCCAGGGGTGCGTAGTCCAGTAGTGCATAGTATCTTCACTATAACACATTTTGACTTTCTCCTGGGTGGCGTTATTATGCGTACGGGTAATTCCTAGACATTTGTTGGAGGCCTGAAACACTCAGATTTATAAAAGCGAGGTTAAATAAATACAACTGGAAAGTTTGGTTTTCTCGGCACGGGACCGCGTGGGCCGAAAAAAAAAGAAACTGTCAAGGCACCATACCCTCACATTTGGCGTGAACAGATGCAATCTGCTTGACGAAATAGTAGAAGATGCGGAACTCAAGCACACCGAACGAAATAAAATAATGATGCCAATGAATCCTTTTCCGGCCTAAACTTTCACCTCCGAGGCACAGAATATGTTGCGCAGAAATTTTTCGCTCGTAGACGAAACGCCCTGCCACCGTTTCCAATCACACAGAGTTAACTTTACTGTGTCTCTCAAACCGGTCACCCGTGAGCTGAAATTGTAGCTGGTGCTCAAGATCAAAAGCAAGTTAGCATTCTCCAGAGCTCCGTACTTAGCGGGTATTTTCTTCATCGGACGGCGTAGCTACCTCGATTGCTAAATTAAAGGACGCGAGGTAATAATTTCCACAGTTACCTATCAGGTGCTTTTCCACTGTTCAGCCTCTCATCAATTTGCACTAGCTATCGCTTACACTCTCGTGCAGCGATTTCAGGAGGCATGGCAGTGGTTGATTTCATTCGTTGGAATTGATAAACAAGTTCGCACGCCGATTACACAAATGGTAACGCGGAAAATCAGCGCTAGCCGATGTGGAACAGTGATTGCACACAGAAAGATGCCGCCCATGTGGGTTATGCCATCACGGCCCCGGTCAGGCTATGCTGCAATGACGAAATGTCTACGAACACAAGTTTCTCTCCCGGCAGAGTTCGCTCTGTTTGCTTCGGCAAAGATAGCGCGTGGCGCAAGGCACGGGCTATGAGCATGGAGTGGTCACACCCTTGCACCCATCCATCATTAGGGTCCCACTTGGCTGCACGGGCGCTTTTTCACCATTAATACTACGACGACGACGTCTCTATTTCCGGGAATATTTGCAATACCATCTAGCGGTGCAAAAATAGGCGCAGTAACTGACATGAATACCTTAACCACGCCGTGATGGAGCGAACAGAACGAAAAGGGAGGGGGAGCAAAGAAGTGCAGGTGCTTACCACCACGGCAGCCATATGGCGCACGAGCGAGGTTTCAACCCACTTGGACTCGAGAAAAACGTCTCGAGCACTCGACTCAACTGCGCACTTCTGATGCGACAACCGTAACAACACCGCGACTGTGGTTACTGTGCTAAATCCTCAGGACAATGTTTTATGCACTTTACGGTGGCCCTTATTATATCCAAGTGTAGATAAGGGTGCCACAGCGGCGTAACGGACCAATGACGTCTCCCGGAGACACTATAAAGGCAGTCCTTCGTGCAAAACCAGACATCGGCTGTCGGCAACGTAGTCTCACGCCAGAGAATTCGAAAGCCACTTCTGTGCCAGTTTCAGGCACACTGGTCGGGGCTGAAGAAAAGGCAATAGAAAAGAGCAAACGACGGAGCAAATTGTGAGGCGGGCTGTGCGAAAAGCAACGCGTGACTCAGCCTCCAATTGAGGGGAAGGAGACGGCAGTAGCCTCCGCGCTAGCGCCGTTAACGTCTCGGCCGGTGTGTGCGCGGCCGGGTGAAAATCTGTTTACCCGGAATGCCAATTGGGCCCCTCCTTCCCTCGGCCCCCGCCGCGACTGTAGTGCGGTAGCTGTGGCGGGGGCGCTCGCGTGCGCTCCGCTGCCCGCTGCATCGGAACGTTGGACAATTTGGGGAGAAGGAAGGCGGCGCCATCTACGGAGCTCGGGAGAGGATGGTGATTGCGTGCCTTCCATCCCGCCGCCGCCGTCCCCCAGAGGGCGCGCATCCCCATTTAAGCCTCGGGGTAAACTGGGAGAGGAGGAAAAGCGAAACGAGAGTGTGGCGGGGTTGGGAACCGAAGTGCGGGGTTTGAGGGACTAGAACAAGGAACAGAAGCCAGGAAGCTCAACAGAAAGCGAACGCCAAGCTAGTTCGTGAAGAAGGGTGCCTCGTTGAGACTGTGAGCAGTGGTTTCTTTGTGTCCCTTTGCGTTAAAGCTGACAACGGGCGCTAAAGGAAGCACAGAAAGCAGCTTGGAACATCGTTACCGAAAATGAGATTGCGTGATTGCGTACGTTTCTTTTCTGGTTGCTGGCGTGCAGTTTAATTTACCTAAAACAACCGTAATGCCTGCATGATTAGGTTCAAATCAAAGCCAATTTTCTCTTTAAATTCGATAGACGAAAATTTTAGAGGAGAAAATATATGCACATTAAAGTAGGCGAGGGAATATCATCGCTGGGTTTAGAGCGGATTTCCTTAAACATCATTCGTGAGCGCTTTGACTCAGCAACGCCTATCTAACATGCTGACGTCCGAAAATACCACTGAAGGACATTAAGGAGTCGACCTGAAACAAATTCCCTTTTCCAACCTTCCCCCGAATTGAAGAAGCTATAGCGACATCTGGATTGTACTCTACCGTACAAGTCAGACCACCCCCAGCTCACCCGGATCTGGTTTGTGCAAATGGACACTTCTCAAGATCTCTTTCACCCTGATTCACATGCCCTTCTTTAATTAGTCTCACCAGGACAAGAGTCCGTTCAAATAAACGTCACGTTTTCAGCTGTGACGAGTGGCTACTTGGGCTTGCGTGTATACTGTTTCATAGGAACGAATGGCGCGACAAAAACGATATCAATGCTGCCGTAGTTTATTCCGTGGACTAGGGTGCCGCAATGCCAGAAGTGGCACTGTTGTGTTTCAAGTCACCTTACCGAATACTATCCACCTCTTAGCGGCACTTAATAAATAACAGCGGATTAGGCCATTATGATCAGGCTTTATATCCTGGGATGTAAGCAACTAGTGATGAATTTAATTCTGGGATTCACACATGACAGCATTTGCAGGCGCATATGCGTCTTTCATATCTATCCTTCAAAGTTGCGCGTTTGGGGCACGTAGGTGCATGTTATGCAGGTCGTGATCTGGGACTGCACGAACACCCAAAAGGACAGATCTTCGGGCCAGCATGGTTTCACACCTATTTCATCGCTTCGTTGCGCCTACAATCGAACAGGTGCTTTAACTGCGAGTCGCTTCCTTCACCCTGAGAGATCCACACGCGTTCCCGCTGAGAAAAAAATGCCTCCTAGTCTGTTCTGACTCAGTGCTCACAGCACAGCCAACTTTGGATTCGCGAGAAAGTGCGTCCATCCATTGAAAGCAAGACAACTCCATCCTCTCTCCTATAGTTAGAATCAATGAGTATTATGCGACAGCGTTCAGCTCCCGTTCAGGCGATAAGCGTGGCATAGGAGTGTCAAGAAAATACCGATTGGTCGAGAGGTAACGTGTTGAGCTGTGAAATTAAAGTGGTTAAATGTTAAATTAAAATGTTATTTTGAGGTCGTAGCATGGCTCAAATGTCATTATGACATGTAAGTATGTGAAGTAAATTGCTTACGCGTAAAAAACAGAATAATTACTTGGGAGTCGGACCCATGACCCTTGGGTTGCGATTCAGACACCCTTAACCTATGCCATTAAGGCACCTTTTCTCGATTTCATGGAAATAGTGCCGTAAAGAAAAATCTAAGCATGCTTACGCCACAAAACACGAGGCCACCATACACCTGCACGACCCCACCTTTCAAAACATCAAAAGCCTGCGAGGCGCACACATGCATCTAGAGGTGCATTCGTTCGACACGGTTGTAAGTAGACCTTGTGTGTCTTGTGGTGTATCGCATGGTCTAGTATGCCTACTGCATTATGCTAGTGAGTGCGAGTAATTAGGAAGAGGTACTGATTAAGAAAGAATCTATAAAACAACAATTAACTCTCCCGCCTCACAACCTCAAAGCGGAGCTTTAGACTTCCCCTAAATTTTTTAACGTATGTTTACTTACAAACTCGTACTTATACAAACTCTTTTTTTAAAAAATCAAGCTATACCTCTGAAAGTAGGTGCTTGCGGATCTCAAGGTTTGTGTGATTGCCTTATATTAAAACAGACCAAACTCTCACATTGTTTCAAAGGTGTTGGGATCGAGACCAACGTCCGTCATGTCAAGTACCACGAATACCGTGCACGCAAATTACAGGCATCTCTTTCTGTCCCGTTCTCCTTTCAGCTGGAGTAAAAGTGCCGGACATCAACAGGAAACCCAAAACTAACGACCAAATGGTGAGTGGTGCGTCGTGAACTCCGCTGCGGCAATGCTCGTTTTTTGTTGCTTTCATTTTATCCGCTGGTTTTCTATGACAGTTAAAAGCCGCAGCTATGAAGAACAGCATGTGCCCCACTAAAGGGTTCTTCCTGGCACGAGCAATTGGCGATTTGTTTGTATTAGTCCACAACAACCGTAATTCTTTCCAATAGAAGCGGAGAGGGAAAACGAAGTGTATCATTAATATTGGTTTCATCACGACACATTGCCCATCGCTTCAAATTGGAAAGAAAGATATGCTTAAAAGTGTACTAAACGGTGCTGTCAATACGTTATACTCTATGAGACTCCGTGACTCCTTTTTTGTTTGATGATTCTTGGGTGGGAGAAGAGTACGCGTGAGATTTCTAGCCCTGTCTAACAGCGTAGCATGTGACAGGTCATTGGTTTGGCTGGAGTGACACCACTTTCAAAAATATTTCCGCGTACAAGGGCGTATCTTCCACCTTGTACGGTAACACGCAGGGTTCCATTAAAGCGACACTGAGTCAAACACAATTAGTTCACCCGTACCGATAGAGTAAAGCGTTTTAACTTCACAGAGGCCACTCTCATCGAAAAGGTTTTTTTTTTTAACTTAGAAGACCGAAAAAGTGCAAACACGAGTGCGTCTATATTGGGAATAAACAGGGAGTGAGCAGTCCTCTAGCGCACTCCCGTTTATATAAGGGATTTCGCTAAAGGACAGTTTATGCCCCTTTTACTCTTTTCTGTTTAAAGCGAAGTAACGAAATACAGATGTCGCCATCACAGCCCTATTTCCCAAGTAAAATACGCCCGTCAGCGCAGATTTTCGGGAGAGTATCCTAAAGGCTACCCTACACCGCCACCTGCTTCAATACTGTGGCAGCCCATCCTTTTTTTTTTTTTTGATAAGAACGTCACGAGTGTTACTCGACTGGCGGGAAGATTTTTAAATAGAATTTTCTCAACGCGAAATGCGTGTTTTGTTGCCGGAAAAACCTCAACGTAGCCGGAAAAAGGCAGAGAATCAATATTTACTGAGAACAATATTCCGATAAAGACGTCGTTGGTGTCTCGTTAATTGAAGCACTGTGCAAGCAGGTACGTACCCGAAATTAAAATCCAAAATGTGGAGCCCAAAAGCGGAATCGTTGCGATCTTGCTTCTTATCCCACAATAATCACATAATGCTTCTTATAACGACGGTTCACCGTTATTCTCAGCCTGACTACGTATACTGCAGGTCAAGTGGGTCACTCCTAAGCCTCCAATTAACCCTGTCCTGCGCCAAGTAAGATTAGTCTGTTCTCGCAAGTTCCTGATATCATCCGGCCACCTGATTCTCAGCGGCCACGTATTGCGCATTATTTTCCTTGCCTTTCTATCATATCCACTGACCACGCCTATTCTTCTTTTTGATCTCATCTGGGATATCAATAACTCGCGATTTATGCCTGTTCCGCTGCGCTTTCTGAACCCAACATGTCCGCCTTCAAAGTGAAACTGTCCCTCATGCTAAGCGACCACTACTCTTTGTATCGGCTTTCAGGACGTGCTGTTGGGATACAGCGTTTCTGCCGAAAGCCAACTGTTCGCTGGGGTTCCCTTGCGTACATTCAATCACATTTTTTGACGTAACCTCCGGTCTTTTATGCATCAGATTCGCCCATCGCTTAATGCCCAAAAAATTCCATGACCGAGAATATAACGCTTTCGTCTACGGCTTACTGGGCTTACCAACGTTGCGGCCAAGCAACGCCTTTTATGACTTAAGGGTCACGTACAGACACCTTAGAAAGCATCTAGTTGTCATCTTTATCGCCTTTCCGCCTACTTTCGTCGAAAATAAGAGCTGCAGAGCGTCACATGAAACAGCTTACTGCAGGGCTTCGGAAACTTCTGTCATGGCGCTGCCTTTATGGTCATTTCTGATGCCTAGTGTACAACAGTTATTGTAACAAGATGGACATGTATCGTATTTTTGAGAGCCTAAATAAAATTTGCTATTAAAGACGGCCTTTACATTTCTTTTATATGTTTATCTCTTTTTTCGGAAATATTGTTCGTAGCAGGAATATGATATCCTAGAGACCGTATTCTTTGAAGATATAGTTCATTTCCATTTCACTTTATTCTCTGCGACTCCCCGCTGGCCCCAATGGTGTAGGTTACGAAACAAAACGCCGCGCCTTTCTTGACAAAAATTTGGTCGAAACACTTAAGACTGCTTACGTGTGCGAATTCGAGAGCAGCAGTGTTTGCTAGGCCGAGTTTCTTTCATTCTTTTTGTGATATGGTTCGTCTAGGTGGTTGCTGTGCACCAAGACCGGCACACGTTCGGACTTCGAGCTGCACATCGCCTTGGTGGCGACACTCTCTCGCGCGGCCTATCGACTATACAGCGCGCTTGAAGCGTCGTAGCCGCGGTTCTCCCCACGCGGCGCCACCTGCTCCTCCTGTAGCGCGATTGGCCTTGACGCAAAGCGTGCGCCTCGCTCGGAGACAGCGGGGTGACGTCATCTTTTTGGGACCATCTCTCGGCCTCAACAACGACGGTCGCCGACGGAATTTCGTCTAATGAGGCTAGCAATGCTTTCGCATTAAAACACGCCCGTTATGCCACTTGCGTAAACGCATCCCGCGGCAATGTCGCACTGGCGTTCCTCCGCCGACGCCGATGAATGACTGAGCACGAGGACGCCTAGCAACCTTTATCGGCACTAATCCAGTCTAGGCAGTTAAAGTGGGCGTCGGCCGTCAAATGAACTACCGCAGCTTGGCGCCTGTGGCTGAGCAGAATTGGACACGGTGGCATGAAGGTGGCTTGTTGGCTTGTGGCGCTGTCGCCACAAGACCGGCCGTGTCTGTGATTGACCATTTCCTTCCTTACCTGTTTTCTGATGTCACCACGTTCGACGTCGCGCGAAAGTAAAACAGAATGTGGAGTGTAACGTTATAAAATAAGGCTCTAGGAGAACAAAGCAGCAATGGATATTTTCCTACAGAACTTGCGCCCAATGGAAGTCCCTGTTATACTGAAGTTGCTGTTATACTTAAGAACACAGTTAAATACGTATACAGTCATGGGCAAATGTTGACGGTATGCGGATTCGCACAAAAAAATTGCTTCTGAGTTGCCTCGTTAGCCATTCGTTTCGTTTTCCTTCCAGTAAATAGAGTACTAATATACCTGAATGCTTCTGGGTTTTCATTGACCTGTTCTGGCGAACTGCGCAGAATTTTTTTCCGGGAACCTGCTCACCGTAAACTTTTATTTACAACTGCACGTACACATACATACATACATACATACATACATACATACATACATACATACATACATACATACATACATACATACATACATACATACATACATACATACATACATACATACATACATACATACATACATACATACATACATACATACATACATACATACATACATACATACATACATACATACATACATACATACATACATACATACATACATACATACATACATACATACATACATACATACATACATACATACATACATACATACATACATACATACATACATACATACATACATACATACATACATACATACATACATTTAGCAGCGCAGTACATGTCTCATGCCCCGTATGACTGACGCATACACCGCCTCCCCTGCGCTCCCCACGAAACCTTATTTGCCTCCCAACACATGTGCGGTATTCAAGCAGTCACACAATCACGGCTACCGACGAGCAAGCAGGCCCAAAGTATGGCGGCAGCTTCATGGTCCCCCTCCGCTTTCCCTACCGATGAGTGCAATCGTCGCGTGCGTGGATCTGACGCAAACTGCCGGAACTAATAGAGATTTGTGCGCAGTGCCGACACCTTCCTTTCATTTCTTCTTTTTTTTCTCAACTCACACCCCTATCCTTCCGTATTGGTTCCTCTATTCTGCGCTTGCAAGCTGCACATGCAAGAGTTCTGCGTTTCAAAGCGGTGTAGAGAAACAACTCTGCTCCAGGGGAAACTTGAGAACCCGTGGAGCATAAAGATAGCACGTGACTCGCGCACTCCTATGGCAGGGAGCGCGTGATCGGAGTGTCAATTGGGTTACCGCCACGCTATAGTCCCTTTGGGTATGCGGGATTCGGGAGTGCGGCCTTTGTTATGCAAGCGGGCCCGCAATAGGTCTTCGCGGAGAAAGTTTCACGTCTTGTGATGACGTCATCAGGAATTCTGCGCGAAAATTTTGTCAAATGTCTGCGCGTAACGTTCATCGTTTTTCGTTGTGCGTAATAGCTAACACAGTAATAAATTCAGAACTCGAAACTTTTTAAGACCCGTACATGCTAAATTTTTCTGAGCCTACCGTGGAAAGAAAACTGGCGCGGTTTTAACGAAAACGTTCATCTTCGCGAGAAAAACTGCACACAACTACGCGTTATACCGTGCAAACATCGGTCGCTATATTCACTTTTTCTTTACAACGTCTTTTAAGTGTGAAAAAGCGCCTTGGTGGCTATGCATAAAAATAAAGACCGGTGGTCCTGATTACTTGCATTTGCATCGTGAAATAACTGCAGATACTTGAAGAACACCGAAAGACGCCCAGCCCGTTATTTACCCGTCACACGTTGCCGCCATTGTCGACTGATAACGCGGCAAAGATTTGAAGCATCATGCTTGTCCTATACAAAACGCAGTATCTCTAGACACAGCAGCGGAGCCGCCATTCCTTTATCATAGTGTTCGCAAGTGCTGAATGGTGCCTTCTTTATAGCTTTGTTTCTCCGAACATCTGTTTCCGTCCCCTGCTTTGACTCGGTGCATAATTCATTAATGCACCCCACTTTGATTGACTGTGTCGGCATTCAATCTACCTAGTCACAAGGGCTCGATTTACTACTTGCACTGTTTACGCCACCTCTTAATTTAGGACAGTTACCGGGTGACTAAAATGTAAGACGGCACCAGTATTTGAGTCCGGTGATGCTCATCGTGGCCTTAATTACAGACCCATTTAGTTGAACAGTGTCAGCTGTAAAATGTTTGAGCATGCCATATATTTAATTTTATTTGATTTCAGGTAACTAATGACATTTTTTTGCCCTCATCAACACAGATTTCGTAAATTGGTTTTGTGTGAGACGTCACTCATTTCATTCACCCACGTTTGATTTTACGCTTTAGACATCTGATTTTTAACGACTATAAATTCTTGGGCATTCAGAAAGTTTTTCGTCTTGTTGATAACGAGCTACTTCGTTTAACGGCGAGTAAACGGAACACTGATTCCTATATCTGTTCACAGATTGAGAGTTGTCGGCACAACAGAACTTAGTTCACTACTGCTAACAGCCCTGATTCTTCACCGCGTTCTTTTCCTCTGGCGTGCCGCAAGGTTCGGTGCTGGAGTATATTTTAGTAATCTATCAATTTTACTATCTCCGCCATCAGGCTTTTCATAGATGAATGCGTCATATAATGAGTAATCGCTTTATTTTAGACCCATTCATACTTCAATGTGACATGCATAAGGTCTCTAGGCGTGCTCGTGACACTGTATACTAAGAAATGTTATGTTATGCGTGTACTTGCCCAGGAATCAGGGATATCGGCACTTTGCGCCACCTTTCGGTCACTTGCTCAGGAAGGCATTGCAGTTCTATGGGCGGCCTTTTTTTAAAGTGTTTTCTTCTAAAGAGTGGATTGTACTCGTTCAGTGCAAAAAAAAAAAAAAGAGAAAGCACAGCGCGGTCACGTTCGAGATCAAATATCGACAAAACCGCTGTGTTCCTTTAGGAGTAAAGAGCAATTTTATTTGATTCTGCCATGCGATGAGGCACCCTTGCGGATTCAGTTGACGTGATTCAATTCTGGTGTTTCCGAAAGCTGTCGTGGCCCTCATAACCTGTGTCGCTTTGGGGTGTTACACCCCCATAAATCTATACCAAAAACTGCCTGAAACACAGCAGGTAGCATCCTCAGGGGAAATCGAAGGGATTTCGTCAAATTCTTCTACATAAATACATTCGCCAAATCATTCGAAAGTGTTGCGACGTTGCCATGCACCCATATAGGTCTATTATATGGTGCGCTTAAGTACCTTGAAAGAGATATGCCAGCAAGTGACAGGTGCCCTCACTGTGGCGCTGTTCCGGATATTTGTGATGTGCGGCACTGCTTGTGGACGTGCCCAGCGACGGCTGCTATTATAAAACGGCTCCTCAGGGAGGTGTGCCTGCGGTCGAATCGCCAACGTGAATATGTGAAGTGGACTATGAACAACCACTTCATCGGCAACGTCTGCGACTACCTCAGCGAAACTGGTCTTCACTCCTTCTATTAACTTTCTATCTCCTGCATTTTATTCCCCCTTTCTCAACTTAAGCCTCATGGTACACTTGTCGAATAAAAAAAAGTGCCTTGAAATCACTACTGAAGGCGTTAACACATAAATGGCAATATTTCTCGTCGGCAGTCTTCGACCTAAAATGAGCTGCCGAAACAACTTTAAGAATCGGTATCCTACGCAACCTAGCTGATCTAGGTACAGAAGCAAGAACAGGAGCTAATAGGTTGCTAAGTGAGCTGGGAACCACGCTGTGTTGGTTACCACGAGACGTAAAGAAACGCGAAGAAACGATCAAACAGACAATGCGCGTGCTGACAATTGATTTCAATGCTCGAAAACGAGCTCGTTTTTGTAAAAAAAAAATCCGTGTGACCGCTAGATAAAAGATTGCAACACACACCTGACACCTTCAATCAAGAGAACAAAGGCACATCTTTCTCCTGTGACTTACTCGATTTCCCCACGCATTACTGTTCACTATCCAAATGATCAAGGGATTCAGTGCTAACACAATATTCTTTTCCGGCAGTTCTAATCTCGTACGCTTTCGGTGTTCGCCTTTGCATGACCTAGAGTGCGAAGACGAAAATCAAAATTAATGTTTTTCTATCGAATTGTCTTGAAAAGAGCTATAAAGGCATTCGGTGCGAAAACATTTCTTAGGTGCAAAAATAAGGTATTTGTTGAAAAAAGGCTTGAGTTTATATTTATTGTTAAACTACCTCGGCTACCCTGAAAGGGGAAGTAGAAGGCTGGAGAGTCCAAAGAAAGATATGAAGCGAAGAAAAAAAATATGAAAAAATGACTGGCGAGTAGGAGTCGACGTTTTGCCGTTCCTGACAGGCCAGGAGCTACGTACGTCATAGTACAAAAAATGGAGCGATTACGCCTTTGTATTCGGGAGCTGGGTTTCACCGCATTACATGGTAAAGCAATTTTTTATTGTTGTTTTTACAGCTAGCTTTGCCGAATTGCACTTTTGTTTTCAGAAGTAGCCTGCTTAACGATAGTGCTCCATGCAGCCGCCAGGTGACTCAAGCGGACGATGTCCCGGAATCCTGGACAAATATTTAGGAGCTCCTGGAACTGCTAAACCTTCATGGCAGTCGCGTGTCGAAGATCTTGTTAACAATGCTAACCGCACACTTGGTTACTTCGATGTAGCTTTTCTACTGCTCCAAACACTAGTGCGGTCCAAATTACGATACGTGTGCTCTCACGGAATGCGGGCTTCGAGATTTTTACTCATTATTAGAAATGGATACAGAATCTTAACGCGTTTAGTTTTTTCTGTCCTTTCCCGTACTGCCAGCGTAAGTGCAATTAAGTGATTTGAACCTTCTTAAGTTTTCCTTACCTACAATACAATCACGAATGCTGACTTTACACAAGATTCATTATCACAGAGTGAATGGAAACTAAACAGAATCTTCCTTCTGAGTCATAATTTCTATCACCTGGCACAGATCATCGCCACAAAGCACGCGTTCCGTGCTGCGGACAAATGCATACTTTAAATATTTATTCCAAAGATGGCCAGTGACCGGAACCACCTGCCCACCTTCGTTTCCTCAATATATGGCACGTGTTTATTTAAATCTGCCGCTGAAAGCTGCGTATTGATGACTAATCTGCCCGGTTAATTCACCTGATCTCGGATTCTTAGTAAATTTATAGTTTTTATTTGCTCTAATGCATTTATTTTCTGTTGAATTATGGCTTCACTTTGATCATTCCAATCCCTTTTGTAGCACCTCCTGGAAATTACACTAAATTACTGAATTGCAGCAGCGCACGCTGTTGCATTTCTGATTTGAACAAATATGACTGTTCGTCGCCGTTCAAAAAAAATGTTCCTGTTGTAAGGAAGCAATCGTTTTCTTTCTGAACTTTAAAGGACAACCTCTTCTATATGCAGAACATTCTCATAATGATATCAAAAAATAATTATACCAGAATTTCTGAGGCCATGTAGCTAAGAGCTTTTCCTATGTGCGCCAAGAGCTTCACGGGTTCGGAATACCACAGGGAAGCCCGCACTTTGTTGTATGAAGAAGGTTTCTGTGGCACAATAATTCCAGTGTTGTCGCACATCAGGCGAGAAATGTTTACTAATACTGTGATTAACAAACTTTTGATAGATAACTTTTCAACTATTGCAGTTAGTCGCGCCTTGTTACAATTAGAGCTTTGTACCCAGCCGTTAGTAATAGCCGTAGCAGTATTTGGAGTTTCGAAAACATGTTTGCTCTAGGCACTGTGACTCGACAAATTTTGGTTATCTAGCACCAAAACGCGCCCTTTCGATAAGCCCGCGCCCAAAGCAACACGCCCCAGCCCTCGTCACTTCGTGACGCATTTCTCACGTGACCTTCTCTTTCCCATGTGGCAGCGAGAGGCGGCGTCTGCGAGCATCGCAGAGTAGTCTGGACTTAAGGAATTAGGTTCAACCATAGCCCCCTCTGTTCGACCATAGCCTCCTCTAAAATAGAGGAGGCTATGGTTCAACACAAGATATACTCCTGCACGTGGTTGGTCATCTTGAACACAGCTTCAGTTCTTAATCGCAAAATTATAATTTATAGCTTCTTATAGGGTGAACATTTCATTCTTCTTGATGCGCAGTCTAATCTTTCCTGTTCTTTTTTTTCCTTTATGGCATTCTTTACAATCTTCGGGCGTCTCTTCAATCAAACTTAAAAGCACAAGTTGGACTTTTCGATTTAAACCGAAAAATAAAACAATAGATGTACACCCAATTCAGTTTTCTAAATCAGTCTTATGCGAAAAACTTCAGCATTCTTGGCGTGCAAGGCATAGCTATCTGGCTGTCTTGTACGAGTTACGCTTAGTCAGAGTTGAAGATTAACTAAGTATGGAAGCCAAGGGCGTGATGAGACACGGTGGTATCGTTGGATAAGCGGCGCAGTTCTGCAATTTCTCAGCTTGCTTACATACCTCTGCAGACCGGAGAGCACCACTTCGTCGCCGCCTGCGAAGTAAGCACTGTTTCCACTATCATCGCCGGCTCAGAGCAGTTAGTTGGTCAAGTAGATTTATCAACTGTATGTAGAACACTGATACAGGCCGTGAATTGGTGTCACGAAAAAATATCATATTCTAGCTACGGCCACAATTGAGCCGCAGTTCCATCACTGGCATGAGTACGCAGACCACGCGATGCGCTGCCCTGTCACTGAACCCAGCGCGGCAACCCAATGATAACGGTAACATGTGAACCTAGTTCTTCGAGGTAAACTTCCCTTTGTGTGCTTGTCTGCCGGTTGTCCCATTGAAATTGCGTTAATTTTCTAATGATAGCAATTCCTTCTGCACGCAAATCTCGAAGTACTGCCATATGTACGCTAATTAGTGCTAAATAAACTGTTCATGCCCAGAAAAACGACGAGAAAGTCTTTAAGACAGTTTGACCGTACAAGATTGCCACATTAAATCACCGAAAAAGTCAATAATATAATTCGTGGAAAATACTACTCGTCGAAAAAGACTGAAACTTGCATTCTGAAATAAACAGCGAAAAAATTCCGCCAACTTTTTAAAAGTAAACACCAAAAAGGCCAACTCCTATTTATACCTTATAGTGAAACGATGCCGTTATAACCTGTAGCAACCCCCAGACTTCCTGCCTAAACATTTCGTACAGACCACTGCATCGGATGATGTCATTCGCTTTGGCAACCACGCTAAAGCGAGCCGAAGATAACTAGGTATCTATTCCTGCTAGATTTCTTTTCTGTTTCGTTTTCATTTTCAGCCTCCTGTGTATTATATATAGGGCCATCGCACTACCACTGAAAATGAAACATCTACTTTTTCGCCTCCACTTCTATGTTCATATATATATTTGCTTAAGAGCGTGCTCATACCCTGCATAGCTTAACAGCACCACCGCAGCGCAACGAATTCCCTCGGCTTATGTACCACGAAGCGGACCCATAGCACCCTCTCTCGCCTTTCCCTCTCTCCACCGACTAACTGTTGCCGCTGTGAAGGTATGAATCAGCCGCAAGCCGTAAATCACGCAGCGGTCCTGACGCGAAGGGGCCGGGGAAGGGAAGATGGAGGTGGGGGAGGGGGAGAGGTTGCCATCAGGGGTCAGGTAGAGTGAGCCCGTTTTCAGTCATTCTACGCCTTCTTATTCTGTGCAGTCATAGTGAGACCGAAGCTGGCTCCGAATGCTGCCTCTAAACATGCCAAGTTCACGCGCTTGTGGAGTCTAACGCAATTTGAAGGATATCACTTCGGGGTTAACCGCGTAAGCTAACATGAGGGTTAACTACATGATGATTAGCTACATGACCATGCATGAGCTTAGCTAGCCAATGGATTCCTCTTCCAGCACTGTCGTGTTCGTTGCAAAAAATTTCTTCGTCCGTTTTAGCCAGAACGAACGTGATAGCCTTCGCACCACGCTGGACTGTATGACTCTGACGGTGCGCATAGGTCTGAGTCACTCGTCTCATACTCGTCTCCAAGAGGCAGGGCCAGCGCAGAGCAGTTGCCATTACACATACAGACATAATGCGATTTGAACACTTTAACCCTGCATGCAGTGAAAAAGCGCTTTTACTTCACATGCGTGGGAATGATACCTCGATCTTTCCGCTGCATGGAACTACAACACAATAAAGCTTTCGAGATACCGTCGGCCTTCAGGACCGTTAACCGCTTTTATATCTCCTTGTATACCCGCCCCGGAGTAGTTTGTGTGCAATGACTTCGCCACTTGAAAAGCTACACCACGTCGGAATACAAAAGAAAAGTGTGGCGAATTTGCCATCACCCTGGCTCTGAAAATGCCGGTCTCTTTGTCAGAGGCGGGTACTTGTCGACGCCAACGGTAATGCAAGCGACAAGGAGGCGAAAGAGCGAAGCCTAATTTTTTTATTTATCCACTCGCAGCCAACGTTGCCAACACTTCAAGCGAGGACAATGTCTCCGCTATGCGCACAGAATTATGGGGAATCAAGAAACGGTGTTAAACGAAGTGGTTCTTGCCAACGAGAAAGGAAGGCGATTTAAACATTTACAACTGCCATCAAATTGCGCACATGTGTACTCAACTCTCTTGTAGCTTAAACACTGTCCGGTCTTCCTGCTTCCGTAGTATCTACACGTTTTGCCCTGTATGCTTCTTTCCACCCCTTGTACACATTATATTACGAATTATATATTTATTGCGACTACTACGTATACCTTTAATCACACTCCATAGTGGAATCACGATAAATTGTCAAGGATTTAACCGGAAAACTCATTTTCAGAGCATATAGACGTTCTGAATTCCATCGCCACAGTATCATGCGGCAAGTGCGTGCAATTTGACGCAATTAAATAATCAGGCCCGTTCCGCGACGAAGTTGGAAGTTTTACGGTTCTTTGAAGGAATAAACGGTGAAAACAAAAGCCTATTTTGTAACTTCAGTCATAAAACATTGTCTGCCAGATAAGGTGAAAAAGTTCCTATATTCCTTCAGGACATTCAGCGATTCGAAGCGAGCCACCGCTATTGCAAACATACCTTCAGTTGAAGGTGCAGAGGTTGGCAGGTCGCCTCCTCCGCCTCTTGTTCCATCGGCGCATGATAATCACAAACTCTGTATGCCTCGAGCCAGAACCGAGGGCACTTAGAACTTGAAGAATGGGGAAAGCGCCGAAAATGAGCAAGCGGAAATTAAGGATGAATGGATCGACAATTGCGCGAACTCTCTTTCTCTCTCGTCCCCCCGCTTTCAGATGAGCCAGGGAAGAAGGGAAAGGGGAGAGATGAATGGGGAGAGGTACGCGTGAGACCGTGGGGGGGGAGGTGCCTCCACCGGAGCGTGCATAAAGGAAAGCAACAGGGATAGAATGACCCCGTGTAGGGAGCGTAGGGAGCTGTTGATCCAGGGAAGCCCCGCACCGCGGTCGGTCATCTGAGGGAAAAAGGGGCGCACCCATGAAGCACGTGTGGCTCAGTCCGTGTACCGTTTTTCAACCCCCGGTTAATGCTTTTTGATTTTTTTTTCTTTTTCGCCCTGAAGCCGCGGCTAAGGTACCGCCCACTTTCCCTCTCCTCTTCAGATGCCAGAGCTCATTTTCAGAGGTGACTCGCCGGTGGTGTCGCGGTCGGTGTCCTGTTTCATTGCGTCAGATCCCTCGTTGCCACTCGTGGAGTGTGAGAGTTAACTTGTGCGAGCTGGTTGCAGCGTAAATGACGAGGCGCTGCGCGTCAAATGAGTGTAATCTGTGAGCGCTATTAAGCAAAAACTTCGACCGGTGAACAATGCAATAGCGTATTAAGAACAGAGCACCAACGGATTATCATCACAGGATAACCTGCATTTGAGGTAAGAGCCGCCTTGATTTCGCCTTTCTTCGGGTCGAAAACAGTGCGCTCATTATTGGGGATATTTAAAAATCAACTTTTGCAGCCTTGGATTGCATCGTTGCATTTGCCGACTACACCAGCCATCGTTTGTTGTCTTCGCACATTAAATGATATGCAGGAGTCGTTCCTCTGTTTGCAACCACAACTTCAAACATTTCTGCACTTTCAGCCAAGAAATGGGACCACTACTGCAGGCGGTCATGTTATACGTTCAAGAGTATTTCTTTACCATAATTCACCACTTCGTCGTTAAGGAACATACAGTTCAAGCGTTTACCATCGAAAACACATGGAGACTCACTGTTTGATGGATTCAAATACATTCTTTTTAAATGACTTTCATCTATGCTTTGCTCGTGGCGTCAGTGCCGGCGTGTGACCCCTTGTCGCAGCGGCTATGGGGATACTGATGTGGCCGCCACTGTCTGCCATAAAGCACATTGATCTGCCTTATGCAGCAAATTTCTCGAGATTTGTCCAGACCCTTACAAAAACTTATTTAGACAGTCTATAGACTGTCCATAGACTTCTGTCTATAAAGTCTGTAGACTCTCTATAGACGAACCCTAGAGAACAGTCTATAGACATTACATATTCGATAGACAGCCTACAGGCAATCTACATATTTACGGCCGTACACTTTTAGTAGACTTAAGTCTATAAACAGCCTGCGAAATATGAGGAGACAAAAAGAAATATCTGTAGGAAGGCAACGCAATCTATGAGAAGTTTACAGACTGTCTATAGAGCATTTTTATAGGGGGAGCAAGACGACGGCCGTGCTGACGTGTGTTCTTGGAAGAACGCAGTCGCTGTACAGGACCGGGCGTATCGCGATGACGTCAGCAACGCCGGTCTTCAGCCGCGACGGAACATTCCTTCATCAGCGTCAGTGTGGCACTTGCGCTGTAAAGCCGGGGCCAGTGCAGTCTTTGCTGCGAGGCGGAGCACCGGAATCTTCGTGTCCCTCACTAGCTCCTCCGGCATAGGTGGAAGAGGGTGCGCCTGCTCCTCTGAGCCTCCTCCGCGAAGCTGTTGAATTCCTTTTCAGCGCCGGTTCTTCACTATTAGTTTCAGGGCGGAGGGGTCCAGCGGGCGGTTGACTTCGCCTGGTAACTTCCTATGTTCGTTTGGCGTGGTTGCCGTCTTGTAGGCTGCGGCTTGCCTCACGCCGTGGGTCCACTTTAAGCACCACAAGACAACCACAGCAATGTCGTCTGAATTCTAGGCGAACACCGAGACCGGCGTGCGTAGCCTCTAGATTTATGGCAAGAGGTAATAATTGGAAGCGGTTTTTTAGCTGATATTTAGTATGACCAAAATAAATGACGCCGAGTAAAAAAAAAAGGACGTTTCGGCTCCCACACTCAAGCCTTGTTCACAATGAGGATGAAACGAAAAATCGCCGCTTTAAGTGCGAAGCATGACAGTTTCCAAACATCTTGCGTATACGGTCTTCGATCTAAGTCTTGAGTTCAAATACGAACTTTAGTATATTGACAGCCCAGGAATATTTTCTTCTGTTGCCTCTTCGCAGGGTTCAGCTCATGTGAAAAGAGCAAGGATGGGCTAGTTTATTTATTTATTTATTTATTTATTTATTTATTTATTTATTTATTTATTTATTTATTTATTTATTTATTTATTTATTTATTTATTTATTTATTTATTCCATACTGTCGTCAACCTGTCGGGCGCCAAGGTGGGACTGGTACAAAGCATTGCAAGTTATATTTTTTACAAATCATTGTCGTACTAAGAGGACGAAAGAAAAATATGGAAACACGAACAAAATTATACAGTGAACAATCAACACTTAGCAGCAAATTGGCACTTGCGAAATAGTAGCAAAGAATGCGAAGAAATCACAGATTAGAAACAACGGCTGTTAAAAAAAGATTCGGACGTTGGCAGTTGTAGCAATAATTCTTTTTTCTTCTCTTTGTAATGCAGTAGAGCGTAAACTCACCCACCAAACACCTATAAGCCCATTCTGGAAAACTCCCAATTTAAGTTGCGAGCTGTTCCTGTATTAGTATTACTAGTCTCCCTACTGTCTTGTTGATTGGTTCTTCAATGTTTTTGTGTGTGAGTGTGCGAAGATAACACCGGCTTTTCTGCTATTGTATTCGATGTAGAACTATTCTTGAAAGCGAACGCTGGTCTTCTATACCTTCTTTCCTGCTCTCCCGGTATCGCTTTTCTTAAGTGCGGTTATTCTTCTTTCGTTCAGCTCGCTCTCAATTATGCATATAATTACTCCAATTAAAAGCACAAAATCAACGTGCGCTATAAGCGTGGGAGCCTACAGCGTTTTCGAATATCGGGGCAACTATTATTATGTTCCTTGGTTTTTTCTCTCTTCCTCTTGAAACGTAACAATAATTGGAAAGCCGGGGAGGCGTTTCTCTTCTCCACTAACTACTGTATTGTTGAGGAAGAGTTAAGGGATAGAATTTCCGGCGCCCGAATATTTGTAGTTTCCTCTAATGGCATAAGCAGGAAGCTGCCGTGCAACACATGCACTTGGCGCGGAAACGGGTTTGACTGCACTGCTGCACCGCCGCTAAGCCCATTTGTCGCTGATGCACTGTGGCTTAAAGTTCCCTGCTAAATATTTCGCTTTAAGCACAAAACAACATCGAAATTAGCTTCTGTGAGTATTTTACCTGCGTCCACTTTTAGCAGAAAGCCGGAACGATGCTTGCAACAGCGATGTCAGCGTCGGTCTGTGCATCGCCACATCGCTGTTCCAGCTGACTTTTCAGCCTGCAAGTCTGTAACGGCTCAAAGCTTGCCAGCCCTTCTACTTCAGTTTTTCAGTTTTCTTCGGTACTGATCAGAATATAAGAATTTTCCTGCCGTCTTTTATGAATTTGCCTCTATGCTCTCTTTTTCCCAGTTGTTTACCCCTTCTTCATTTTATGTAACTTTATCACCTTTAAAAAAAGAGTTCCTTCCAACCGACAAAGCTAAGATAAAGCGAAGAACATATTCGTCTGTCGTCAGCAATGTGCACTTAGTGAAAAATATGTCTTGCGTGACCCCACAAAGAAGGTTTCAATTATGTATCAGCACTTTTTGTCGTTCACTCTACGACCTGCAGCTCTACGTTTAATCAAAGGCATTTCCGAATTAATTTTCACGTGTTTCTATGAAAAATTGCGTCAAAATGTCTTATGCTTGCGTTGCATAATGAACAATTGACCGGGTGTCATGCAATAGTTATTTTAATTCAGGGCCCTGAGTGCTCCATGCATATTATTCAGTTTTCTGGGAGCTTTTGCTTTATTTTTTTTTTACTCTCTTTCATTGAAGAAAATGCCATGGTCTTCGACATGCAGTCGAAGATACAAGGTATTACATGAGATCATCGCGCTCGCAGTAATGTTTGAGGGGCATTGTGCCACTGAATACGCTATAGATTTTAGCGGGGAGCCGACACCGTATTTAAACCTGATACCTTTTGAACAGACTTAAAGATAAAAAGAAACCAGGCTGCTTCATGTTCTTTCGTTTGCACGCCGTTTAACCGGGCTGAGAAATGACATACGCGCTGTGGCTCGTTTTTCTTCATTCCGTCTCTTTTAAGGCGCCTTCCGTGAGCCCGTAATGAGCTGTCGTTAGGGGCTCAACAAGCACGCACATTTAAAGGCCAGCACGAGCCCCCGGCGAAGTTCTCCACCCAGCGGAAACAAAACAGTCCGCGCCACAAAGCGAAACTGACTTTGGCCCCAACCTATTCATTCCGGCACCTTTTGATATGCAAATTGTTCGCTCGCGCTCTAGCGCTCCTGCCTGCTGGCCTCCCCGACCCAGCCAATCGCTTTCGCATTCCCTTGGGAGCGATGACGTCAGCTACATTAACAAGCTCCTCGACGCGCAGCTTTAAACGTTTGGATTGAGAGGCCAAGCCGCAGGGGAGGAAAAGGGTCGATGAGTTGGGAGGAGGTAGGCACATCTGGGGAGGGAGCCACCATCAGAATTTCTCTCCAGTTCAGGTAGCCTTTCCTTCCCATCTTCTTTCATGTTTTCCTTCACCTCTTCTTTCATGCGTTTCTACACCTCTGCTCTCATGCCGACCAGAGGCACTAGCCTTTTTGGCCATACGGCTTGAGAACCAACCAATTATCCAGTGTAAACGTGTCAGGAGCTGACCCGGGTCCAATCCGCTTGTTTGTTACTGCCCCATGCCACCAAACTGCGTCGTCGATCATAAAATTCTACGAATAGCTGGAGGAAAGTGACGTCACTAGACCGGAGAATTCTCATTGGCTGGTGTGAAGTGACGTCACCGGACGGGAGAATTTGCATTGGCTGGAAGAAAAGGACGCCACCAGACCGGAAGTGGCGTCTTTTCTAGTAAACACATCAACAACTGCTAATGCTATCGCACTGACAACGCATAATAGAATCAGATGCACCTATTGATTTTTTAAACCTAACGGCAGAATTGCGAAGTAACATAAGTTAAAATGAATGGAAACTTCAATTTTATTTACATGACTCTAAAACTAACCTAACGCGCGCTCTTTCATTTAACATCACATTCTTGTAGCTTCGTATTCTAAAAACAATTCGCAAGCTTTGTCCACCAGATGTAGTCTGATATCTCGCTCTTAATTTTGCTCTGCACTTGTCTAAATTGCCTGCAACGAACACTTCGCTGTTTTCATAAAACGCGCAGAGAAATTTGGAGAAATTTCAAACACAGGCAGAAAAGAAAGCAGTAATCCTACGTGCCTAACTTATCGCACAATAGAACTGTTAGTTTTCCTACAAATATTTAAAAGGAGCATCCTGCTCGCCACCTCGGTCTTTTAGTTATTGGGAAACGTCACATTTTGACGGTGTCTAACAACACGAGCTCCAAATATCACTCTAATTTTTTAAGTGACACTAAAGAAACGTGTCGTTAACTAGTCGTGTCATGCTCGTGCACGACAGAAACTAACCATGAAGTGTGTCCTCGATTTTGAAAAGTAAATGATTCAACTAACGAGCGAGATATTTGCATATCAGTGGTAGTTTTTTTTTAATAACAATGCAAACACTTTTAGGCTATTCATATTTTATGTAAAATCTAAAATGCCACAAGTCGAGCGAGAGCAATGTTGTGAAACGCGATGTTCGAGTAAACACTAATGGTACTGCCGCCGTAGTGGCTCAGTGGTTATGGCGCTCGGCTGCTGACCCGAAACACGCGGGTTCGATCCCGGCCGCGGCTGTCGTATTTCTATGGAGGCGAAACTCAAGAGGCCTGTGTCCGAAAAGAACATGGCAGCGTTTGTACTCATTTTTCGTAATAAGAGCCACAGACACGCATAATTGCATTGCGGTTTGCATTTCGACGCTGCCTAAAAACTAAATTTCTTTATTTTAGCGGTCCTTGGCGCACTCAATTTTAAACGCTTACCATATTCTTCGCAGGTTTGAATACGGACGAAAGAATATTTTGTTCTCAATTCATATTTTCTGGGGGCCGCCGCGGTGGCTGAGTGCATGGTTATGGAGCTCGGCTGCAGGCCCGAAAGACGCGGGTTCGATCCCGACCGCGGCGGTCGAATTTCGATGGCGGCGAAATTCCATAGGCCCGTGTACTGTGCGATGTCAGTGAACGTTAAAGAACCCCAGGTGGTCGAAATCTCCGATGCCCTTCACTACGGCGTCTCTCATAGCCTGAGTCGGTTTTGGACGCTAAACCCCCATGAAGCATGAACCATCATATTTTCTGGAACGCTGTACTCGGCTCTGTAAGGCACGAACCGCTGATGCCTTTATGCTATAAAAACCGTTCAGTGCTCGCCACACTTGCGCCGTTGAGAACATGCTCGGCAGTGCTGGCGGTCGACTACGACCTCCCGCAATCGCTTTAGCGGCGGCTTCGTCATCACCCTCCACTTTGGACTCCCTTCTTTCTCGTCCCCAGCCCTCGAGCCATGTTGCGCAAAGGGGCGCGACCATCAGGTGACGCACCGAATTGTGGGGAACGACGGGGGACATCTATTCGCAATCAGTCTCTCGGTTCCCCCGCTGCAGCTGCTTTGTTGGTTCTCTGATTAACGACAACGCGCATTCTTACCGTTTCTGCATAGCTGCAGGCTCATAGCGACGTGTAATTGCCGGGGGCGTACGGCGGGTCCGTCGGACACTGAGCGATTAATCAGGATTGCGTTCTAGAAGCCCTCTCCTATGCAGACTTCGCCGCGACGTTTTGTGTGTTGGTCGTTCTGCTCTTTTCAGTCTACATTTTTTGCGGAAAGCTTCCGCATAACGATGACGAGATTAAGCTATAACCTAACATTACGCCTTGTGACAAGTGTATTGTGTAGCACTTAAGATGGACGCTGGGGTTGCGGCTTCTGCACTCAGCGAAGACCACGCTAAAGAAAACATAGCTCTCGTATCTCTGTCCCTTGCTTTCTTACCCTTTATTTTTGCACTACAGGCAATATATATTGTCAGGCTCGCGAGATTCTCTTCTGCTTGAAGGTTTTTACCGCAGCGGTGGCCTAGCTGTTTGAGCATCCGCCTTGCATGCGGGAGGTGCGGGTTCGATCGCCTGTGCTGCCGAGTACCCACTGGTGATACAATGCTTACAAGCTTTTCTCTCGCCTGATGCTCGGCTTCTCTTGGGTGCAATGCTTGCAAAATGGCTCTGTGATCCCACCTTGTGCAGTCGAAAAATACCTTGTGTAACGCACTCTTTGGTCAAAGCTGTTTTAAAAACTCACAACCACCATCATCTTCATCATCATTATCATGTTTGCAAGTTTATTCATTTTAAACGTCATTCTCATTACAATCGACCGTCTCAACAGCACTTCGACTGCCAGTTGATAAATCTGCGCGAACTGAACTGGACAAGGGCATCGACCTCAACTTCATCCACTGCTGCAAACTACAGAAGCCTTAGTTACAAAGGAGGCCAAGAACCTTAACTACCAACTGCTTAGAATGCACGTCATCAAAAAACCGATTGTTTTGCTGTCTACAAGGTGTATTGAATAACGCTCATTCCTTTTCTTTCCTTTTTATAGAAGAGTAAACGTTAACAAGACCGGCTACTTAAATCTAGGTAAACAACCACCACTCCAGCGCAAGCAATCCCGAGGAATTGATTGGGCCAATGTGCGCGGCTTGTATCCCGCTTAATATTTTCGCTCTTCAAATCTCAAGTGTTTACCAGACGGAAGAGCTAATTCTCGACACGATAATGTGTTTGTGTAAATAATAAATCAAACGTTTTTCTGAATCATAATGCGGGTGGCGCACCGTCCTGTGCAATATGAGAGGGAAAAATAACAAGCATTCAATCATTGAATACCCTATAATTATGCCAGACAAGCACAGTTGTTTTCTTTTTGCTGACTACTTTTCTTTTTGACATATAATATCTAAAGGCTATTGTAAAATATGTTGAAGAGATAACCAGAAAATTCTCGACTTTGCGCAAAAACCTTGCTCTCTCTCACATTGCTCCCATGTGTGCATTGTATGTTGAAATTCGTGATCACTCTTCCCTTGCTAATTCGTCATTGCTTTATTTCCTTTAGTGTTTATTGTGTGCATGTGCTTGCATCCTCTGCGTGTGTGAGTCTGAAGAAGCATTGCGAAAGAAATGCACGCTCGCCCTGCGGCGTTCCTGCCCCTTGATCCAGCGATGAAATCAACAATCTTACAAATTTCTTCTCGTGCACCGAAATTCCTGGCGGCGGTAGTGACTTTATGGCACGCCATGCTTCAGTAAGAGAAACGCCCACCACACCAACTCATTTCCCACAAGCCCTCGCCACTATTGCCCGCATGAGCCTTGCTCGTATCCCGCCGTGAAAGGCGGTCGCGTGCAGATTCACATCACTTGCGTAACGTCACCTTGTTGTGTTGGTATAACTAGTCATAGAAGCAAGCGCTAAAGAGCCGCAATCGGAAAAAAATAAGACAACATGCATGCGACTCTGAGGAAACTAACAACAACGTCTAACACTCTACAAATGCCATGGACTGCGAGTATAGGCGAAGCGTAATTGTTGCACCTTTGGCGGTTCCGACGGGGCGGACATTGGGGTGACTGAACTGCTGTAAGGGGAACGGCACGTGACGGGCGTATCATGGTTTCGGGGCAATCCAGTCGGCACGCTCTTAAACAGGGGCACCGAGAGCCCTCTGCTCTCAGTGCTAGTGCACGCACTCGGTGACGCGTGTTCTGCACCACGTGCTTCTGCGTATACCAAGGCTTGTTTTACACTTCCGGCGCAAAAACTTCAGCTGGGCACTTGCACTTCCTCTACGCCGCTGCATTCACTCGCATGCCCTAACCCTATTTAAAATTGTCTATAGATTTCCTGTAGACTTTTTATAGACTCTATTGACTTCCTATAGATATTTTCTTTTGTCTATTAGTATATAGACTGCCCATCGACAGAAGTCTACTAAAACTGTGTGGCCATAAATCTATAGATCGCCTATGGACTGTCTATAGGATATGTATTGGCTATGGGCAAGTCTATACGATTTGTCAATAGCAAGTCTATACACTTTATTGTCTATAGCGTCTAAGAAATTTTTTTAATGGAAGCTGCCGCCGATCATAGTGTTTCACACAGCTTGCTAATTATACGAAAGTCTATGTGACTGATAGCTGTATGCGATGACAGGTGGCATTGAAAAGGCCGCACACTCGGATCAAATTAAGTTGCTTGCGAGGATGCAGAATTTTTTTCTCAACACGAATAGGATATATTGATAAAGAACATGCTTAAGCGAATTTTCGCAAATTGGTCGACGCTCAGTTCTCGCGAGGCGCCTCCAGTATATTCCATAAATTCAATGTAAGTGGGTAGGCGCCACGGTGGCTCACTGTTTATGGCGCTCGGCTGCTGACCCGTAAAACGCTCGTCCGATCCCGGCCCAGGCGGTCGCACTTCGATGGAGGCGAAATTTCAGAGGCCCGTGTACTGTGCGATGTCAGTGCACGTTAAAAAAAACCATATAGCCGAAATTATCCGGAGCCCTCCACTCTCCACTAGGAATCCCTCAAGGCCAAATCGAAACCAAGTGTTCGTGGAAAGAAAGTATGCATAAACCAGAGAAAAATTGGCATGGACGGCCTGATCTTAAGGAGGTTAATTTGGCGAGTCAAACAATCAGAATCGTTACCGTCTCTCCAAAGCGGATATCAGTGCACACCGAACGCAAAAGAAGAAAAACCGTGGCGACTATAATACTCTTCATTCTCCCCTACACCAAAACGAGACAAAAGATCCGAGTACCTACAGAGTGTATCGCAGGATTCAACGGGGTTGTGGAATTCTTTAGTTCTGTATGCGCGGTTCACCGCCGAAATCACAACGGAGGATGTGACCACGGGCAAAATCAAAGCAGCAGCTGTACGGAGGATTGCGATATTGAGATCATCGGCCATCTCCTGGAAGCGCAAATGCAGCCGTTCCAGATGACGTACGGAAATGGCATCAGATTACTCTACCGATTAGCCTCGAATAGCAACGCTTTATACTGGGCCACACTGTTAGCCATTTACTGGCGCCGCCGCGCGGTGCGACAGCATCCGCTGGTCTTCCTCGTCTTCCCCGGCCCGAGTGTCGGTTGGCTGAGTGTGTCTGCTTTGCTAGTCCTCGTGTGCCCTTATACCCTCTCTGCCGGCTCTCGGTGACAATATGCAGCTGGATTCGTAGCGTGGACAAGAATATGAATTTTTCATCTCTTATTTTCCAGCAAATGTCGTGTGAAATAGCAAGAAATTGTTGAATAAAATTGTTAAATGCCTCTGAGACTTCGAGTTTGTCCGAGGCGTCCTGTTTGGTCTGTCAGAAAACTCGAACTAGCCGCACGTAATTGAGCAAATAATATATGTTGCTAATCAGCGGCACACCAGGCACACCAGTTTCTTAAACTTCAGCACCGCTGAAAAAATATCGACAGCGCCTTTTGAATGTCGGTGCATTGACTTAGAACAATGTAGAAGTAATGATTTTTTCCCTAGATTTGTTCATAATTTGTGTATTGCAGGATCAAAGTGCGCTACACCAGTCCTTCAAAGCATTTCATGCTTACGCTTATTCTGAACAATGAAACAGACTGCAGTTCACTTTTAATGCAGCTCCTTTCCCTGGAACCACCTATGGCATTTTCCTGGCATCCGAACCAACATATTCGCTCACTTGCCGACCCCGCTTTACATTAAGCTTTCTACTCACGTCGTGCCGAACACGCTTTAATGCCGACGAGCAACTCTCACCTCCGCGAAATCAAGCGATGTCCCACCATCGGCACGATAATTCGATCTTCGACCGGCCACACCGTCCGCCCTCAATTCCCTTTTTTTCCGGCAAACCCCGCAAGCGCACCCTCACCAACTCCCCCGCTAGAATAGCCCCTTCTCCCCACCCTACGAGAGAGGGTCTTCGTCCCAATGGCCAGCTTCTTTTCATATTCCGGCCCAATGGCGCATGGAAATGAGCTTAGTCATGCGGGAGACGCCACTGGGAATTGCTCTTGGTTGCCCACTCCTCCCGTAGCCTATAGCGCCATCTGACGGATTGCGGCGCGGCCAGTGCGTCGGTATTTACAGCACCCCCTGACGGACGCGTACATGGCGTTCCCCAACACCCTGCTTCCAATCTCGTAGTATTCTGCCTGTCTCTTTCTGTGCTTTAGTCCCGTGGCTGCGTATTCCGGTTTCTCCCGATATGCCTGCGCTGCATCTGCTTGCATCCGCATGTGGGTCGTTCATTACCAGCGCGGGGACCTTGCAGGCTCGCCTTCAAATGCACTTAGTATGCGGCAGCAGATGCAGCTGAAGCAGTTCCTGCATCGGATTTACTCCCAGGGTCATTGTGTTGCACTGAACTCAGGTTGCCTTCGGTAGCGAGACAAAAACACTTTGAAGAGGACAGTGTGCTCGCACATTCAAGAGTGTTTTCTCTTCATAGGCAATGATATAGGGCTTTTTTTTTCATAGAATAAATTCGGATCACCTTGGGGGGCGGAATGGAAGCATTGCTAATTCCCCGGGTTAAAGCTATTTTTAGATAAAACACTAGAGCGCATTCGTACCTTGCAGATGTGTAATGTATAACCGCAAGTTCAAGACAGGATTGCGCTTTCAAACATGCGATTATATTTTTTTCTAGGTTAGAAGCAACCGTCAGCGGGAGAGCTGAATGGTCTGCAACTATAGCTGCGAAAATTCCTTACGAGGCCCGTTCTTTCGATAGGACTTTATCGAATGTCCAGAATAGGTCGTCGATACTGCCATCCATACCCTTTGAATCGTCCTCTTCCAGGTGCTTGCGGGAGACCTTCGCCCATTTTTCACCTTCACCCGCCAAAGCCATCGCGGTCTCCTAGTAGCGACCGCGCACAGCAACATTATGCCGCCGTCGCCCAGAAACCGAACACCCACCGGTTGCAGAACCATTGCCCCCAAATACGGATTTCTCTCTGCAGTCCGCCAGGATCCCACCGGTTTTCCAGTGGGCATGAGCTTTCCCCTGACCTGGTGCTCAACTTCTTTGGCGTGTAAATGTTTTCAACGTTGGTCTTTCGCTCCATCTCATGCAAACGAAACAGTTTACTTATAGTGCTCTTTGAATAAGTTTATGACATTACAATGAAGTCACCTTCCCAATGCCGGCATGGACGACTTCTCTCAGACATCAGCCTCTGAAGTCATGTGTTCCGTGTCGGGGTGAGCTTAAATCCCTCTCGTGAGGTGCTGAAAGTTTTTTTTTTTTTCAGTCATGTCTATTCTGGCATTCTCTGGCGCTTCCGCCGCGAAGCAAGGCGACGGTTGGGCTACGCGAGAAATACTTTTGTAGCTGTATGTTCGTACCAGCTTTACGTCTGAAACACAGAATAAACACTTAAGTGTCGCGCGTACGAGCTTATGTAAGTTCACTGGCTTTAGTTCGCGATTTCCTCTCAAAAGGCGTCCGGGGCGAAGCAGGCTCTAATTCAAAGGTCTCAATCACATGGTGTGCGGGCCGCATTGAGAATACTGCGTCTCCCAAAGGGCCAGAAGCCGGAAAAATTGTAGGGTGCACTTAAGCTCCGCCTTAAGTGCGTTACGCTATACCGTTAAAGGGTTTATGCCCATATGTGCGGAGCTGCTCATTCTCGATTTCACATTCATAGATTCCTGGGAGCCCTTATACGACTTCTAGCTCTGGGGTGCGAAAGTTAAGCGTTGCGCCTCTGCCCTGCAATGGCAGCCGCTGCCACCGGTGGGGTTGTACGACCGAAGTTTCTCTTCCCGAGGAAACTCTCGCAACCAATAGTTTATCAGCCACCTGCCACGGTGGTCACTTTACTCGCAATCCGGTGGACAGGCTGTGATGCCTCAGAGTCACGTGACCTGCGGCGACTACGCCGCCGACGCCAAATTTTCTGCGCAATGGTAGGCTTAACACTCTCTGGTTAAAATAACAAAAAGAGGGTGAGGCACCTCACCCTCTTGTGATTGCCATTGTGATTGACCCGCGCGGGTAAATCACCATGTCGTTTTTGTTCGTGTGTGCGAAGAACGTGAGTCTTGGAGTGTGCTAAATAAACTACGAACATAACTCACCTTGTGAAGAAGTTTTACCTTTTATTCGCAGGAACTACCATTCAGTTATAAGCACGCTGCTGGCTTGAGGTTTGGCAACGCTTATCACGGACAGGGGATGCAATATCCGGCGTTAGGTCTTGTACGGAGAGTATTCTCGTGGTGGCTCTTATATATGTGGCCGTCTGTCATCCTTGAACGCAGAGCAGATTTCTTCACTCTCAATGAACAGTAGTGGGGCTCGCACAACTTTGTGCTTACGAACACCGCAATGATCCTTCTCGATTGATGCCGCTGAGTTGGAAACATTTTTTTTATCTAAAAGAAGTGTAACTACGCGTTGCGTACGTCTTAAACTTCTGGCGTAATGTGATGCTGGCTTCAAGCTCAGTAAGCTCAATTTGCAACTCGGCCTCATCAGCGTCGGCTCACACAGCGAAGGCCACGGAGAAAATTTCGAACTGTTTGGATAGGCTTCGGATGTCTTGATAGCGAATTTTGCATTCTTCCTCAAGAATGCACAACAAATCTGAGAGCACGTGGCAAGATTCTTAGGCATCGAGTCCTAGTGACTTGAGAGACGGAAAGTGGTCCAGCTTGCTCGCTTTTATCTGGCTCTGCCAGAGTTGTAATTTGGCCTGAAATGCACTAACATGCTCGTTTTCATTATGGTTTTTTGTTTTTCCCAAAGTTTTGCTTTCAAGGTGTTTAGCTGAACTCGTGTGCCTGTGAGAAATGCAAGTGTAGGACGCCACTTCTCATTTGGCAGTTCAGCAATTGGCTTACTTTTCTCATTCAAAAAGCTGTCGATTGCTTGTCTCAGCTCAAAAAATCTTCTCAGCACATCTGCGCGGCTCAACCAGTGCTCGTCCGTGCGGTATAGAATCCGTGTGGTATAGGATCCGTGTGCATAGAGGTGAGCTGATGGTGGCTGTGTTCTCTTGAACGAATGAAGTTCGCTGCGCCGAACACAATGTCCATGACAGATGTCATATTGAGTATCTTTCTGCATAGTGCTTGCTGACGTAAGATCCACGGTGCACCGCCACAATCTCTTCAACAACTCCGAGTCCCTCAAGTTTCGTTTACAAACGTCCTACAAGACCACTGCGCCCTTCCGACAATTGATAGAGCACTGTCGGTCGCCACACACACCATCCGCTCCCACTGAGCGCCGGTGCATACGACAACGGTTTCAAGCACCGAATGGCGCCTTTCATCCGGACAATATCCAGTGGTTCTTCTGTCACGTTGACATTTTTCTCTGCGCTCTTAATGAAGATGGCACACTGGGCGTTATCTGTAATGTCAGTGCTTTCGTGAATGGCGAAAGAAAAGGCTTTGAAGTCCCGCCATCGGTTCATGAAGGTGTTTTCACTGTCATTTCTCAGTAATTATTTCCGCAACCGTATTGAGTGAAAGGCTTATCTTTTCGAATTCATTTCTTATGCTGGGACTTGGGGCCTCGAAGAAGGAATTTTTCTCGCCTAATCCATCGGCGAAAGGTTATGCAGATTTTCCGGTAAGATAGGAAATAATGAAGCTCGCTCTGAATGTTGCTTACGTGGTTTTGACAGTCTCTCGGAAAAATTGACACTGTTTTCCGAGCGACGCTTCAGTTGATCCACTTTTCCAGCTAATGCAGCGTACTTGTCATGATGACAGGACATGAAATGGAGTCACACTTTCTACTCCTTCTGCACAGACACAGTCTGATGGCAGATTAAAAATACCACTTGTTCCGCGATTCACTGAAGAAATACGACTGTTCTCATCTAGGTTTAAAACACCACTTTCCATCTTCAACTTTTCGTTTCGTTGAAGCCTTGGACAGCGGCATTCAGACGCTGAACTTTCACTGCAAAACCCCTATGTTCTCACTGCCACAACGGCTGTAAAATGTGTTCAGATAGATGCGACAGTAGGGAAAGCGGGTGTTTGCGGGATGCGAAATTCAAGAAGAGATTTCCACTCTGGTATGGAAGTTGTCCACTCCCGGAAATCCTTCTGACGTCCGTATGAGAGTAACGTAGTTCAGGGGCTGCTGTCTTTTCTCCTTTCCACAAAAAAGGAGTGCTGTCTGCGCACGTAACATTTGGCCGATTTCAGATGGAAAACGAGATTCCAGGGTGCAAAATGAACTGATCCAACTCGCAGCTGCAGCAGCACTTAAGTGTAAGTGTTAGTCTAGAAGTAAATAAACCCCCTTCTCCTATCCTGGAGGCCTGCGTGCCGTGCCGGAGAAGGCAGGTAGGGGGGCCGGTTGAAACAATAAAATTATTCTGAATTGAACTGATAAAGTTTGGTGCCGAAGCTGACACGTGAAGCTGGCAAGAGCTTTCGGACTAAAAGATCAAACTTGGAGGGTGGGCCGCATGTGGCCCGCGGCCCGCGGTTTCAGTCTCCTGCCATACATCATTCGCCAACCACAGCCCGCGACAACACTGCTCTTCGCGCGGCGGAGTAAGCGACTGTGGCGCCGCCCCTCGTAGATTCGGCATACTTCCCTCTTTTTCCAAATGGCGTTGCGCCAGACGGGCCTTCACGCTGCGCTCCCTAGATGGCGAGTGTGCAGGTGCGAGCTGTAAGGGGCTGTGGAAATGTTTAGGGGTGCCTGCATGCCTGCTCGCTTCTGATGCCTGCTTGCTCATTCAGGAAGCTCATCAGTAGTTAACGTTGGGAACCGCTGCATCATTTCCATCGATGCTAGATGCCTGTAGTGCTGACAGCTATATGCAGGTCTTCGGGAAATAGGCAACCTTACTTTACCTTGTATTGTGCGATCACCCTGGCAAGGGTCTAAATGAATAAAGCGAACGCACATTCAAACCAGACACGAATCTGACTTCGCATACAACGCATTCGTTTAGCGAGTCTAACTGTATAGAGATTCTGTGCCGGGGAAATTGAGTGTCGCATGTTTGCATTATCAGAAAAACCAATAAAAGAAAAGCAAAGCGCTTCCATCATCAAATAACCTTATGTGAACTGTTCGTCTAGCGGCGGGGCATAAAGGTGCCACGTAACGCAACCAGGCTTACATCGTGATAACCACGCGACCTCCACACGATCTCAAAGAACATGCATTTGCAAATCTCTGAAAGGCATCTATCCGTTTGTTGGAGCTTGTTAGCTGTTTAAATTCTCTCAGGCGCTGCTTGCCTTTCGTCTTCTTTTATTTTCCTTTAAGTCTGTAAAGGCCTCAAAAAAGCAAGGGAAGTTGTCGTTGTCGTCGCCTCTGAAACGATAGCACATACCGACAGTGGGGTATTGTCCAGGGTTTGGTGCAGGTCCAAACAGGAGAGAAATTCATCCGCACTTACCCCAAGCGGCTAATAAATAAAAATTGAGGAATACGTAAAGCACCAACTGTTTTCTTTTCTTGCTCCCATGCACATAATTTTGTGCAAAATGTCACAGTGGTTGGAACAAGCAACATCGAAACAGTTGTAATGAATACTATAAGGTTTGGGGCATCAAATATTATTGTTTTTATATTTTTTGGGTACCCATGGCGCTAGGAACAGTGAAAAAAAAGACAATATTACGGGTGACAAAATCCTTCACGCCAGTATTCAAAGAGCATTCCCTCAAGCTTAATGTCTTAAGAAATGTTAATACAATGTTTTAAAAAAATATATGTACACAGCTGCGTACATAGCGCCCGGAAGGGTAGAACAGTAAGTAATAAATACAACGCGATGAACAAGGAACACAAAGAACAATTATAAGTACAGTGTATAGTATGCTGCGGTACGGTATACGTTACGGTATGATACAGTTTGGTATGGTACGGTAAATTATAGCACTACGCTGTGGAACAGTAGCTGTGGTATGGTATAGTATGGTATATGCGGTTTAATGTCTAGAAGCTGCACGTGAGCTATAAGTGACGCCGCAATAGAGGCCATAGAATTGATTTCGGCCGCCTGGAACCCCTAATGTGCAGAGGCATCGAAGAGCACACAAGCGTTTTACCATGCTGCCTCCATGGACATGGCACCATCGGTGCGGATGCGAAAGGCATTGAGGTTCAATTTCAGCATTATTTGTTTCCTGCATAAGTTAACAAGTAAAAGAAATCAGGATGTTTAACGTTATTTATCATGGCATCTGTGCTCTAATTGCACGCAGGGTGCTTAGTCCAGGATTCTAGCAGGCAGGGAACATCGGTTTCCTTGCATACTTCCCGATTTCAGGATACATCAGGGCGCGCAGTGATTTGCCGAGTGGCATGCGTCATCCTCTTGGGGCCTTATCTTTTTGTTATCAGAAACATCCCGAAACTCTGCAGATGATTACATCAACTTTTAAATGGTAAAGACCCTAGACAGGCCGCTAAATGGTAACGCTGTTGGACACGGGGGTGAAAGAAGTTGCGCTCACCGCTGTCAATTATTAGCCAACCTAACGGCAGATCTAGCCACCAATCTTCTACAATAAACATTGAGGATTATCCTCCTCTGCGAATTCGATGGTACTCCACTTCAGCAATAAATTTGCCTCTAGATGGCTCTGATGGGCAATATAAAATAGCTGATACTAGCGTCCTTATCTTCACCACAAGCTGCAAATTCTATCTCAGCGACGAACAACCGCAGTTCGGATATCTTGTAAGATGAGCAACCCCACAGACCGGAAACTTTGGTAGACTCACGACACACCCTTCGCCAAAAGGTACCATTTTATTCAGGTTGCTTCCAGTGCAGGATAAAGCCACTCTGGATCTCATTGCTGCCGGTCCCGCACAAGCCACAGCTACATTATTCCAGCAAATTTATCTGCTCTCACCATCTCACTTTTTAACGGCGTAAGCAACGTAAATTGAAATTTGGAATATTGGTTCTTGGGAAATTGAAATGGCGCAGTATCTATCTCTCGCATATCGACGGACACCTGAACCGCGCCGTAAGGGAAGGGATAAATTAGGGACTAAGAGAGGAAAGGAAGAGAGAGTTGCCGTAATGGAGGGCTCCGGAATAATTTAGACCGCCTGGGGATATTTAACGTGCAATGATATCGCACAGCACACGGGCGCCTTAGCGTTTCGCCTCCATCGAAACGCGGCCGCCGCGGTCGGCTTAAACCTCGCCGGCACTGAATATACAACGAAAGGCAGCACTTTAAGTTCATACAGACCGTCGGTAGAGACGAAAACAAATCTGTACAGGCCGCGCGGAGAACCAGGCAGCTAACAACAAACGTGGACGTGCCCATTTCGACCCTGGCTGCGTGCTGTCCTAGAGGAGTTATGACACGTCGGCTAGGCGTGCGAATCTCTGTAACCGGCCGAGATGTCAGAACGTCTTTTAAAGCGCCCTCAGTTTTCTGCCTAAAGTAGAGAAATAAGCTGCAGTGTCACCAAAGCGCCAACCTTGTGGCCGTCTAGGCGCACGGCTGTATCCAGCGCGAATCGGCAGCACCGAGTTGTGGAGGTGTCGTCAGTGTCCTTAGATCTCGATCGCAATCTGTTCGTACGTTCGGGGGGACTTCATTACGTCGATTTCTAGCGACCTCTGCACCGTGGTCGCTGTCTCCAACATCGCTGCATCATCGGGATGAAGCTCTGAGGCGTAGGCCACAGTCGATGTGGAGACGTGCGGTCGTGACTGTCGCCGTAAAGTTCGTTTCGGCTCACCTTGGCCATGTATACTACTAGAGTTATGCGACAGAACACGAGAAGTGGTTAAATCGTCTATTAACGTGAAGAAAAGTAGGCTCCACTAGGAAGCTGACGCAGGTGGATAGACCTCGAGAGGAGGAGTCTGAAGCCGCCCTCCTCTGCGGCGGAACCTTCATTCTCGATGTTAAGAGCTCATGACCCACCGCGGTGGCTCAGTGGTTAGGGCACTCGGCTACTGATCCGGAGTTCCCGGGTGCGTGAGCCGATTTACGGGTCGCGTTTAGCCACGGGGTCCCAGTCTCAGATGTATGAAGTAGAAGCCCTAGAACACGCACATTTTCTACTTGAATAATTTGCAAATTATTTGCCGTGAAGGTAAAAGGACGCTGCTTTCGATAAGCCTAATCTGTTTCCAATGCGAAAGAAACATGATTTATTACACGATAGGGTCAGACTCAAGTCGTGAAGTTAAGGCATCCAGCGCTTCAGTGCTGTGACCTATATGATGCCTAGAAGGTTGTCACACTCAGTAACGCGGCTGCCAACGCTCTTATTCATCAATGTATACAGTCCTCCGCTGCATCGTTTTGAACTGGATCTGCACGTGAGATCAGGGCATATATTAGGAAAACTCTCGTCATTATATACCCGAGCTCCAGCCTGATAACCGGAGCTCTGGACTGAAGAACAGGCGAATTTCTGGAAGCTTTTCTAGCGAACTTTATGTAATATTTCACACCAACGTTACGGAATCTCATTACAATCTAGCGCAGTGCGAGCAAATTTTGATTTTCTAGCTTGCTTCGCGTTCAGCTACATGCCCACTCGTCTGTCTGTTCTATCCATCTGAATTGACTTTCTTCATCACCTCCGCTTGCAGTCTTCAAAGCTTGATGCCTGCGTGCTGGCGGTGCGTTGTGTCGGCCCTCCGAACGATGACAGATGACTTCGGTACCATATCCTTCGTACAAATTTTACTCCTCTGCTCTGGACTCGTTCCGACTCCGCGTCGAAAGCGAGCTTGACCTATTTTTATTTCGTTCGTTTCTTCTTCGTGGACTGGACGCAAATGACGGTAGAGATTTTTTCGTGATTTTAGGCGTCTTAAAAACTTGTTTTAAATTGCTCTGGTCAACTGTGTTTTGCCGAGCATTGATTTGTGTTTTGCCTCATTTGAGTCAGTTGCAATTACTGTTTTGCCTTTACTTGTCGAATTATTAACGCGACAGCGTTAAGGAGCTCGTGTCGCAGAAAAGCCGGTGTCGTCGGCGTCTTTGACCATGAGAAAAAAAATGGCTCATCTCGGTGGACACCTGAACCGCGCCGTAAGGGAAGGAAAATGAAACGACATTTACACATACAGACTTCTGCGGGATTTTTACTATAGCAGCAGGAAACATAATTCTACGTTAGTGAAAATCGCGAACCTGCATCAGAATGTACCTGCCTACACTACACGCCGCACAGAAATATGGAATGTTTCGAGATACAGAACTAATTATAGCAAACAGATGCTTGAGAATAATTTACCAAGATTGTTGAATTCCCTAATTCAAATGGGTATCGACATTCTAAGCATGAACCCGTCAAACTTTGAAGCCTTCATGCATTCCTATACTGCATAAAATGTAATATATTTTTGTCTTTATTATTTCCTTAATACTTCTGTCTCTCCTTTATACATATTTGTGAATGTTTCTATGTTTTGTTTTGGGCTTTCTTTATTCACTTCTTGTGTTCTGATGAGCTGACTGCCACCGCTGCTCTGCCAAGTGTACACCAGGATGCAGGACCGGTCAAGCCTCCAGGAGGCTTTTTGCCTGCCATCCTCGACATTATATCTGTATGGTGTAATGTTGGAATAAATATTTGAAAAAAAATTAAAATTGGTTTTAAAGAAAGGAAATGGCGCCTGTCTCACAATTCTCGCTGGACACGCGTACCGCGCCGTAAGGGAAGAGATTTTCCTTCCTTACGGCGCTGTACGGGTGTCCAGCGAGAATTGTGAGACAGGCGTCATTTCCTTTCTATAAAACCATAGCCAACTATTGACTCCAGTTGGAAGAGAAGTTGTAAGAGGAACAAATCCTCTGGGGATGCGAGGGTAACCCGCCCCCACAATCTTTACTGCCAGCTCCCTCTTTGGAGGGTGTGATACAACTTCTTGCAAGACCAGACAAGAAGACACAACTCGCACTCGTCTCGTGGGCTCAAGACGTCGCCCTCACCTGGGGGCCATATTCAGCCCACCTACCCCCACTCTCAACCCTCAAGTGGCAAATAAAGTTGGTCTCTCTCTCTCTCCTTAAAATCAAATTTCATTTCAATTTTCGTCTCTTACGGCTCGGTTCGGGTGTCACCGAGATATGTGAGACAGGTGTCCTTTCCTTAAATTGTCCGACGGGCCACGCGTCGCGCCGAACGGGCGTTGACGTTCCGTGGACTCCTTAACAGCGCTGCAACACGCTGTCGTGTCTCATTATTTACGACGAAGCTTCTATTTTTATTTTTATTTTTAGCCCCCTGTGTTGCCCTAAATGGCCAATGTTCGTCGTATTACATGTCTAGCTCAAGTAAATGTAAATCGGTTTCTTGAGGAAAGGAAATGGCGCAGTATCTGTCTCACATCTCGAAGGACACCTGAACCGCGCCGTAAGGGAAGGGATAAAGGAGGGAGTGAGAGAAAAAAATGAAGAAAGAGGTGTCGTTTTGGAGGGTTCCGGAATAATTTGGACCACCTGGGGATATTTAACGTGCGCTGACATCGCACAGCACACGGGCGCCTTTTCGTTTCGCCTCCATCGAAACGCGGCCGCCACAGTCGGGTTCGAACCCAAGTACTCCGGCTCATCAGCCGAGCGCCCTAAGCATTGAGCCACCATGGCAGGTCCTTTTTTTTTCTTTTTGGTTTAACCTAGGACGCGTATAATTGATTTCTTCTCCTTCCTGACTAGGGCTTGTTATCGGTCCCTCAAACGTCCATATTCTCCTTTCCAGTGCTCGTTCCTGTGCAGTCAATTTAGTCCATAGCTTTCCCAGCTTCGGCGCCACACGTGTGCGCGTGAGCATGCTGCGCGAAGTATTGCACCAGGGTGGCCGGCCCTTTTTCCGCAGACGAAGATGCACCTCAGTATACCTTAAGATGTCTGTACTGTAGCTACTGATGTAGCAAAAAAGAACCCCTCCAAAATGACCTTGCATCGTACGCTTAAACAGAGAGATGCTGCAGTTTGGCAAAGGTTCGAGAACAGCGGTATTATTTGGTGCGTTCGTTATCGACAATTTAAGATGCCCGATGGGCTGCTTCTCCGCAAAGCACACCGATGACTGCCTGCTCAGAATTATGCCTGGCATCAATTTCTGTTCAGTGCGCAATCCGCACCGTGCCACTGTGCTCCGACATGTGCATTTCTATTCCCTCAGTGGTAGAGAAATCAAACTTCCGGTTTTCTCTCCCGCCTCGTTTTGCACCTTTCAAACGCCAGTTTTGGGTCAAAAGAATCTCGCAATGTAACCTAAAAGGTAGCCCAGACCAAAGGGAATGTGATAAATTATCTTCGTGTTGGTTATTCTTGTGAAAAAAAAAATATTCGAAAAAATGACACACTTAAGACTGCATACGTGTGAGAATGCGAAAGCATTACGGTCTCTGGGTGCATTGTTTATGCGTAATGTTTTTAGATGCTTTAAAGTTCTACTCTACGAGTTTATGCATATGATACCGCCTGGAACGTTGCACGACGAACGGTTGTATCAATTTTGATACGAAACGAAAATCTGGGAAGGAATAGAATTCAAGGTGAATATGTAATTTTTTTCGAACCCCTTTCGCAATCTAGTCTCGAACTAAGAGTACATGTAAGCTATATGCAACCAGAAATCGCATGACACCACCTTGAACGCTGTGCTGCAAACGGTTGCGTCACAGTGTTCGCACGAATGTTGACAGGAAAACTGGAGCCACGTGGAGGTCGGCGCCATGTGCAGGTGGCGACTATATATAGACGAACGACATGTGTAGGATTGTCTGAAGTGACGGTGCTGGGCTTGCTGTATGCGTCATGCGGCCGCTTGATGACGTCACCCTATCATCTTTCTTGTCATCCCTGGGATTTTCTGTACCATCTGCGAGTGCACTCGCACGCACACGCCGCCGGCTCTTCTAGTATTGGGACTAGCAATGTTTTTGCATTGAAATAACTTTTTTAACCGCTGTGTTCAGGGATCCAAAAAACAACGCTGACCCGGCGAAAGGAATGAACGGTTTTTCTTGTCCATTCTCATAACACTTCCTCTATTTGTGGCTACGTTGCGCTGAGTGACCGGAATGTGCCGGACTGTACGATTCAGAGGTGAAAATCACGCCTCCAACCTCGCGGCCTGCTGTTCTAACTTGCAGCGCATTATATTTGCATTGTGCGCCACGATCAGCGCAGCAGAAAAGTACTGGCGTAGATGTATAGCACTCCAGTCGTATGCCTACTGCGCATGCGCGTGGCTTGTTGGGGCCTTGCGACTGTGCATGCGCAATAAGACGTTTTTCTTGTGCGGTGCATTCCTACGCTAGTAAGTCCCCGCTACACTGAAACTCTGATTCCTGCGAGATACAACGATCAAAATCGGCAAGCAGGCGAGTTGGTAAACATTCAGAGCAAACTATGAATGGGCTCTTGCAACAAATGACAAAGCACGAAAATACGTAGCGCATGATCCAGCTGTTAGAACATATCTTTATCCGGGCCAAATACACAGAGCAAGAAAGTACGAAAAATGCGCTATACATGTAAAATACCGCTACACAATAGAAACGCGCAAGGATTTCCCTAAGTACGGTGCAGTTCGTCAAGCGCACGTTCTACTACTAAATACCATGGAACGAACAGTCCACACAACAGGAAGTCCAAACAAAATCGCAGTTCTGCTTTGCTTCACACGAACGTTAGAGACGAGAATCTTAGCGCAAACGCCGTCTTAGTGGCTTGCACAGCGCACCAGACGGGATGTTCATCTGCTTTGGACCCTTGCCATAGAAAATACAGCATGTCCATAGACTTTTCACGCTTTTTTTTCACACTATTGGTAAGAGTGAAGCGTCTACGATCAGCAACGATCTAAGTGCTCTGCGCTTCGCCTAAATGGCCGAGGCAATGACACTAGCAAACCGATAGTTGGCTATTTACACAGCAGAGGCCCTGACAATCGCGAAGTTCATATCAACTATCCCTAGCATGTGAGAACGTGTTTCTCAAACTATTGTACAACACCGCCAGTATAACGAGTTAAAAGAACAATAAATCACACAGCAAAAGTTAGCGAGAAACATACTGCGTAATAATAAAAAAGGGTAAAGGGTAAAGACAATATTAGGTGACAAATTCCAAAAAGGAGCGTACAAAACTAACCGCTAATATCGAAGACACCTGGTTTGAACCGTTGCAACGCCTACCACTCAGCCTTTTGTAGCAACAAGCCAATAGCAGAAGCGGGAATCGTGACTACGCCACTAGCAGTCGGCAGGAGGCAGCTTGGTGCAGCGGAACGCCCGCGCGAATTCTCGGGACCTCAGGGGCTGGTACTTGCAGGTGTCCAGCCCGGCCTCGTCCCCACAAAGCGAGCGGCAGAAGCGCAGGAGGAACAGCTGCCAGATGTATCGGTCGTCCTTCCACCACGAAGAGATGAGCTCTGGATGGGCCTCTTCTACTCCTAGGAAGGCCACGTCCAGCGCCCAGTTCACGAAGAAGATCATATGCCCTTCTTGTTGAGACACGTTCCTGCCAAGGGCACTGGATGCGTCCTGTACGGTGCACTCCGTCTTGGCATCCACTGCGTCCTCCAGGTGGATCCGGCCGTCTTCAACGACCTCTCGTATGCTACCGTGCGCCCGGCTTCTGTTGACGGTGGACTCCTTGCTGAGGTTCCTGGCCTTCCGGATCTTTCGGTCTACCACTAACCTTCCTCCCGGCACGTTCCTGGTTGGAATAGCGGCGTCTCTAATCTGTTTGCTCAACACGGCTGCCTGTATCCACTGGACAAGTAACCAAACGCCAAGAGTGGGGAAGTTGACTTCCGGCCCGGCAGAGGCGTACAACATGTCAGCCAAAAAGAAGTCGGCCGGTACGAAGACAGCTTGCTGGCGGTCGACCTCACCGATGGTGATCTCCCCGTCCATGTGGAGCTCCACGGCGCGATCGTCGTAGTCGGCGTTAATCCCATCACGCCTCGCCCGTACGACGTTCAGAAGGAAGTCGCTGTCGTAGTTGGTCGGCGTGGTACCAGAAGAAGCGCCCGGGGGCCAGGCCGCCACACTGCGCTCACCTGAGAAACGAGGCTTCTGTAAAGCGCCTAAAAGCATGTCTTTGGAAATGTACAAAACAGCACGCTAAAGGGTTGAGCTAAAGAGCCTACCGCATATACTTTCTAAGCAAGATACACTCAAATTGCACTCAAGATTCACTCAAAGCGTGCGCCTCGGGCGTTCCTATGCTGCGTGGCAATGAAGTATGTGGGACGGAGGCCGCAACACTTTACAGAATTATATCATTAATGCACCGCTTCACATATATGTTTGACCTGCCGTACTATGACAGGAGTGAAATGAAACCGCGTTTAAGATTGATCTGGTAATTAGCGCCAAGCTCAGACTGCTCCGCCGTAATCCCTAGCATAGTCATGCTGCAGCTTTACGAAAGAAAGATTGCAACGATCTTCTCATACAAAGTCTATGCGCGATTCTAGTTAACCCGAAATTACGCCTAAAGAAAAGTCAACTTTTGCCACTTCTCTCACTTTGTTTACAACGATAGCAGAGACGGTTTAGTCACTGGCCTTTTAAAAGCAGCATGATCAAAGGAACGAAGAGAACAGAGTGTAATCATGACTCATTGCCATTTCAGCCACGCTGTTTTCAATATGCCAGTAGTGTACCAATTACACTAAATCCATATTTTAGTTGCCTAGTCACTGTCACAAGCAGTGTGTATTTCTTATAATACCACCGGCGTTATCCGCTTTGATCTTCGACTAAGCTTCCCTTGGACATTAAAATCAAATTATCTTCATATTCCCACAGTGTGATCGTGGCTGTACTGCACAGGACAAAAAAATCACACTTACCGACCACAATTATTTTCACACCAGCCAAGTCACTGTAGCTGAGACCAAGCTCTGTCGCAGTATCGCTGCGGGCAAATGCTTGTCGCAGCGAATTCGTCATGGCGTGAAAAGCTGAGAGCAGCGGCTGCCCCACGAGCTTTTTGATGACCCAGTGCGGGAACAGCGCCTTGAAGTGGTCGCCGGTTATCCGCACGCAGGCCCTGGTCACATGGTATCCGGACAAGTCAGCTTCGTGACGGAACATGTAGGCATACTTCATGACCTGAGAGCAAAGCACACAGTCGAGCGATCGGGGCTTTTGGTAAGGGGTAGTAGCAATTGGTGCGCAAAGTCGTTACAAACTGTGCAGTATTGTCTTCAGCCGTGATGCACCTAGATCGCGAGGAAGTTAAGATTTGACTTGTAGGGGTATTCATTTGTCAGAGGGCATGGCTGCTTAAGATATATCATCTCCGGCTGTCGCAATTTATTCATGGGCCGCAATCTTGCAGTGTGTAATGCTGGGCTGAGAATTTTTTGGTCGTAGTCTAATTGTGCTGCCATTTATTTGTAACTAGGCATAGTTCCCATGTTTTGAAGAAAATCATTTTTCCCACAAAGGTGAAAGAACGGACCGCTTTCCCCTAACTGGATGGTAACTAAATTACGATTGTGCAAAATGTCAGCACTTCTTGATTGTCTACCTAAACCGAAACGTAGAAAGTCTAATCCGCTCCCCCAAAACAAGGCCATCTTTACGCCCTCTAAAACAGCGCATAAGCTCTTCAGTACAAAATACTAGTGCCAGCAAGCTGTCCAGTGATGCCTGCAGCGTTGGTGATGCGTAATCTATATCACTCATATTGCATGGCAAAAAGCAGTAGCACATCGAAGCGCACAATTGAAAAAATACGTCAAAGATAGCAGGCCAAAAGACAGCTCCAGATTGTCAACTAAAGTCTACTGGGAAAAACAGAAGTCCAAATGCAAATGTTGGTAAAAAGTAAATGAATATAAAATCGCCAATAAACGCTAAAAACCCTGCAGTCTGCTACACGGACCACCACGTAGAAGTCGATATGTTGTCACGTTTAGTACTAACCACCATTGTAATGACAAGGGTGCAGGTGACTGGCCGGTGAGTGTAACTACTGTATGTGTTACCTAGTAAAAACTGGTTTTTGCTATTGGAAATCCTCATCTCCCCTCAGCGCGATGCAGAGAAAGGACACGGCAAAAGCAAAGTACGCTGGAGCGTTACTTCGAGGTCCACTTTATCCTAGCTTGCGCTCTGATAGTACCACATTTAATGAGAGAGCTTCTACCCATACGTAGGCCTGACACACCCATGATGCCGGCACCTCACATTAGATCTCCGTGCAGCTGATCGGAAAGCGCAAGACTGTATCGGCGAACGAGGCACGAGTACCGTGCGCTCCCAAACCCTTCTGACTTCATTATCAAGGACAGGAAATCTGAGATGATAGCATTTCGCTGATACCAACGGTTAGGTCAGTGCGCCGCACTCCTCTACCTAATCTGGCCGCCTAGTTCTTCATGAGAAGTGGTTCACTCGACAACGACGTTTAACCACCAAGCATGCCTTACTGGGCCGTCTTCGACCTTTCCGGTATCGTACGACTTTATCGGCTTTGACTCCCTGTCGCAGTTCGACCTTGCTGTTATTAGGCAACGCCATCTCCTTATCCTCTTTCAGTCAATAATTTGCCACTCGAAGTCGATCCTACCGTAATCCGCACACTGATTTCAATCCGTCAGTTTCAAATATGCAGTTGAAACTTGGGTTTGGGTAGCTTGTGCACTCGGAAAAGAAGAGCATGGAATGAAACCGATAACTATGTTTTCCAGTGAGCTACTGTGTTTAATGTGCACCTCTCTCTTGCAATCGTTTTCTGAATATACGAAATGAATTCACTTGCGCCGTTCTTGGATGTCACACAGGCTTTTAGCTGCAACCAGGCACCTAAACATGTCTTCTCCAATAGCACTGTCAAGTGTTGGAGGAGATGAGGCAATTCATCCTGTCGCAACTAGACGCGCCGCCTGCTTCGCGACCTAATAGCGACCCGAAACTAGCAGTTCAACTGCATGTCACTGCTGAATAACATACGTTCCACTAGCAGTGCTGGAGCGTCTGAAATATGCTTTGTGCCAAGAGATGACCCGGATGACTTGGAACCGTGCACTCAACCCGGGGCACTGGTCCCCCCCCCCCCCCCCCCCCCCCCCCACGGTCACCGTCAGTAGTCCGCTTACTCCCATCCAGGATTCTGCAGCGAACCACAATGCCTACACGAATACAACATAGTGGACCTCGGCAATTCCTATCCTCGAATGACCGTCGAACTGTGGAGAGCCCGAATCTGACCGCGTTAGAGTTTTTCAGCGTGTACAAGCCGTTTTTAAATAAGCCAGTGCCGCCCAGTATCCAGCTCAGTTTAACGGCAAGTTTCGCGCTGACTGTCAAACTTTTATCGATGAAGCCCTTGTCTCAAGAGCTTCAACAAAAGACCAACATTATAGGCGTAAGGCCCTTCAATGCCTACCTCGAACCGACTGCCTACACAAAGCAAGACACATCACCGCGTCGGCGTCGAATTCACTCTGCACTTTTGGTGGGTGCAAAACAGCACCTTTCTACAGGCGTTCAGGAAGTTTATCAAATAAACCGAATAAGAAAACTGAAATAGCCGTCCTTTTGCATGGGCACGAGCATACCACAATCGCAGAGTTGTACAAGTCCAGCAATTAATATTAGACATTTTTAGTTAGACATACGCAGTAAGATTGTATACGCATGCCTTACTGCGTTGCGTACGCTGTAAATAGTGTAAACACGACACCTTTAGTTGGCCGTGGCATTGCGCGTCTCAGGGGTGCGCGTAAACAGTAGCGCCATTTAGACACTGAGACATTTAGACATTGAGAGCCTTTTTTTCTTCCAAGAAGAAAAACTATGCAAACCGACGAAAATGCAACGACTGAATAAATGCTAGGCAACTGCTTCGCCAGGTGTCGTTGCTACGAGGGAAACACACTGCATTTAGTTAGGCCCAACAGCTCGAAAATCGCCAAATTTTCTGAAAAAACAGGGCCTAGTTATTGCTTATACTGCTACGTGTCGGCGAGAGTGCGCGAAATAAAAGCGAAGCGTTACTTATGAACGAGCTATCGCGTCGGAGAATCCAGCAGAGCGGCGACATGCATTTATTCCGAATTGGGCGAGCAGGCCGCCGCCATTCTGTCAGCGCATCTCGTGTGCCCGTAGCGCGCGCACGCTACGGTTTGCAGAGTGCGTACGCCCATAAGACGCTGCGAGACACGTAGCGTTCTGCACGTGCACATTCGTTGCGCGCAGAGTCGCTGCGTACGCTAGGTCACTGCGTACGCCCAACTAAAAGTGTGTATTCCTTCATCGCACACTACTCTGCGACATGAATATTCTAAAGACCACCCATTCTCGGACCGACATGGTTTTTATGGCTCGCAGCCACCGGAAGACTATTTTTGAGCATTTTTGACCACCAACATGTAAACACTCCGTTGGCACACACTGCAGCAACGCCGTTAACGGACAACACGCGGCACCAAAACTCCGACTAAATGTTGTGTCGTAGTAATGATAATTAGCAATGAAACAGTACACGTAGCATACGGTCGAGCCGATCTGTATTCTCCTACTTCGTCGTCTTCTCTCCCCCCATGCGCGCGAGTGCGTGCAGCGCACTTGCCACACTTCATCTTTATCACATTTCCGCCGCACTTAAAAAAAAACAAAATGTCTAGCGGATGTCATAGTCTTTGAACCATGCGAGCCGCTTCTTTTTGCGAGTACTTCGGCGAGGCGGCGCAGGAGGTGAAGCCGCAGTTGCCGCTGTGGATTTACTACACGAGGGTTGAGGAGCGGCTGCCGGTTCCGGAGCGGGGGGAACGGCTGGCATTATATGGATTGAAGGCGCCTCCGAAGAAGGACCCTGGACCACGGTTCCGGACTGTGGACTGGGCGGCGCATTCGGTTGCCGTCGATAGGCGGCGAAATATCAGCGAAAAGGGCCGCTGGAGCTGAGGAGGACAGTTGCTGCTGAACTACTTCTGGGCGAACCGCAGAAAACTTGGACGAGTGCCACACTCGCCCATCATCCAGCAGATAAGATGCAGGTCCACGCTGCTCCACAACCTTCCGAGGCTCCGAAAACCGAGCTGACAGTTTGCCTCGCACATTTGGTTTGCGGACACGCACGTACTGGCCAATCTGAAAGTCACGACACTGGGCGCCACTCCGCTGGTCCGCATAAAGCTTGTATTGCGCTTGTTTCTCGTCAAGCCTTTGCCGCAAAAGCTTAAGCGCTTTTGTCGGATCCACTGAGAAGGACTGATACGGCAGTCCTACGACGTTAAGTCTTGTGCGGGGCAACCGGCCATGAAGTAGGACAGCTGGTGCAATTCCTGTCGTGGCATGGGCGTACAGCGGTAGACACCGAGGTAGTCCACAGTCGCCGTACGTAGGTCGCGTCGCTCGCACAGAGCTAGCTGAATGTAGGACTTAAGCACTCGATTGAATCGTTCAACGACTCCATTAGCTTGGGGATGGTACACTGAAGAGTAGCAATGGCGTATCCCCCGTTCGCGGAGGAAAGTTTGCATGGCCATCGATGAAAATTGAGGTCCGTGGTCAGAGACAACCTCTTGAGGGTAACCCTCACGAGCGAAGAGGCCAAGCAGGAATTCTTGAACGGTTTGAGTTGTGATAGCATCAGCGAAGACAACTTCTGGCCACTTACTGTAATAATCCATGAGAGTAATCGCGAAGCGGCACCCACTGGGAGCTTGGTCGAAAGGCCCCACGACATCAATGGCAACCTTATCCCAAGGTTTCTCTGGGAAGGCGACAGGTTGCAGAGGAGCTGCCACCGGACGAGCCGATTTGTCACAGGACTGGCACACGACGCATGTCCGTACCATTCCTTCGACGTGCTCGTCCATTCGCGGCCACCAGTAGAGCTCTCGCAGTCGACTTTTCGTGCGGCTGATCCCGGGGTGTGACTCGTGCGCGATGTCCATGAGGCGTCGTCGCAAACTTTCGGGAACGACGAGCCTGTCACCTCGGTACAAGACGCCTTGCACGACGGACAGCTCCGAGCGCAGGAGATAGTATGGCCTAAGGTTCTCCGGTAGGGATTTCTTGTCCGGCCATGTCGCCGATGTAAACTGAATGGCTTGAGAAACTGCCGCGTCGCTGATGGTTGCCTCTTGAAGCTCTTGTAGAGTCACGGCTGGCGATAGCAGGCAGACGAAGTCGTCGCCACTGGCGTCGAACTCACTGGGCTCACTGCACGATGTGGTCGGTAAGGGAAGGCGAGACAGAGCATCCGCAACAGAGTTGTCATTGCCTTTGCGGTACTCTACAGTGTAGTTGTAGCACAACAGGCGAGCCGACCAACGTGAAATTCGCAACGGCCGATGGCCCGTTTCTTTCGTCGACAGCAAAATGACAAGTGCACTGTGGTCGGTGCGTAGAACAAGAGGCCGGCTCCACAAATACACGTGCCACCGTTCGCACGCCCAAACGCAAGCTAGGGCCTCACGTTCACCAACAGAGTACTTTCTTTCTTGGGGTGTCAAGGTACGGGAGGCAAACGCAACAGTTTGCAGGGAATGACCGTTGTCTTGCTGAAGCACTGCCCCAAGGCCATATCCGGAAGCGTCAGTCGTTACGACCATGGGAAGGGCAGGATCAAAAAAATGCAACACGTCACATGACGTCAACATGGACTTCAGTAGTTTGAAGCTTGAATCCGCAGCAGCAGTCCAAGTGAAGGCGGAGTCGCTGCCTCGAAGTAGGGCGCGCATAGGCTCAACGACGTCGGAGTAATGCGGGATAAACTTGGAGTAGAAACCCGCAAGTCCAAGGAGGGAGCGAAGCTCGCTGATGTTAGATGGAGTCGGAGCCTTCGTAATCGCCTCGATGGCAGAAGAGAGCGGAAACAGTCCTTCACCGCTGACAACATGCCCCAAGAAAGTGAGCTTCGGAACATCGAAGACACATTTGTGGTTGAGCTTGAGTCCGGCTTGGGACAGGCGCTCGAGAACAGCACGAAGGTTGATCAGGTGCTCCTGTCGGGAGGTGCCATGGACTATGATGTCGTTGATGTAGAAGAGGACACCTTTGCACCCTTTTAAAATTAAGTGCATCATCTTCTGAAAAGCCGAAGGCGCCGAAGCAAGGCCGAAACACACTCGTTTGAAGCGGAAGAGGCCATCATGGGTAATGAATGTGGTCAATTCCCGACTCTCAGGGCTAAGTGGTACTTGATGGTAAGCCGAGGCAAGGTCCAACTTCGAAAAACGCTGTGACCCGGCCAAGCTATGTAGAAGTTCTTCCGTTTGAGGCAAAGGAAAACTGTCGACCATAATAGCCTTGTTCGGCTCACGCAAATCGACGCACATTCGGATGGAGCCATCTTTTTTCCGAGCCACGACTATGGGTGAAATCCACTTGGAAGCGTCGACCCGTTCAATGATGTCTTGAGCTTCAAGCTTCTGGAGTTCCTCGGACACCTGCTGACGAATGGCAAACGGCAGCCGTCGGAGCTTGCAAGCAACAGGAGAAACGGAATCCTGCACTCTGACTTTGTGCACGTAGCCACGAGCAACTCCGAGTTCCTTGGAGAAGAGATGTTCGAAGTGTGGACGTAGCTCAGGAGGTAACAGACGCGTATCAGGTGTCATGGAAAGACATTCCAACGATGCACCTTTGATCTTCATTTGTAGAGCGGCAATGGAATCCAGGCCCAGCAGCGTTGTGCCTCCCGAGACAACGTACAACAGGATGCAGGCGGTACGGTCGTGGAACTTTGCTGTGGCAACAAAACACCCTTGGACTATAATCCGAGACTTAGAATAGTCCAATAGTTGAACTGCAGTTGATTTAAGCGGGAAACATGTAGCGAAGAATCGGTGGTATAGATCTTCAGAAATAATTGACACAGATGAGCCGGTGTCAATCAGGAAGCGGATGAACTTGCCTTCAATCAGGACTGAGGTGAAAATTCCGTTTTTTTTACTTTCAACATTGAGAACAGACGCACTGCTGGAGCCATCCGGCATCGACGATGTGTCAGCAGTATCTGCAACTTGCTGAATTTGAACAGGACGGTCGGACGACTTGCAGAGAGAGTCCAAATGGCCCACCTTGCCGCACCGACGACACTTGCGGTTGCGGGCTCGGCATGCAGGGTTGTTCGCTAGGTGAGTTGTAGAACCGCAGCGGTAGCACATGCGCTTTGGTATTGCAGCAGCAGGTTGTGATGGTTGACTTTGGCACTTGCAGCAATGGGCCTGAGGTGGTGTTTGTCTCGATCCGCGCTCGCATCTCACACGATGTACTGGAGCGTCCTCCTCAGCCAATTCCCTGGCTTTCCGGGAAGCTTGCTCAGACTGTCGAGCAAGGAGCATGGCGCGCGACAGAGTCAAGGATCACTTAGTAAAACACGTGGCGGGGCTAGTTGGTTATGCATATTCTTTCGTTAAAATTTAAGCAGCGCTAACTTTTAGGACGAATACACAGAAGACATGACAGCGCCCGTCCTGTCATGTCTTCTGTGTATTCGTCCTAAAAGTTAGCGCTGCTTAAATTTTTAACGAAAGAGTCAAGGAGGAGCCTTCCATGAGTAGGCGCTCACGCAGATGGCAACTCGAGGTCTTCTCCACCAGCTGGTCCCTGATCATATCGTCCGCCATGGTCCCAAACCCGCAGTCGCCGACAAGGCTGCGAAGGACAGCGACGTACTCATCGGTTGTCTCTCCTGGAGCCTGAACTCGACGGCGAAAGCGACGACGTGGGGCGATTACATTCACGGACGATTTGTAATGCTCCGACAGGATGGATATCGCCGCATCAAATTCGTCAAGGCGGGGCGCCTCGTCACCGGAGTGCGAAGCCGCAGCTGTAGGCGCTGGAGTGGACGACGGCGGCGCCAATGTATAAAAAATGCGCTGACCTTCCAGTCCGAGGCAATTCAGCAGGATGGCCTTCCGCCTGTACGCGCCCAGAGTAGAGGCACCAGAGGCCAGCATGTAATTCCGGAACGCCAGCTCCCATTGCTCCCATTGAAGGGCAGGACGACCAGGAGTCGGCAGGAAGGGTGGTGGTGGCTGAAGCCCAGAAAAGCTCATGACGGATGGTGAGCAGGTCCCGTGAAGGTCCCGAATCAAAACAGCATGCTCGTCGCCAAAATATGTTGTATCGTAGTAATGATAATTAGCAATGAAACAGTACACGTAGCATACGGTCGAGCCGATCTGTATTCTCCTACTTCGTCGTCTTCTCTCCCCCCATGCGCGCGAGTGCGTGCAGCGTACTTGCCACACTTCATCTTCATCACACTAAATGTCCTCCGCGCACTCTAAACAGAAAGAGGTAAAAAAAATAGCGGTGGTTTAGCTCTGGTCGCACCTGGAGTGACGCGATAGCTACTCCTGGCCGAGTGCAACCTCTTCAGTTGAATTGCAAAGTAAGTCTTGCGCCGCTCCGTTTCTCTGGGCGTTCCTCCATCTTCGTCCCACTCGACACGGCGTATGCGCACAGCAGTGGCAGCTCGGTTCCGCCGGCGCGCCGCGCCGCCGGCAGCAGCAGCTGCTCTGCACCACGTGGCTGGTCACGTGACCAACCAGATGATTTGCCACGTGATCAGCCATGGTGCCGCGCCGCCGGCAGCTGCTCCGCACCACGTGACCAACCACGCTGAAGGCTCGAAATGCTACCGTAACGTAGCTATCGCTACTAAAGGGAGTAAGCTGTCCTCTTAGCAAAAGAGAGTGCAGCTACAGCTTGCTCCCTCTTTTACTCCCACATGGGCATTTTTGTGTTTAGAGTGCGGGGCTAAGCAGCCAACGAGTAAGGAACGAGACACTCCGTCCCTCCTCTTCACCTGAGCGAGCAAGACAGCCGTGGTGTAGACGTAAGCAATGCGCAGGTTGGCAGCGGCCAGTGTTGCCAAAGCAGCCCGGATTTCGGGCAGGCACCTCAGGGCAACCGTGCCGTTGACCGTGCTGACGGCAGCGTCCTCTGGGAGAGCGCGGTTGAGAGCGTCCGCGAAGCTGGCCGTGAAGCCCTCCCTCATGACATCGACGGAGATGTTCACGAACGGCTCTTGCGTGACCTCCAATCGGATGGCTCTGCAAGCCGAATGCGCAGTTGGGCAACATTGAAAAGACAGCGTCCTGGGACAGGACCGTGCATATATACAGACAACAGCATCATCAGCCTGAGTACACCCTACTGCACGGCATAGGCCTTCCACAATTTAAAAAACACAGAAATGTTCTACGAAGGTTCGAATAGTGAGCTATAGGCAGTCTGCTCGACATGGTCCGTGAATGTTTAAATGCCCCTAATTTATTATTTTAAAAATCTTCATTTGCTCTTAGGCTTCATTTTGGCAATAATTTTCAACGAAAAGTTTTATAGTAAGTTAAAAAATGTCCATATAAGTAGTTTTCTTAAATGTTACTTTAGCGCGGTTCCTTCTTTCGGGCTTGTAATGAAGCACGCGAGATATAACAGTCGTCACGTGATAATGCATTCGCGCAGCCTCAAACGTGCCCAGAATGAACTAAATTAGTCACACAAATCTCCAGTTAATAAACAGTTAAGTCGCCAGCCACAACGCAGGTTTTGCGATGAGCATGGAGGCTTCGTTTTGCTAAGGTCTTGATGCTGCAGCATAGGTGCGACCACGCTGGACTGCGATAAATTCCCTGTGCTGTCCTGTGCCGCAAAAAGTCGATGGCGTGTCAAGCATTTCTCGAAACAAGGGGCCTACTAACTCGATATTTCGTTTTGAGTAATGTTGTTAATGTGCTCTCTGGCCAGCTCATTAGAGAGTTATAGCATACCGTGAACCGGTTCCGCGGGCACCACTGACGCAGTGACATGTGACCACTGAGTACGCGTTGATTGGTCTCGACGCAGCCGGCGCGAACGCAAATGACAGGCATGTGGCCCCATCTGGCGCCCTCATGGCGTTCTGCGCACGCGCAGTGGTGCCTCGCGGAAGCTTTTCACGGTAATGGATCGCGGAGCGCGCTATGCTGTAACTCTCTATTTAGGCACTGACACGCCTTCCCTAGTTTTGCGGAAGGAAAGCCCAGTGCTTTACGCTCGGCAGTCAGAAAGAGTTCTCATGACTGGCTTTCCCCCTTATGCCGGAACGAGTAATATGAGACAGCATATTTGTTAGCAATTTATTTAAAGTATAGGAAATCGTTTACCAAACGAAATCGCACGGAAATATTAGTTCTAGGTTTTTCTTTATAGATAAGTTATATGAGGAAAAGGTGGAGGTTTTAAAGATTGCTGCGCTTTTCATTACTGTGCCTGTCCTGGAGTATCAGCAGCATCAAACGGAACACTAAGACAAAAAATTCACCGAATAATCTGAACTGCTAGCTCTGTTGCACTTTATGAAGTAGCGGGAGATATCGAAAACTTGGTCATCATTCTTCATAACTCTTCAATGCGCAACAACGCGACCAAATTGGTGGCTATCTACAATCACTCTAAAACTACATATGACTACATATGAGTAAACAGCTTCTTCTGCAGGCTGTATCCACTTCAGAAAAAATCAAATTAAGAAGCTAGGGTGGTGAGGAACAAACCCAAAAATTAAACTGACAGAGCGGTTACGACTATGTAGGTTTGAAGGTTTGAAGGTTTATTTCCGCAACTAGGTGTTGCGAGGACAGCCAGGAAAAAAGCTGTATAGACAGCTTGAAAGGTCCTGGCTTCCTCTTACAGTGCAGCATTGACGGCGGCAGGAAAGGACATCAAACAAAATGTAAGGGAAAAAAAACACGTATGTTCAGTACATAGAACGACACATGTACGTACGTTCAGTACGCAGCACATTCTGCTTGTAAAGGAAAAAAGAACTACTTTAGGTCCAAGAGCCTATAAAGGCAAACGCAGAGAGGAGAAAATAAGGGACAGCAAAATTGACACATCCACTCAAAATGGTAATAGCAAGAAAAAAGAACTACAGGAACAATTGGGGCAATTCTTTCAGAGAAATATTGGAGACATCAAGATTCTTGTGGCAGTACAACTGGTTCAGAAGTGTCGGTAAAGTATGCTGCAACATTTGTTTACCATAGTTTGTGCGGCATTTCTTAACATTCCAAAGCTCTGCTGCGCGGGTATCATACACAGTTCTGCTTTGCTCTAACCCAGCAAGTGTAAGTAAGGAGTCATCATTTTTCATTATGGCGAGTTTATATTTATGGCACAGCCTATATTTATACATGTATTTCATTGGAATAACGTTGTGTCGGTGGAAAAGGCTCGCAGTGTGGAAGAAATACGGCACTTTGCATGCAATGCGTATAATGCGTTTTTGTAAGACTGTGAGTTTGTTAATAATTTCGGCTGTTGCTGTCGCCCACACCATACATCCGTAGTTGGCTATGGAAGAGAACAAAGAGTGATAAAGTAACATGTTGACTGACGTAGGAAAATGAAAACAATGGCGGCGCATGATACCAACTATTCTGGAAAGTTTCTTAACGACGTAATTAATATGGTCATTCCACGACATATCTGCTGCAAAGTAAACGCCTAGAGTTTTCACAGTCTGCACAAAATCTATTCTGGTATTGTTTAATTCAATTAGAGGAAGTTCAAAGTGTTTGTGACGTGGGTGAAACATAACGGCTGCAGTTTTACTAACGTTAATTCTTAAATGATTATCAGCAGTCCAAGTATTTATTTCTTTTAAGGTTTTATTAGCTCGATTTGCGAGATCAACTGTTGAAGTACCCGAAAAATACAGACTAGTGTCATCTGCGTAAATTATGTACTTAGCAGTGCTATCGATGCGAACAATATCATTGATATAGAGAACAAAAAGAAACGGACCCAAAATGCTCCCTTGTGGAACACCAGAAGCTACCGCTTTCAACTGGGAGCATTCACCGGCAATACTAACAAACTGAGATCTATGTCGCAAGTAGGAGGAAATCAGCATATGGGCTATGCCTCTAATGCCGTAGTGATCTAATTTTTTGAGCTGCACAGAGTGATTAACAAGATCAAACGCCTTTGAAAAATCTAAAAATAATCCAAGTACCATATTTTTTGCTTCAAAATGTTTTAGTATGAATTCTTTCTGAGCAAGGAGAGCTAACTCAGTCGATCTATTTTTACGAAAGCCATATTGAGCGGTAGTGATGTTACATCTTTCAGTGAAGCAGGATAGCCGTTTAAGAATAACTTTTTCGAGGCCTTTAGAAAACACAGGTAAGATTGATATCGGGCGATAGGTTCCCATTTTATTTTGGTTTCCTTTTTTATACACTACTGTCACTTTTGCCCTTTGCATAAGACGCGGAAAAACGCCGGAAACCAAGGATAGGTTGAAGATATGGGTGAGGCAAGGTGCAAGAATGTCGATGGTAAATTTTATGGGCTGTATCTGAAAACCTGACGCATCTGTGGCTTTACTATTATTAAGCGCTAAAAATTCTGTAATTACTTCATTTACTGTAACCGGTGTTAGAAATATTGTTTCACCATTTCGGGCACTCATATAGGACAGATTTACGTCGCCGCTTGACGTGTCAGCATAGGAAAGGAAATAGTCATTAAAGGCATCTGCTAGATCAGAACCTTTTAATTGATTGATTGATTGATTGATTGATTCAATTTTATTTCTCAACATTCATACAAGGCATGCTTGTGAAGACATCTGGATCCCCTGGAATTCAATCCCTTCATGAATAATTTTTGTGGTCGGTTCGGAAGAATTAATGAAGATAGATTTTAAAACCTTCCAAACTTTTTCAGACTGTCCACCAGTTGAATTAAATCGGTTATAAATATATTCAGCGATAGCTGCTTAGGCATTTAGTTTTGAGGTTATTTTGAAATATAAAAGATATTAGTGCCCTCATATCACACTGGTGTAGTGGTCAAGTGATACATCCTGCAGTGTCAGGCGCCTGTCCCAAACAAAGCCACGCGTAGACTTATGGGACCCAGCTGGACCGTGAATTCAGGCGAATGGGTTAATGACCGGTGGGTGCATTAATGACATCCACCCATTAACGCACCGACGGGTTACGCCGACGGCGACGAGAAAGCCAGGAACGGGCGCCCTAACAGCTATCGCTGCAAAATGCGGTGCAGGGGCAGCGTGATCCAACACAACTGAAAACATAGGAAATGCCCCATAATATAATCTGTCCGAATCATTTTACAAAGAGGCTCAAAGTATGGTAACAAGTTGATTGTCGAGGTAATGCAAAGTGAAATAAATATCATGCAACTCGGAACGGATGAAAGGCAAGGATTGAGTAAATTATCTGAAAATTAATGCTAGTATTCGTTATCACCTTAGGCTGGTTACCTGTTTTTGTAATTGCAAGGGACAATTCTTGGTCACTTTTGTAACGCAATTTTTTGTTTAATGATAACTCTAGACCGGTGCTGGTAAAGAAGAATAAGAAAAAAAATGGCGGTGGTTTAGCTCTGGTTAAACCTGGAGTGATGCGATAGCTACAGCTGGCCGAGTGGAACTTGCTCAGTTGAATTGCAGTCAGTCTTTCGCCGCTCCGTTTCGCTCGGCGTTCCTTATTCATCTTCGTCCCACTTGACACGGCGCATGCGCACAGCCGTGGCAGCTCGGTTTCGCCCGTGCCCCGCGCCGCCGGCAGCAGCAGCTGCTCCACACCACGTGGCTTGTCACGTGACCAACACGTGACGAACCACGTGATCAGCCACGGCGCCGCGCCGCCGGCAGCTGCTCTGCCCCACGTGACCAACCACGTGACAGCGTGGCGGCGCCGCCACGCTGAAGGCTCGAAATGCTACCGTAATGTAGCTATCGCTACAAAAAGTGGAGGGGACACTTCAGCACCGCCTTAAGGGTATGACGCTATAGCGTAATGGGTTATTTCTCATATATTCACAAGCTCATTCTCTAGCATTCATAGATCCGTGACAGCCTTCATACCCCTACTGGTGCAGTGGAGCAGCGGTTAAGCGATGCGCCACTGCCCTGCGATGGGGGGTGCGCCCACCAGCGGGCCTTTTGCGGCCCAAGTTGCTCTTCTCGAGTGACCACTCATTTAACTGCCACTTGCCTCGATTGGCAGTTTGCTCACTCTCCGGTGAGCAGTATGCCGCAAAGTGACGTGACCTATTTGGCCCACCTGCCTCGCAGGTTGCTCTCTGGGGAAGAGCCGGCCATAGCCATGCACGTGATTTTTCGCTTACAACACCGACACCGGATTTTCTGGACAACGGGGCATTTAATGCTATTGCGTTAATAGCCGTAGTCACTTTGTGATCGGTCACTTAGGGGAAATTATCGAGAAATATAGGAAATGTTTGCAGTCGCTCAGACGAAGGTGTCTCTATGGGCATGCCTCTGGCCTGCTACACCACACTGGGGAGGAGGTGGCTATGGAGACAGGAAAGGCGCGCCAACTGTCTGACCCTTGGTAAACGCCTGATGTGCGAAGTAAAGGAAGAAATGAACGTAGTTAAAGAGGGATATAAAGCCAGAATTTGGTCGTTGTTACGTACGCGCACAAGCCCAGGAAATCTGCACAAGTGCGCCTAGTTTGTACCGTGGCCACAACGTGCAGCTAGGCGCTGCACACTCAAAATGACCGCGGGAAATTCGAATGTTTGGTAAATCCGCTTGCTTTTCTACGACCGTCGGAAATTGCAGCTGTGAGCACTGCAAACATTTCATGGGTCATATTTTCAAATCAGGAGGAAGAGGTGGCTATGGTAATCGCCGTGTTTGCGCAGAATCTAGCTCTCTCTGGACTCTCTAGATTTCTGAAAATTGCAAGTTTATAATATCGCTACATAGTTACGCGGTATTCGCAACTGGCGGCCAACAGAGGACGCTGGTTCCTGATGTCCAGAAAAACTGCGCTTGAGTGCGTGAAGTGCCACCCCACCATTCACCTAAAGATGGGAGAGAAGCTCACGTAATCTCCGTACTACCAAAAACGCATTGCTCCCATGTCTTGCTTGAGGCAGTGGCATATAAGTCCACATGAGCACAGTACTATGCATCTTGTGTGGATGGAAGCATCACACACCGGCCAAGCGACGTGAAGGCGAACTTCCCTTGATCGTCAGTGCCGGTAACTGTCATTGCCAAAATTAAGGCCAAAGCTAACGCACCTTCGATTACTACTAATCCGCACAATTGTTTTTCTTTAAAAGCAATGCGCTGCTAGTGCATCACGCCGGACTGCTTGTCTCTCATCTGTCTCACCTGTGAACCGCATTGTCGAGGTTACGAATCGGGATCAAGCTCATAGTGTGGATGCCCAACTCCCGGAGTGCATCAGCAAGGAAAACCCCGACGTGCGCGTGACCCAGCGAGGTGCGAAGGCTCCGGCCCACGTCCACGTAGATGGTGCCTGCCCTGGACGACACACTGATCACAGAGGGCAGCCCAGTCCGCAGGCTGCTCTCCACCACAAAGTCCATAAGGCCCTGCATGCCCGCCGACTCATTGATGCCCCCCATACGGCGAGGGAGCTCCAACGCGGATATGACGTCAGCAGTGTGCGTGCTGCGGTCTTTGCTGCTCGCCATGAAGGAGCGGCAGCTGTTATAGAAGACGGCCATGCTGCCTTCTTCGTGACCGTACAGGTGCAGATTGTGCAGCAGGTGCAGGAACGACTCGTGGATCCTGGCCGTTATGTTGTCCACGTTCTCCTGGAAAAGCATCCAACCCTCCATCATCATCAGGCCAGCTACGTTTACAATAGGACAGAGTCCTGTTCCATGTCCCTTCAAATTAACTTTGTCCTACGCCAGCTGTGGCAACCTTCTCCTCTAGAACGTTCTAATCACATTCATCAATATTACTCACTGTCGCCCCCTACTAGGTTTGTCTTTCCAGCCTAACTAGCATTTACAATTTTTTTTTTCAGATCAGTAGCAGTTGCACATTGTCTTATCTTGACTGCCTGGGAAGCTTGTCTCTACTAAATCAATGAGCATAGAAAAGGTATTGCAAATCATTTGTGGAGCCGACTATTCTTTTTCTCATTCTGCGGTGAGAGTGCTATTTGTAAGAGTGCTTTGCCAAGGATACCGTGTTATGTTATCACGTGTGTGCTGTCTATTTGACCATCCGCAGCAACAGGTGCGGTTCACATCCATATTTCGAAAAACTCGGTTCCTTTGGAAACATATTTAAGCCGAACCGCACGCTTCATCTACCGGGATTTAAACGTGTGAAAGAAAGAACACGTCTCTGCCTGCCTGCCATGAATCACTAATCATGATTTTTAGTCGGGACCACGTTGAACCATACGCATTGCGTTTTTCAAGAATCGCCTCCCTGTGCTGTTGACACTGCTCTTTCTGTATTTTTCAAGTTTATTGCATCGCCTGTTTGGTTGGTTAGTCGCAAATTGCGTTGCATATTTCACTTTAGTATGAGCCCTCCTTGTCTAGCAGGCAGCTTGCTTGCCTGCACCCTGTAGTTCAGCTCATACATACCAGTACGGAGGCATGAAGTCTATTTTGACATATGTAGTTGCATTCTCCCTTTCTAGCAGTGAAAAATTGCGTTTCTTTTTGAAAAACAAAGGCAAGAAGAGCGTGCTACGTGCCATTCGTAGGGATATAATGCGTATTTTGGCCGAGCGGCAAGCACCGTCCAGCATACGCGCGACACCCCTTCTGTCAGTGAAATTAAAGTCGCTGCGTTGTTTCTGAGTTAGTTTCCTTGGTCGCTGTGTATAGCCTTATGATTTACCTCTGCAAAAACACCAAACCAGCTGCGCCCTAACGCCAGAATGTCGCGGAACGAGTGGCTTATGAGTAAAGTCCTGTCAACCCTTATCCTGGGAATATTTGTCTGTCTTGCCATTACTGCATGCTCAGTGACGCTGGATTGTTGGGTCTCTCGTGCAGCACACCGCGAAACGGCGTCTACAAAATACTTTGCATTTCAATTGCCTACTCTTAGCTGTCTCTGAAATATTTACTCAAAAAATATATAATTTTCATGTCGTTGGTATTAGTACAAAGTTATCAAAGAAAGCGACAAGTCTCCTAGTTTTGTTTTCTACTCTTGTGTTGTGTTGCGTGGCGATGGGTTGTGTTTTATGGCGCATAAGCAACTAAGGCTATCATGCGCCAAACGCAAGCTGCCGTTTTCTGCCCAGACTTGCACCACATGCGCGAGCCCTGAACTGCTGCCCGTTGACGGTTTCACAACTGACTCATCATTCAGTAACTAATTTCACCCTCGTCAAACATACCCGGCGATGGGTGCGTCGGTTCGGGTCCCATCTCCTCCAGTGTCCGCACGCAAATTGATCAAGGTTCGAGCACGGGTCGGCGGACCAGTCCATGGCGTGTGACAGCTGCTCCACGGCTTCCAGGCATCGCGCCTTCGCTGCCTCGGCGCCGCCCCTGCACATTTTCTGGAGCTCCTCGGCGAGGTGCATCAAACTTGTCCGCCGATACCCTGCGGAGTTCCTCAGCACAGCGGCGACGATGAGCGTGACTGCGAGAATCGCGGCGGAAGCGACTGCCACGACAGACAGCGATTTCCTGCTGTAGCTGGGGCCGACGCGTGTTTCCTTCAGGCCCGCAAATCTCGGCAGCTTCGAAGAACCAACTGGAAAAACAAAAAAAGACTATGTACAGTTGAGCTCAGTGGAACCTGCAACAAATCGGTGGCAATAGTAGAGGGAAATTTGAGTCATAGCAGTTTAATGAGCCCCGAAACAGACCGCTGAAAACCATACCTTTCGTACTTTTACTGGTCGTAATAGTTTTCGGAAGTTGCATACAGGGACAAATCCTGCAGCTACGAGAGGCACCAATGATGATAAGAGCGGCCGCTTTGTCAAACGAGAACATTTGCGCGCAATAACGCATTGCTGCGCTGAGATTTATCTAACGGAAACAGTTGTCTAATTAATCCAGGCACAGAGTGGAATATAATTACTAACACTGAAAATTGAAAATTTTGACACTCAAAAATAAAAAACTCTGCACACTTTCCATGCTTTAGTAAAGATTTCGCGCGTGTCCAAGAGAATGAGGATAAACTGGTAATCTTTCAGAGTGCTCGCTCCAGATGCCGGTCTCTTCAGAGTGAACGATTTACCCATAGCATAGGTAGGCATAGCGTAACAGCGCGGTTACTCTAGGCGGCGTACATAGCTCTCTCGTAGAGTTATGCAGAAGTTTAGTAAATTCCCGTGCGCCCCCTGAAACCATTTCGTTTGACAGCTCTATGCGAAACTTTTGATCACGACCTGCTCACACTTTTTTGAACCCAACTCGCATGCTGCAATCAGTGCGGAGCATGATTTTAGACAGCCGTTTAAAGAAACGATTATAATAAAATTTAACGTAAGGCATCGACCAACTTAATTTTTTGCCGTGTTGCCGCGGGGCGTTTTATAGCTAACTGTTCTCTTGTTCCGCGCACGCAGTGACGTGCGTAGAAACCAACTGCTTCTGAAACCTTGCTTGCCGGCACTGGTAACTTTCCTTCAACAGAAAAGCGTTACACAACAAAAAAAAATATTTATTCGTGTCCTGTTCTCAGGGCGATGGGGAAAAAAAAGTTCTAGCGTTTTCACTCTCACCCGGGTGGAGAACTGGAAGAGTTCCGTAGCGCCCTCACCCGTACCACAGCAACACTGCCTATGCTCTGCCCGCGAGGTAGCAGAATTTACCTCGATCGCATGACGATAGATGCCGCATTCTCGCAAGCGCACACTCCTTGCCACACGTCACACCGTGGTCCAAGCAGATCATAGCATATCCTTGCACTATAGACCTTCAGCTTAAAATATACTTCCCGACTTCTGAGCTCAAAACAAGCGCCGTAAATACTGAGAAAATTCTCTTGAGCTTTGGTTGCCATAAAGAACCGTAGCTATAAGACGTGAATAAATTAGGATAACAGTTTCAGGACGGCGAGGTGTAGGACGACGTTTCTAAAAGGGGAATAGGGTGGGGAAGGGCTTTCGGTCGGGCATCTAATCCGAATATGTATTCCTCTGCAGCTGAAATGATTTTACTTCGACCACCTGGGGATCGCGGTCGGGTTCGAACCCGGGTACTCCGATCCCGACCGCGGCCGCGTTTCGATGCAGGCGAACCGCAAAGGCGCCCGTGTGATGTGCGATGTCAGTGACGTTAAAATCCCCAGGTGGTCGAAATTATTCCGGAGCCCTCCACTACGGCACCTCTCTCTTCCTTTATTCTTTCACTCCCTCCTTTATCCCTTCCCTTGCGGCCTGGTTCGGATGTCTACCGAGATATGTGAGACAGTTCCTGCGCCATTTGCTTTCCTCAAAAAACAATTTTCAATTTTTTTTCCTCCTTTCTAGTTTTTATTACTGCTCCCCTCCTCCGCTTTAAAATGCCGTAGTGATAGTGATCGCACTGATGGCAGTTGACAGGCCTACGTTTTTGCCTCTTCATTTTCCTTTTGCGCTGTATCAAAAAGTGTCACCTGAAAATCTAGACTTCCTTATCCCTTCCCTTACGGCGCGGTTCAGGTGTCCAACGATATATGAGACAGATACTGCGCCATTTCCTTTCCCCAAAAACCAATTATTATTATTAAAATCTAGACTAGCATGCTTCCAAATTTGCAGAATCGGAAACAGCAGAGGCAATACGCCAGGAAACGATTTTGTCCTCAGGAATGGTCAGTGCAGCTACCGCGTATGTAACCGCACTACTTGATGAAGTTGCCGCAAAAAAAAATCGAGCAATAAGTATGCGCTAACCAATTATATTTTTTTACGCCACAAGAAAACATTTTGCGCTATGACCTGCACCGTTGTAAAGGACTGTGGGTTAATTTCTACTCCCTGCGATTTTCTACCCTGCATGCAAAGCTCAGTAAAGTTGTTCTTTATAATACGGGCTACAAAATGAAACTCGTTATTAGTAATAATGAGTTAATAACTATATTTGAGAACTAACATGAAAAATAAAAGCACTGCCTCAAAACGAGAATGTTATGAACACAGAGACTATAGTGCAGAGACTACAGAGAGAACACAGATGCGCACAAAAGGATGAGAAACGCCATCGCATGGGGCAGAACGAATTAGGAAAGGATTGACATTGTATGTGGGATCCTATGATCGAGCCTTGAAATTTGACTTAACTCAAACATGTGCAATGTATTGCTACCCACGCAAACGTAGTAGTTAAATCTTCCCCCAAATGTTGGCCCCTTCCGTGAGCATTCATTGTTTGTAATATGCAAGCGCTCTTGCAAATTCAAGTGTCACGACACTTGACGCCACCCGTTCGAAATACTCTTGTACACTGATTATACCGTTTTCTGGTTATGTGCTGACTACTCTGCCGTGCTTCAAAAATTGTGACCATAACAATACATGGGCCACCAATGTCGTATTCGTACGCAACTCCCGGCGTCAAACGTTCGCCGCAAGGCTTCGTTTCGGAGTAGCTTCACTGAATCAACCCCAGTGATATTCTAGCAGCCCTCCAAAACTGCATGTGATTGCTTGCGCGAAAACATTGTTCGAAAATTTCTTTTCTGAATGCATGCATCATCCAGCTTACTTTTGTACGGGCCGGCTGTCAAGGGAACCCCCGGAATTGGCAGCATATCGGTGTCGTCCCTGTCGCCTCGAAAGCACACGTTTTTGCCCGCCTTCTCCGTATTAGAACCGGGGAGGGACAGTGGACTGCCGGGCGGCCGCGCCACTGGCTCCGACTCGGCACACGCCCACTGGATCTCTGGTGCAGTGGTCAGCTGTTCGAGGCGTTGGGTCTCCGATACTTCTGGAACGCTCCAATCCTTTGACGTGCGCCTTAGCTGGGTCAAGAAGGGGATCATCATGGGTGTCACGCCACCGCTCGGGTCCCTGGTCAAGAGCGAGGACCAGGAGTGGGTCGATGAGCGCCTTGGTGATGGTGACGATAAGGGAGGTGCAGCGACGCTCTGATCATCACTTGCCGCGGATGGTCCGATAGTTGACTGCACGCTTGGCGATGTCGATGGTCGTGTCTTTAGCGAGGTAGCTTCGTCACCTTCAGCTTCTCTAAGGCCCCTACGTGAAGTTACCGTAAGTGGTGTGCCTGGCTCCGAAGGTGCTTTATTTCTGAACCTCCAGCCTGCAGTCATGGACCGACGTTTAGCTCTCCTGCTGGAGTGTTCAGCCTCGCGACCGTGTGAAGTTGCCTGGAGCGCTTCAGGCGTGGTCGCCTCGTCGTTCTGGCCCTGGTAGTCAGCGTGGTTGGGACGTTCTTGTCTGTGAGAATGCCGGTGGCTGTGTTCTTTTGCTCTCAGGGAGGCTGCACTCGGCCTTTTTTTCTTTGTCGCTGGCGAGCAAGCTGTAGCCTCCGTATTGCTATCTCTGTACTCGTCTGCATCTACTGCAGATATATCGCCGGGCGAAGCGGAAAGTGGCGACGCCCCTAATGTGTCCGAGTCGCTGAATACCTTGGACGGGGAGCCGGTGGCGGGGCTGGCTTTGACGGAGCCTAGACCATGTCCGCGAGGGTAATCGCTCGGTTTCCTGCGGCGTCGACTGCCAGTTGGACGCCTGGAAGAGGGGTCTTCATCAGGCTCTTTCGCTTGGGACTGACGTCTCGAGTCGTTGGGTGTAGCGGGACTCCCAGTAGACGTGCTTCCTGGAGAAGAAACCGCGCTCTCTCGGTGGCTCCCTTCTTGAAGCTCCTGATCGCTGGACCTCCGACGTTCGCCCTGAAATGTGCGTCGGCTGATCTTGGCGAGAGAGCGTGCACCTTTCCCATCGTCACTGGTGTCCGCCATCGCCTGCAAAGAGTCGAAGGATTCCGACCCTGAGCGAGGCGACGTGGCCACAGACGCAGCAGCCGATGGCTTCTCCGAGTGGGTCTTGCGCCCTTTGCTCATTAACCTCGAGCGTCTCATAATGCACAGCTTCACGGGCTCGGGCACTGCGTTCTGGCGAACCGGCGAACCTCTGCGCAGGAACCTTCTTTTTCTCGTTCGGTGCCATCACGAGCGCGTGTCGATGTCCACCGTCATCTTCCTCGGAGGTATTTGGCGGAGTTGGCCCATAGAACCGCATCGCTTTAACACGAAAGAGAGAGACAAAACGTTCATTGATTGCTCTCTAAAAGTCTTGAGAGTCTTCGTGGGTGGAGTTCCAAGTCCAGGACTCCTACGGCAACGGCGACAGCTTAGGACCGAAAGCACACCGCTTTCATACAGCTTACACGCGGACGTTTTGGCTTTGTTTCATTGCGAGGCAATGCCGCACTAATTAGCCTAATTCTGAACCGGTGGCGTGAAAAGGCGGTTTAGTTTTGTCATTAAAAGATTTGATGCAGTATGCCCAGAGTGTGATACACGCCTTGCATGTGCTTTCGGAAACCAGCCTCGTCATTAATCACAATGACATTGTGTTAAATACGTTGGGCTTGAGTTACATTGGCGTATATATGGGGAAGAATGCCCTCCGTGTAACGAAGTTAAGAACAGCGATTTGCAGGCTACCTACTAGATCACTGCCTTACAGATACACCTTCAGATTAGGAAGCTTTTGGAAACAGGCCGTTCTGAGTGATCAGGCGCATTGCCGTGGTTTCTTTTGCATCGAGCGAGCAAGACACCGCGGTGGCTATGTGGTTTTGATGCCCGGCTGCTGACCTGAAAGACGCGGTTTCGTTCCTGGCCGATGCGGTCGCATTTCGATGGAGGCGAAACGCTAGCTGCTCGTGAACTGTGCGATGCCAGTGCACGTTAAAGAACCCCATGCTGTTGATATTGTCCAGAGCTCTCCACTACCGCGTCTCGCATAGCCGTAGTCGCTTTGAGGCGTTGAACTCCATAAACCAAACCTATGAAGCGAGCGTTGACGCATGCTGTAGAGTAGAGGTCTTACAGCAGATCGCATTTCCAGGTAATCTGACTGCATAATAGGATAATATTAATGTCTTTTTATATTATCCGCTCCGTGCACCGCTAATAGGGGCACCACTAGAGGCTAGCTAGCGGTCGCGTTCGAAACTCCGCTCGAGGGGGCAATTGCCGCCGCTCATCCGTCGCTGCGAAGATAGTCGTCAACGTTGCTAAGATTGTCTTTATTTTTATGGGTTCCCAGTGATTTATTCCTCCGAGGCTTGCCGTAGTAAAGATGCGCCCTTCTGAAAAATGAGCACGTGCTTGGCAATACCGCAGTCTTAGGGAACCCAATCCATACTCACCACGACCATCCCAAAGAGGATCGTAAACTAGCTAGCTACGATGTTGACCGCTGCTCTACTGGGTTAATTTGCTTCAAAGACTTATTAATCACTTCAGGAGTTGAATTATCTGTCCTTTCATTGATTTTCATGCTTATGAAATGCGAGCCCCTTCATGCACTCATAGTGTCGCCCCTTAACTCGTTCTTGTACTGCCGCCCACAGAGTGCGTAGTTCTGCCACAAAACCGCCGCGACATCAGCCACTTTGACACACGACACAACCCTTACGTTCAGATCACATATTACAACAGATGTACAGTCGTAAACAGGTGAAACAAAATAGTGTGAGCACTTCGGATTATATGTATGGTTTAGCTTTCTGGGGTTTAACGTCCCACAGCGGCACAGGCTATGAGAGACGTCATAGTAGAGGGCTGCAGATAATTTTGACCACAATACACGGCCTCTAGCATTCTGCCTCCATTGAATTCACAGAATATTAAACTTTTCGCAGATGACTGCGTCTGTGATGACCCCCATAATGCGCAGGTCCACACGGGACGGAGAGGCAAAGAGACACCGTATGGCTCAGTTTAAACAAACAGGTATATTCAATAATTACACATGATTAAGATTATACATCAGAGGCTGGGGCGTCCGAGCTTACGTGCCGACGACTTCATGAGGCGATGGAGTGGCTCCGGAGTTCGGCTCGAGCGGTTGCTGGCTACAGTTAACCACCCGTAGGGGCACTCTGTGGGCGTCATTAACTGTCACGAGGCATGCGGCTGCGTTCAGGCCATTGCTGAGAGAGTCGACCGGCTCAAGCACTCCCACGGCGCCGCTCTCTACATCTGAAGGCACAAACGCGTACAAAATGTGCTCCGACCAAGGAAGGACGACCGCCTCATCGACCAGCCTGACGGCAACCCGCGAATATACCTTCTCCAATGATCCCATTGTTTGACGGGTGTCAATATCGGTAATGCGAATCTCAGCCCCTCTCCTGTTCAAAAACGGAACTTTTGATCCGCCCGCATTAACCTCTTCCTCAGAGAATGAGACTACTACCTTCCCTTTTCTCAAAAAATCCTGCCCTAATATACCTGACACTCCGTTTGGCAGAGACACCGTGTCCGGGCATACGTAGCAGGGGTGCTCCAATGCAATTCCGCCGAGAGAGAAGTGTAACCGGTAGAGTCCACTTATGCCAAGAGGATCCCCCGTTATGCCTACAAATTTGGTTGCCATACCACCAGACGCTTCCAACACCTCGCGGTCCCCCTTCCTTCGAAGCGTGTTAAAACTGCTCTCCTTAAGCAATGTCACCTTTGACCCCGTATCTATCAACAATTCCATGCAACAACCATTTAACTTGCAACGCACAACAGGGCATGCCTCGTCGGCCACACAAACTACCACCACCTCATCATCCACTGCTCCCTCCCCACGCTCCTCAGGCTGGGGAGGACTAACTAGTTTTTTGTCTCGGTATCTGGAGCCCCGCTGTAGGCTTGCTTAGGGCGTGTCTCGCCTGCTTCTCTTTGTGGCTCCCCACGGCGCACGTTTTGGCAGAACCTGGCGATGTGTCCGCGACCCTGGCAAGCGAAGCATACGATTTCTTCAAAATCTCGCATACCGCGCCTGTAGCTTTGTGGCGGTCTCCGGTTTCCAGCGAATGGGCGCTGTTGAGCGCGCGCTTCAACCTGGCGTTCTACCTGCTGAGATAGCAGCTGTTCCAAGCGATCTAACCGCTCTGTCAAGAGAGCAACCTCAGGGTTGAGCACCGCTCTCTCTATGACGCGTACTCTCGCTGCGGCTGTCGTTAACGCCTCATTTCGTTCCTCATCCAATGCGGCCTCCACGGCTTGGTCGAAATTGCTCGGCTTGCGCGAGAGCACGAACCGGCGCACGGGGTCTTGCAGACCAGCCACGAACAAAGCGGTCATTTCCTCTTTAAGTAGATCCTCCGCGTATTTCTTCCTTAGCTGGTCTCCTTCCTCCTCCCTGCTTAACGTATCGCGTGCTAGGCGCTGAAGCCGCGACGCAAATGTTCGCACGTCCTCCCCTACCATCTGTCCGGCGTCACGGAACCTCTGTACCCGCACGCGACGTGGTTCAGTGTCGAAATGCTCAAACGCGAGCTTCTTAAATTCCGCAAATGATTTTGTGGATTTTACTTTTTCGTCTCGCCATGCAAAATCATGAGCAGCTCCTGCCATCTTACACCTCACCATTCCCAGCATTTGAGCATCGGACCATCCCCCCATTTTCCCAATCTCTTCTAGCATGGAAAAGAAACCGCAGATTGGAACCCCTGTCTTATCTCCCGTAAACGTCGGAATGACGCTTCCTAATGCCAGCATGCTTGCTCCGAGCGACGGCTGTGGAGTGGGAGCTCCCTCAGATACAGTCATTTTTTTTTTCTCAAGCCCTCCAGTGCCTCAAGCCTCTCAAATGGGGGTAAAAGTCCCACAATCAGTCCCGTGATTCCCTTTTGATTACAATTTTGAAGTCATGAATGTCACAGCATTCAGAGGACATTTGCTTTTGAAACCCCCACTTCTGACACCAGTGTGATGACCCCCATAATGCGCAGGTCCACACGGGACGGAGAGGCAAAGAGACACCGTATGGCTCAGTTTAAACAAACAGGTATATTCAATAATTACACATGATTAAGATTATCCATCAGAGGCTGGGGCGTCCGAGCTTACGTGCCGACGACTTCATGGGGGCGATGGAGTGGCTCCGGAGTTGGGCTCGAGCGGTTGCTGGCAGAAGCTGCACGCCGTCGGGCTTCGGCGCTGAAGGCCCTCTTCGCGAACGATGTCGTCCTGAGCGTGTATGCAGTAGAATTTCAATAGTCGTCCGTTTCTTCGAGGATGGTTCACAAACCCTTCCTCTAGTGTCGTTCGGCTTGGAAGATGAACAGGAGGCGAGCTTGTAGATGATGACAGCAGAGCATAATTTTACAACATACATATACAGAGAGTTAAACTGGAAAGAGCAGAACTGAATTTACAAAAGAACAAACTTTGCACTACTTTACTCATCGACCGGGCAGGTTAGTGCCTAAGTAGCATCACATTACATGCTAAGCAGGGAGCCCCAGCTCAGACTGGACTGCATCCGTTTACATGCGCTTTTAAGCACTTGATTAACAAAGGACTAAGGGCGGTCATTTTCAGTGGCCCGCCCAAAGCATCAATTCTCCAATCAAAAATAACATGCGAGATGGGGACAACCCCTTGGGTTGGGCTTAGCCTCGAACCCAGAGTCTTGTTAACAACACAAACTAAATAAACAAAAACGCCACAACTCTCTCTCAAGTGAGAGTATCCACAGGCTCTCCCTTCGGAGCTAATCCTTGCCCCATGCATGCATACCGCCACCCACCATCGGTCCGCGTCGCCCGTCAGCAACAGAGGAGGGGGCGAAAGGGCCCACGATGCTGCCGGGCTACCGACGGCGGGACACAGCTAATAAGCATGAAGGGGTTCGTCTGTCGCTCCGGGAAACCAGATTAAGGGTCGCCCCTGTTTTCCCACATTCTTGGCGAGTCTTGCCTGTCCGCCATGACAGGTGTCCGTCACGGCCCTCCTGGGAATGCGCTTTTGTTCACGAGGCACGGCGGGAAGCTGTGGGTGCCTTCCCGGCGATAGCCCACGACAAGGGGGGGGGGGGGGGGGGGGGTCCGTGCGTCAAGCGACAATTTTCGTTCCCCGTATGTACTCGGGGGCTCTCGGTTTCCGCGTGTGCCGGCGTCCTGCTTTCTGCAAAGTTATGCAGCTGGAAAAGAGGGGCGGCCTAAGGCCCGTTTCACATGCTGCGACTGGACCGAAAATATCCGCTGTAGTCGGTGAGGCCGCAGTGCGATTTTCGGTCACTGCTTTCACATGCGACACTGACACAACGAATTCGGTCGGAAGAACCGGCAAGGTTCCTTGGTGTTTGCATAGGCAACCTATTATTATCCGCGACAGAAATGTCACACGGAATGTGTTGATGATTTTATGACCAGCGTATTTTTAGATGCAAGGCATTATTCCGTATGTTTTGATTAGGATAAACAGTTTTGCTTCCACCGCGGTAGCAGTTCCCACGTGACTGCACGTCGCACGCCGTCTCGGCGCTTCCCAATGGTCAGTCGCAGAGGGAACACACCGACGCTGCGACTGAATTCCAACCGGACGGCAGTCGATCGCAAGCCGTGTGCGACTAGACCGACGGCCCTCCCCAGTCGCAGACCGACGGAATTCGCAGTGTCGCAGGCGAAAATCGCATGCATGTGAAACGGGCCTTAAGCCCCAACTCGATGCACACACAAGGAATGTACCTCGTAGCACACAAGGAATGTCACAGCGTCCTTTACAAGGAAATTAACTCTTCTGATGACCACATAGTTTTAAATACCGCCTTAACAGCAGTGTACCAGTAGTGTCAGGACTGGCAGATAGACATCAATTTAAATAAATCTGTTCTTTTATCTATAACTAGGAAAAAACACACATCAGCTTTTCAGTACACGCTTAATAATATTCATCTTGCATCGGTCCTTGAGCGTAAGTACCTTGGTGTGACACTAACCTCTGATTTCAGATGGGATTCGCACGTTAACATCATCACATCTAATGCACTAAAACAAGTCTTCTTCATTAATAGACGCCTTAAAATAGCACCCTCTGAAACAAAATTACTAGCATATAAAGCTATTGTCAGACCAATTCTAGAATACGGCAACACCGTTTGGTTTCCCTTTACTAACAAGCTCATTAAAAAACTTGAAGGGGTGCAGAGAAAGGCACTAAGATGTGTATATAATAAACACTCCCTTACAGACTCACCAACACAATTACTAGAACGTGCAGAACTCCTAACCCTGGAGAACAGAGCAAAATTCGCAAGACTTAAACTTATGTATCAGCTAATACACAACCTACTAAAAGTGCCCGCTACAAAATACATAGCGACCACAAAAACTAGATCGACCCGCCACAGCCTCACACACAAATTAAATGAGTTTCCATTCCGTACTGACATATTCAAATACTCATTTTTTCCTCGAGCTACACGAGAATGGAACAATCTTGACATAGATATTACTAACAGCTCATCATTAGATGCGTTCAGTGCCCTGGTTATAGATCACCTGTTTGTTTCCCGGTAGTTATTCTCATTTTCCACACTTTTCTGCCCTGTTTATTTTTACCGTTTTGTTTGTGCCTAGATTGAAAATACAACACTAACTGCAGCCGATTTCCTTTTTTTTTTTGGTACGCTTGTCATCATGTTTGCCGCCTATTATTTGTACCTCAACTTGAATTCTCTAACCGATTTTGTAACTATTTTTGCCATATGTTATTGTTAAATTGTTTACCACCAACATGTGTACTACAACTGTATCATTCAGAGCCCTTCCTGTTACAGTACTTGATGGGACTTACAGTATCAAATAAAAAAAAAAAGTGGCCGCCGTGGCCGGGATGGAACCGACGACTTCCGGGTTAGCAGCCGAGCACCTTAACCACTGAGCCACAGCGGCGGCCTCGAAAATTTCGCTTTCGGTAAACTGTGCGTTTTATGAATAATGTCCTTAGTTCCCGGGCTTTATTTTAGGTCGATATTCGCTGTCTAAAGATCAGACACGACTGTCTGAGTGAAGATCTGGGAAAAAATACGGAATCCTTGAATGCAACAAAGCATTTAAGGATTCTGAATGTTGGGGTTATTTTTTCAACTTAATATAATATGCTATTAGCGCTCATTTCTGTTGCGGACACAAAATACTTAAGTTTTTGCTTATTATTTTCATAAATAATTTTGATAGCGGAATTTTCCAAGAACCTACATAAACACTTTTTTTCTTGCTCTCATTTGAGATATTTATTTCGTCGCGTACATGACCCATGCTCGGCACTTGAGTACATGTGCTCTACCTTTCTGCCTTTCTATCCGCTTTGCACTAATATAGTAGCAAAGTGGCCATTTTAAACGTACAAAAGCTTCAGACCAATACTTATTTCGGACCTTACTTCACTACTGCCAGATACGAATGCCTGCATTATGGCCAGGTTTTATCCGATCATTGCACTCCACAGACTCATGAAACGAATCCAAAAAAGAGGTGCAAAATTCTGCGGCGCCATACTCCGTAAACTCTGCCTGAAAATCGATATGAAATAATCAACCTGTTTACTTACAGACATAAACGTGAGTGGGAGCGAACGTCCGATGATTCTTCAAGAAACAATGACTGCCTGAAATAATTTTCTATCATGTAAAAATAAAAAGTGTCAAAAAGTAAATGTCTTGGTTTCGTTTACAGGGGTCCAAAGTCCCGAAGCAACTCAGGCTACGAGTGATGCCATACAAGAGAGGGCTCCAGATAATTTCGACCATCTGGGGTTGTTCAACATGCACTGACATCACACACTACGCGGTCCTCCAGCATTTTCTCTCCGTCTAAATGTGACCTCCATAGCCGCTATTGAACCCGTGTCTCTCAACAGAAAAAGATTATGTGACGTTTAATTTTTAAACGTCCTTAAGCTGCATTCCCGGTCATGCGGTGGACCTAGCTGGTACGAATTAAAATAACGTACTGGTGTGTTTTGCGTGTGTTTTAATGAAACTAAAAAGGGACTCTCGCTGAACATATTATGGAGTTTGTCACAGTGCCCTGTCAGAGGATATTGATTACAGCGCGACACATTCGCCGAGCAAAAGAATTCATGATAAGACAACATCCTGGATACGAACGGCAAGCGTCGCCTCCACTCCCGAGTGAGCTTAGCAGGCTTGCCACCAGGGGCGAGGCACACCGCCTATAGAGTGCAAGAAAGCAATGCAGTGGAATCACCCCTATCGTCTCTGGAAGCTCTTAACAGACTGCCGACCTTCTGCGCGGCCTCTAGAATTGTTCCCTCATTGTAGGTAGCATGAAGGACACATCAGGACCTAGAAGATATGCGGGTCTTTGCATAAACCTCTCACCCTTCATTACTGTCCCGCCTTTTGAGCAAAATCTCGACAGTAGCGAAAGGTTGATATTAGCTCACGGAATGGCAATAATAGTTGATCCATTTTTTCTACTGTGGAGATTGAGAGGTTGAGATTGTTGCAAGCTACAAGTGGTGTTACCCTTGCGTATGTTGCCTGCAATTTCTCCACGGTAGCGACACTTAAACGCTGAATATGATCCACAAATCAGGCATATACCAGAGACCTGACTGATCTACATAGGTCCATACACAATCACCGATAACAGTCAATAGTCTACTCCTGCCGTCACCATCTGGAGTCCAAACCTGAGACCTGGAGGAACTTTAACAGAATGCGTGAAGCCTCCTTTCCACATGACTGTTTTACGCGCGGGTAGACAATGTCCCGAAGGGAACTGTGAGGGGGCTCGTGTATTCTTGAGGGAAGCGAACAACACAAACATTGTAGCGTTGTGCATTGGACAGCAGATAAGATAATGTTCCATGTCACCGCACACACCACATGTGGAACACATCGGAGACGATGCCAGACCCGTCTTAGACATCCACGCAGAGGTACGAGCAGAGACCGTGCCAATGCGACGTAGCAATGTGGCCTGAGATTTTTCTAGTTCCTTTGTCACACATGGCTTGTTCGGTGAACTCCACAGGGTTTTGAAATGGCTAACACCGTTTCTCCTAAGAGTCTCTTGGCATCTTGAGGGACATTTCTTGGTGAATTACCTGAAAGCGCTTTATGGGTTACTGTTCAATAGGGTGTGCGCTAAATGCGCCATAACAATGCCGATTCAACCGGCAAACGAGACTTAGACATTATATCGGCACCGCCATATTAAAACAGCGCGACTACAAAGGGTGCTGATATAAGATCTTGTTGAAGGGTGTCGGCGTCAGTGCTTGTTGAAATCGGGTGGTAAATTACGCAATTATCGGTAAATAGTCACGTGTTAGAGGTAACGTTCGAAGGAGGATCGTTAATGTAAATGAAAAAAAGCAAGGGTCCGAGCACTGTGCCTTGAGGTACACCTGAACCGGAGAACGAGGGGACGACGAGTTGTTAGCGTAGACGGATTGCTCTCTGTTAGTCAAACAATTTTGAAGCCACTTCATTATCAAATGATTAAGCTTTAGACGCGAGAGTTTTGGCAGCAATATTTTGAGCGGTACTTTATCGAAGGCTTTTTCAAAATCAAGGAAGAGCGTGTCGACAGGAATGTTTAAGTTAAGATTAGAACTAAGGTCGTTGATAAAAAGGGCTAGTTGGGATTCACAGGAAGGTCCTTTTAAGAAATCATGTTGGTTAGAGTGAAAAAAGTAGGCTGAGACTAGAAATTTCAAGGTGTGAGAAAAAATAACATGTTCAATTTATTTTCAACAAATGCTTGTGAGGGAAATAGGGCGGAAGGTTTTGTATGAAAAATATTAACATTTTGGGGGGACTGGGACGATCTTACCTATTTTCCAGTCTTCTGGGAGCACACCTGATGATAAAGAGTGTTGAACAAGGTGGCGCAAGATGACACTAACAATGATCTTGATACTTTTTAGAACTTTAGAGTTTAAGCAATCAATACAAGATGAAGATGACACTTTCATTCGATTAATTTCAGAATTCCACTAGGATCGAACAAAACGTCTGGCATAGCTGGGTGATCAATGACAGGGAAGTATGGTAATTCGCCGTCAGGTTGTTTAGTACGAACGGAGCAAAATAAATGTACTAAAAGTGCCACAGACATCATGCTACGGTATGATGAGGTTTGGTGTGAATAACGCGCTACACACTAACAAAAACTACAACTGGAACGAGGGACACAGGACAAGCGCTTGTCCTGTGTCCCCCGTTCCAGCTGTCGTTTTTGTTAGTGTGTAGCGCGTTATTCACACCAAATTTACAACCAACTAGCCCACATTGCTGCCTTGCTTATGAGAATGTTGTCATTGTTCTGTAGTGTCAGAGGTTTGTTGCGTGTAGGCTTAATAGTTTTCCAAGACTAGTTAGGGTTAGTGCGTAGCATAGATGGTGATACAGAAGAAAAAAGGAACGCTTGGTTTGGCTTGCTGAAGATTGGAATATTTCACTATCTTCACTATGACAACTTTAGAGAAACCCTTTGCACACTTTCTGTTCCGTACAATTCTCTTACTACCAGTCAACTACGCATTCTTCGACGCATACACCTCAATACACTCTTACTCCTCCCTGTTCTCCTCTCTACCGTACCCCATGCTCCCCTGCTTGCCTAAATTGTCCCGAACCCAATGCTAATTTGAAGCATTGCCTTTCTACTGCACCGTCGCAATCAGTCCCCTTATTTCCCATACCTCTCTCCTCGAACGTGGCGGGCTTGGCTAGCCTTAGACGAGTTGACGGACAAGTTGGTTTTAGTGACCCATGCCCAAGACGTCCCCAACGCTTAATATTACGTTAAAAAAATTTTTTCCTCTCTCTCTCTTTCCCATCGTCATTGATGCGCTCTTTTTTGCTGCGAAAGCCTTTAACTGGAGCCCACTCTGAGTTTTTCTTTAAGTGAAGCCCGTTGCAGTTGTTCTTTGACTTGGCTAGGCTTGCCTTCGCTTCATGTCCAAACGGATCGAGTCGAACCAACAGTCAAGCCAAGCTAAGGGAGATAGAGAAACAAGTTTAAGGGAAACACGGAGATGGAACAAGACGAGAGAAAGAAAGGTAGTAGTTGTTGTTTGACTTGTCTTGGCTTGCCTTCGCTTGATGCCCAAGCGTATCAAATCGAAGCCGAGGCGAGTCGAACCAACAGTCAAGCCAAGCTAAGGGAGATAGAGAAACAAGTTGAAGGGAAAGACGGCGACGGAATAAGGCGAGAGAAAGAAAGGTAGTAGTTGTTGTATGACTTGGCTTGACTTGCCTTCGCTTGATGGCCAAGCGTATCGAGTCGAAGCCAAGGCGAGTCGAACCAACACCAAGCCAAGTCAAGGGCGTGAGAGAGAGAGAAAGTAAAAGAGAAAAACGGAATTGGAAGAAGACAAGAGAAAGAAAAGGAAGCAGGAGGAAATGGAGACGCCGTAGTGGACAGAGAAATTGAAAGAGAAATCCATGTCACTAAGGTGACAACAATAACGACAGAGAAGCGGACCTGATGGCTCTCGTAGATTGTTTTAACTAAGCCTAAACTCGTTTTCCCAGTAATTTTTTTTAATATGCCAGCACTACAACACTTAGACCAACTTTAGACCTTACTGCGTGGGAGTGAGTGAGAAAACGTTTAATGCATAGAGGAAATCTCAGTTAGTTGGGTGGGCCCTCATTCGAGGAGCCCATTATCTTTTGCTGGCGCTCTTGCACGGTTCACCAGCGAAAAGCGGTCTTCGGAGTGTGAGCTTGACCGCGCCGCCTCCCAGTCCTCAGTTGTTTGGTTATATATTTCTGAAATACCTCGATTGTTCTGGTATGCCCATGCAATGTGGTATAAATAAGCCACTTCACAGAAGGCGCAGTGCGGATGAGGAGGAGGAGGAACAAACTTCTATTTGTCACTTGGCAAAGAGGGTAGTGGTCAGGGATAAAGTTTAGGCAGGCGCGTGGGCCCTATCGATGGCGCTTGGTGGCTCGATGTCCATGCTTCTTGGCGACCTCCAGGGTTCAGCCTACTATCCGGAGTTGTAATTCCTGGTCCGGGCTGAGCAATGCAGTCTCCCACTGACCTTGGTTTGAGGTTTGGAAGCTGAGAGGTGGTGGGTCATCTGTACTGTACTAATTTGGAAACATATAGCTCAACTTGGCTGGGTTTGTATAAGTATTCGAGTGCAATTTCCTTAGGATGACCCCTTGCTCCTTCTTTAGATTTTTGTGCGGTCCGGGTTATACTTTTCTTGCTAATCTCAAATGTTGGAGTAATTACCTAGAGCTTGATAACGGTTGTGAATAATTATGTTCCTGAGAGTGGGCTTGGGAATCTGTAAAAGTTATGGGTCTAGCTTCATTTTCGTCTTCATCTTTGGGTATTTCATGCACTTGGGTTGCCGATTCTTCGTGGCAGTCCATGACCTTCCAGATCCGCCACAAGTCTAAGTGGGTAATGTTCGGTGTGATGTGCAGATGCTCCGGTGCCTTGTACTGATAGCAAGGTCTACGGTTATCTTGGTGCACGCTCGACAGGCATTCACAACCAAGAAGGTGTCATCAGGCGTTCAGCGTGACTCGCTGCGGTTAATTGGCCCGAACCGCACGCTTTGCGGTGACTGCGGCCCACGGTTCTACGGACAGCCATCACTGCCTTCGGCTCCGCGGAAGCCTTCGCGTTAAGATGAGCCTTCGCCTCGGAAGCACATTTGTTTTAGAGTCCCCAACATAACCAAATAACACTTATTGGTGGTCTGCGAAGCTGTTGACGCTCGCGGCATGGAAAGTTTTCAACGGAGTCTGCAAGCTGACCGTCCCGTCTGCTTGACCCGCTGCACGACGGGTTCTTATCAACGCGAGCGACGAAGGGGTACGATCTTTTGCTTTTACTGAAGAGGCCTATACGGACTACTCCTTCCACTTCGGCACAAAACGTACCACATGCATAATTTTTTTGCGCACTTCTTGCATCTCTTAGCGCAATGCGGACAAGCGCAAATCGGTAAAAATGTTTCCGCTTGTACACAGACATGGAAACCGGTGACGGCGCTGGTGTGACCGGGCCACTTCAACGCCATCCGGTAGGTTTGGTATACATTGATGAAAGGACCTCGCAGATTCGATGACCACGTAGTGTTCAGACTCATACTAGGCGTTTGGTGGGTGTTCTTGTGGCACACGAGCAATGCCTGGTGCATGATTGACTAGTTTCATTCCTTGGCAAGTTCTTTCCCCTTCATCGCAGGGGACCTTACGTCATTTCTTGCACGACCCTGGCTCCAAACAATACTCACTGTTCACTGAGCGAGAATAGTTCCTGACGTGGAAACATAACTACATGTTAGCCCACTGCGATGACTCTATAGCTGCATCATTCGACTGATGAGCACGGCATCAGTTGCACGACTGGTGGCAATGCGACTCTGAGCTACAGCTCGGATGGCGGGAAATGATGACACCGGTAGGTGTGTAGTAATTGTAGGTGGCATGTGAAATATGCGTTCACTGCACTCCTCGTTGCAGTAACCGGTCAAATGGTGGCCGGAAGAAGTGAAAGGGGGGGGGGGGGGGGGGGAGAGACAAGATACGCCACCCGGCGACGCTGAAAAACAGGGCAAAAAATGCGGTCATGTGGTCTCAAGCAACTGTCGGGAAGAACGAGACCCTCACGGTAACACCGGATATTAACGCTCACGGAGAGTCGACTGCTGCCTTGACGCCTTCCGTAGTAAAAAAACTGGTAGCTGCCACGAAGACAAAGGCGCCCACTGTTTCGACTTGGAGTTCGCTTGCGTGCTGAAGAAGCTTGTTAGCGTTTCCGGCATCGTCATCGACTGCAAGCCGCGGTGCTCATGACCGACGCAACACTGCCTCGAAAAGCTTTACGCAAAGAAGCAGTTCTCGGGCAGCTGACAAAAGGAGCAGCAGAGTGAGATATCAGAATGCCGCCAAACTTTCTAGAGACCTTGAAGTTTGCGAAGCCGCTTTTTTGCAATGTACCGTATCGGCGTCCCTGCCGAGAAATCTGGCTATGCACTCCCCAGCCTCCCACAATATCGATTCTAAATAAACCCTATAGACCTCCTTTCACCTCGTGTCGAGAGCATAACCGTGATTCTTAACCGGAAGTACAGGCTCCGTTTGGTGTCGGCCAGTTTAGGCTTTCCTGAAGTATTACTGACGACCACGTTCAAGTGGGCGAACTATGTGCCCAACCGCACTCTCTGATGATCTAAGCGCGCCGTGTCATGACAACTGAAGCAAACTGCTGTCCCAGCAGAGTTACAAGTGCGGCCTTGTCGGTTCGAAACTTGAATTGGTGGTCCGAGCCGCAGTGACTATAGTCTGTCAATCATCATTTCCAAGACAGCACATCGTAGGGCGCGAGTTATCCGGCATTGATCGTTCTGATACAAGGTAATGCGTATGGTTTAAAGGAATACCTCTGACTTATTATTACTCAAGACCACTCGTTTACCCTTTGCGCTCCAATGTGGTTTTGTTTTCAATCATGAACTGCCAAGGTGGCAAAATAAATAAATTTTTTCCTCTTCATTTAAAAAAAATTATGATTAAAGAGATCCCATTTTTAAGATCCAATGAACGAGTCAAAAAACCCTTTGCTCAGTACAACCACTGCCAGACTCCTTCAATAGCCCTAATAGTATTGAAGGGCTGTGCCACTCAGTGTGACAGGCAGAGGAGGAGGAGGAAAAACATTTATTCAGAGCACAAAAACTGGGTGGGTTCAGTACGAGAACCCATTGGTCGCCATCATAATCCGGCCCCTCTCAACCAGCAATTTCTGGTCGAGTGGGCTGTGGCTATGAAGGGTTGCCTCCCAGCGCTCATGAGTCGGATCGGGATTGCTGTCCAAGTCTGGGTTTTGTTGACATTCCCAAACCGCGTGAAAGAGTGTGCCAACTGCTCCACAGAAGGGGCAGCACAAATCGTAGGTGTCTGGGTACCATTTACTCATTAGGTAAGGATTGGGCAGAGTATTAGTTTGTAGTCGCCTGATTATGTGCTCTTCATATTTACTTAGGGTTTTGTGAGGAAGAGGATATTCCCTTCTTGTGATCTTATAGTACTCCGTAATTTCTGCGTAGCTTAGTAAGGGTGAGGGGTTGTCAACTATGTCAGAGAGAGGCTGCGTGCCACATGCTCGGAGGAGGAGAGCTCGAGCAGCTGTGTTGGCCGCCTCATTGCCCGTCGTTGAGAGGTGCCCTGGCGTCCAGAAGATCTGGATGTTGGAAGGATTAGACCTTTCCAAAATTTCCCAACACGGAGCGCCAACGCGGCCTCTGAGGTAATTGCGTACCGCTGCTTGTGAGTCGGACATAACCGTTGCCTCGCTGTTCTTTGATATCGCTAGTGCGATAGCTGCTTCTTCAGCCGATGTGGTATCCACCGCTTGGATAAGGCTGCTTGCAATGATATCTCCCCGGGGTGAAACTGCTGCAATTGCCGCGACTCCGTTAGCGGGTCCAGCCGTATCGACGTAGATCGTGTCCTTGTTTCCATCCCAGCGCTTAGAGAGGTGTCTAGCTCTGGCTAGTCTCCGTCCTCTGTTGTATTCCTCATCCATGCGTTTTGGTATGGGGTGAGTCGTAATGTGTGATCTCATCTGCATGGGCATGTCGATCTTGTCAGCGACTTCCCGGGGTGGACTGATTCTCAGCTTCTGTAATATTTTCCTGCCAGGCTTAGATGTTGAGAGCCTGACAATTTGATTTACACTGTGGGCCTCTATTAGTTCGTCGATGGTGTTATGGATCCCCAGCTGTAGTAAGCGCTTAGTGGATGTGCATAAAGGGAGTCCCAGGGCCGTCTTAACTGCCTTTCGAATAATAACATCTAGTTGGTCTTTTTCCTTTTTGCTAAGCCGTAAGTACGGGGTGGCGTATGTTAGTTTAGAGAGAATGAAAGCCTGAACTAATCTTAGGGCCTCCTTCTCTCTTAGCCCATTTCTTTTCTTGATTACCCGGCGTAGCATTATAGAGACTTGTTCGGAATAGGCTTGGAGCTGTCTGATTGTAGTGGTGTTAGTGTTGCCGCTGGGTATGATGGCTCCCAGGATCTTGATCTCTTTCTTGATCGGAATGCTCATACCCTGGACCGTAATGGCGACAGAGGGAGTGGACGGCAAAAGCCCCGTATTCTGCCTCTTGCCACGGTCGATCAGGAGTAACTCTGATTTCTCGGGAGAGCACGTTAACCCATGCCTCGCCGCATGCTGGCACACGACATTCGCTGCTTCCTGAAGCCGGCCTTGAATTTCCCCTTCATTACCGCTGCAACACCAGATCGTAATGTCGTCGGCGTATATAGCGTGCTCAATGCCTTGGATGCGGTCTAGCTTCTCTGGTAGCCCACGCATGGCCAGGTTGAAGAGAAGCGGAGACAAGACCGCTCCCTGCGGAGTGCCCTTGGAACCTAGATTGAACGGAGAGGAGGTCCGATCACCAATACTTATTGACGCTTTTCTATTCGAGAGAAAGTCCCTCACGTAATTATATGTGCGGTCACCACAGTTGACGCTGTTAAGCTCATCCAGTATTCCCTGGTGGTTGACATTGTCAAATGCCCCTTTTAAATCGAGCGCAAGGAAAAATTAGTTGATTTCTACTTTCTTTTCTTGGCGCAGGTGAACAATATCAGCGCTTGTCTGACGCACCTGAGGTCCCTTGGCGTCACCTTCGACGGCGTCACATCGAAGGGTGAGTGACATTTCGCCATTGCGACTTTACCAAATGTTCTATTCACGTTAACTAACGAACAAAAGCGACGAGTTGTTCGCATAATGATGCTTTCAAGTTCGCCTTGGGGACTTTAGCGATTATTCTATCCACATTGACTAACAAAAATGGCAACTTTTTCGCATAAACCAATGCCCTTAATCTGAATTCCTGAGGTTATGAGGCAGAACTTTCGCCCTTTTCTCTTGGACATCCATTCTCCGGTGCAGCCTAGACAGCCGACCAGCCTCTCTCAACGGGCAAGAAAGGTGAGAAGGTGCAAGCATTAAAGGGAAGAGCCTACAGGAAAGGGACGCTAGGCGACTGGGCGAGAATGGTGTGGCTCATAAGAGAGCGGAGGATCAGTTTCCCTTGTACCTACAGACCCTATAGGCCGTATAAACGCTGAGCTATCAGAAATTTTTGAGATTTTCTTTTTGCCAGTTTTCGCGTACTGCAGTGAATTATCAAAATTTTCAGGTTAATAAATTAATCATCATTTCACATTTCTGGTTCTGCAGCGTGATGTTTTTAATTACGGTACATGCGAAACCTACACATATTTAATAAACAAAATATTGCCTGATAATTATTTTTGACGCAACGCTTTCATTACGTCGGCTTACACTTATCCATGCTATTTTAATGTATAAAGATCATGTCAGGCTGTCAGAATAACAAAACAAACACGTCATGCCTCGGTAAAAAAAAAACGTGGGTTAGCACACAAAAAAATTCAGGAAATTCGGGAAAACATGCATAACCTTGACAACGTAGGAATTTCTCTGTTCAAAGACCACAAAACAAGGCTCGCAGTACGAGAGTGACGTACTGTGTACTGTCGAGGACGAAAGTGGTGATAACCACAGAAGCTTCGGTTCCCTGTAGCGCAATTTTCTTCAGAGCGGAGGTGACCACTTCAATGCTCGTCTTGATTCGTGGCGCTCTGGCTATGCGTGAACCCTGGGAAGCCTCGCAAAACTAACGACCCACGCAACCATACCCAGCAGTTATGGACAGAAACAGTTTTGAACGGGAAAGAGTTTATAATAGAGTTTCACATAATGTAAGATTTCACTATAACAATCGATATATCCGCAGATCACCCTACGGCAGTTTTGCATTTTCTTTCTATTAATGTTTTTGACATCGCCACAGCGTCCCCCATTGCATGGTTTTCTATGGCATTCTTAGCTGTTCGGTGTAATCGTTGGCTACTGTGTTCTTTCATGTCCTTGTCTGGTGTTGCTCTATTTTATACGTCATGCACTACCAACAAGCCCAAACCACCACCTTATTAGACTTTAAAGGAGATAGTTCGCTACATATCTAAAGGATGGACAAGCACCTTCAGTATTTGCATAGCAGTATCTTGCAATTTTCCAGTTTTCGAAATTATTGTCCGAGAACCCTGGACATGAGCGCGTGTTTTACACTCATTTTGCTCCCAACAATTCACCGTGCTGAATGGAACTTAATGAGCTTGGCTGCCCTTGGTTTTTCCTTGCATCCAAAGCGACCGCCTGACGCTTGCTTCTGTCTCCTCTTTCCATTAACGCCAACGCAGAGATTCGCGAGGGCAACCTGAAGGCCATCCTGGGCCTCTTCTTCAGCCTCTCCCGCTACAAGCAGGCGCAGAAGGCGGCGGCTGCTGCAGCGGCCGCCTCTTCGGGAGCGGCCACCAAGGGCTCCATCAGGCAGCACCTGCAGGGCTCGCACGGCAGCCTCGCCTCCCCGACGGCGCCCAGCGCCAAATCCCCGCCGGACCTGATGGCCGCCTCTCTACACGCGCCCAACAACTGCTCCAGGTGCGATTCTGTTTCGGCAGCTACACTCCAGACACGAATACGCCCATACGGGGGAGTCAGCTGCCCCGAGTACACTCCCTTTCATAAAAGGGTGCGCGCTAAAGGCCAGCGTAATCCCTTTCTACTCCGTTCGTGTACTCCTTTAGCACAAGAAGTTCTCATTGTGTGTGGCGTCCGATCATGCATGGTTTATGACATTAGGAGACAACATTCCGTGCAATGGCAGCGGAGTGGTCAAACACACAAGAAGCCTTATATGCTTTGTTTTCTTACTGCGGTTGCTGTGCGAGGGCCTTTCTCCAAGGCAAATGGCGTCAGCGCATTATGCCATAACCGGAAAGTGCGCCTTCTCGTGCCCCATCAACTCAAAGAGAATGTACTGCCGGTAAACAAAAAGTGCTAGAGACACGAAGGATAGAGACCCAATTTTTAAAAGGTATCCGCAAAAGTGGAGTCCGTAGTTTAAATTATGACTGCATGCTCATGAGCATCAGCATAAGCGTAGCCACCGTGATGACTAAGCAAAGCTATGCAGATTCTTAGAACACTAACATCAACCAATATGAAGGATTACCAAGGCAGGAACAAATTTTGCTTCAGCTGCGAGGGTTCTCAGGAAACTGCTTTCGCCTTTGTGACCGCACGGCGCTTTCAGATAATGAGGAATACCTGAGCCAGCAGAGAAGGGATAAAGAAAAGTACGGAGCTCTTGCTAACAAATTATTTCTTCAGCAAAAGGTGATCTTTTACGGCGAAAGGCGTTGCTGGAGCCGCACCAAGAGCGGTCGTGTACGTACCTGAAGGCAGTAGTAGTGTTCAAAGAAATCCACAAGCCAAAGCAAGCCAAGCCATGACAGAGAAAAAGAAGAACTGAAGAAGGAAAAGGAAGAAGAAGCGAAGAACCCATAAGCCAAGCGAATCCAAGAGAACGAAGAAGGAGAGGAAGACAAACAGAAAGAATAAGGAGGAGATGAGTAGATGTATAAGGAGGGAACGGAAGGATGTCACGTTTCGCGCATAATTTTTTAACTGAGCGGTGACATAGTTTATCTAGCTCCTTTTACACTCCGACAGTAGGTAGCACAGCATCCGCGACAATATTGGAAGATGCAGGTAATGACACTTTTTAGGTGACACGTGGTAACTGTTCTAGTAAATTAAGCTCACTATCATGCAGAAATCATGTACGTTTTACCTTGACTATACGCGCCGCTCAATTTACGGTAAGGTTCAAACAACTCCCGTGCTAGAGCGTTTTGGTCCTTGTCTGTAACCATAACGTTCTGGAACATTAATGCCGCTCATTTGAAGTTACCTATCTACACGCACACTGTCTACAGCGTTGTTTCTCGCCTCGCCCATCGAGTATCAAGTCTACGATCGCACATCACAAATACCGTTGAAGCAGATCGTTCCGCTTTTTATGTAAAAATATCCTAAAAACTCTCAAACTGATAAAAGGTGGAGATAAGCATAGCGATGTTTTTCATCCGTATATTTGACATATGTTGTGCTATCAGCTAGACCTTATGTACGTGCCCTGTTTAAAACAAAGTAGTGCACTTGAAGTTATTCCTGTTTCACGGTGATTAATACAGTTATTTCTCCCAAACATTCATGTCCTCGCTGCCTGCATTATTAACGAATATTAGGCACTCCACTCCTTAAAGACAGAACTCACCCATGTTGCACACACTGCGAAAATTTTAGCGGGTTAAACCAGTTGGATTTTCACCTGGCCGGCTATAAGCCTATCAGGCTGCTGCCGCTGCGAGTCGGATGTAAGCACGTGTGCGGATAGTGGGTCTGTGTGATTTCTGCGATTAAGGTTGCCATCGGCCCAATGAAGGCACTTCACCGAGCTCTATCATTGGCCCTCTCCTGGTCCATATGAGGCGACCATGCTTTGCAAGTCAATCAGCCCTTTTTATGCACTATATGCCCGATGATAGTCATGAGGGGGCAAGCCACATTTTAGTCTTGCCCACGAAGCGAAAAAGCTTGCTTTGAGCGTGCCCCCAAACTATCTGATTTTTTTTTTCACCGGATTGAGATTGAAGCCCTGAGCATCAGTATGTATAAACCATACTCCAAAAAATAGAAAGTTTTCTCTCCCGCGATTCCTATTAGTAACACCTCTTCGTTCTTTCCACCCTCTACATTTCGAGCTTTTCATTTAGCAGTACCTCATTTCGTTACAAGAGAGCAGCGATGCGGAACGCCGCCGTCGCAGCTCAGTTAGTGGCAAGCTAGCGCCCTCCTTTGTCGTGTAGCTCCAACAGACCGAGCTCACAGAGTTCGTTTAGCCAACGAGAGGCGGCGCCACCTACAACCTATTCAACTCGCGGTCAATAACGCATTTCCCCTCATCCCTAGACGCTCCCTATCGCTTGTTGTGTTCATTCTCCACTGTTTTCTTGCCCACTGTTGCTCTTCGCCCAATGCTGCCGTTTTCTCACCTCGCAACGGCGTTATTGTACCGGCGGCTGCACTCGTCCCGCTGTCACCTCGCCTCCGGGGTTGTTTACTGCCCAATATTGCCACTTCGTGTCGCGCACGGATGCTTGCGACGTAATTTACGGGCGCACGACCATGCTTGTTTTATTTACGTGCAGCACGCCCAGGGCACAGCGGCGGACTTGAATGTGCGCGCAATACGGCGCGTGGCCCACTCAGAATTCCCTCACAGTGTCTACCAATTTGGATCATACATCCACAATCATGTGCAAGGACACGTATGCCTGGAAAGCACAAAGTACCCAAATGTTTTACAAGGGATGGCTGATACAGCGCCTTGAAAATCTCTCAGTACACAATGGCCGTACACTGGGCAGGACGCATTCATTGTCTTCACAATGCTGCACGGTACTGATGAACCGTTCCCCAGGGCTGGCTGCTAGCTAGTGCGTGGTAAAGTGCAGCGGTGGAAAAAAAAAAAGAAACAGAGATAGCGAGAATGCGTCACCGTCGCAGAGAATGTTTTGCAACACTTTCATGTGCGCGGTGACACAAGCCGGGCAGTCGTTGAACAAGAAGTAGGGATCGTGAAACCGCCCTACTATTATTTCTTTGTCGTTTACATGAGAAGAATGAGGGAGTATGTTTTAAGCCGAGGACCATGGTGGAGTTCTAGAGCTAGGACGGTATTTTTCACTCCTCTACAACTACATGCCGCCACTTTTTGCACTGTATTTCATCGTTGTTTGAGTCGAGCCGGCGTTGTTTTTGGAATAGAGTTTTATTTTCTTCCATCAATTTGCATCGCATGCAGCAAAAAGAGAATGTTTAGGAAGTGCATAAAATGCAAAGCACATTGATGTTTACCGCTTAGCGGGAAAATAAAAAAAAATAGATCCCAGCTCTGTTGTCTGCTTGTGCCCTACCACAGGGGATGCGCATGCAGACCGTCATCACTCGTGTGTTACTCGCTTTCTCGTGCCACTTTTCTTTTCTTTCGCTCGTTTGTTTTCAGAGCGCGGTCGCCCTACTGGAATGAACGATAAGGGGGGGGGGGGGGGGGGGGGGAATACGCTCTATTTCGGAGTTTTCTCCGGCGGTTCTCCGCAGCAAACGGTGGCGTGATGGGGCTCCATTTGTTCCTTCCTCCCAGCGCAAAGTGCCCAAGCACATATGCAGCGAGAATTGGAAGTCGCCGAAGTCATTTGCTAACTTCGGGGCGATTCGAAACAAATGCAACGGCGCAAAATAATGTCGCTCCTTCGCATATATTTCTCTCTATTGGCTACACCAACGAGGATTAGGAGGCTATACCTGGCATAGCTACGCGCGCCACGAGGCGGGCTCTGCGGAGAGGGTTATAACGAAGCGGTTGTGAACGCATCCACGGTAGACATTAGTAAAAAAAATTATAGGCGCGCTTAATTACGATTGTGCAGTGACAATGGTTTTGCATTAGCTTTCCTCCTTCATTTTAATTGGTCCCCTTCTACTTTTGGTCAGCTCTTCATATCTTCCTCTATATTTTGCCACATATTTCTTTGCTCACTGAAGGTTACACGAATACGCCCACATGGGAGTAAAAAGGCAGTGCGCTGGAGGAAATTTTTATCCCTTTTAGTCCTTTCTACTGAGAGTGTGTGATCAACTTCTCCCAGCAAACAGCTTAGCAACTTTGCTGTGCTATTTAATGAGTTGTGCGTAATAATAGTAATAATAATCGGTTTTGGGGGAAAGGAAATGGCACAGTGTCTGTCTCATATATCATTGGACACCTGAACCGCGCCATGAGGGAAGGGATAAAGGAGCGAGTGAAAGAAGACACTATCATTTTGTTGAGTCACGATTACTCATTTTCAATTTTGCCGAGTCATATCAGTCATTCTCATTTTTGCTGAGTCATTCGTGGTTATTTTTTGGAGGCGTTCTTCCCGTCCCAGCCTCCTTCCGACGCTTCCATTCACCCTCTACAAGAGGAAAAGGGCATTTCCCCCCCTGCACCAACCGGCACAGGTGGTGGCAAGTTAAGCGACAGAATGGAGAACACTTTTTCTTCGCCGTGAGCCTTCAATCCTCACGTATTAAAACAATTTTGGAATTACTGACGCAAGAGCAGTCGAGTGATCAGAAAGCCCAAGCTTACGGTCCAATGTCAGTGCAATTTAAAAAGTCATTGGAAAAAGTGTTTGAGAAAAAAAAAAGGTGAGGGCGGGAAACACTCAAGATATTACGTTCTAAGTTTAAAACAGGTTTTCGGAAAAGCTTGAAAGCAAGAAAACACAGAGTGTGGTGGCGCTTACCACCGCCCTGTTTCAAAGAAGACGCACTTAGTATCAATCCATCCTTGGCATTAATGTTTACATTCGTGTCTGTTGTACATTCGTGCTATCAGTGCAAGCTTTTGTGGAAAACCGGAGTACGATGTAGCTATCAGGCACTCATCTTACCCTATGAAACGGAAGTTTTTGTTGACCCCGAACCGCTGTTCATTATGTGATAAAAATAGTACGATGTTATTGTGTCAATATGCCAAAATTCAGCGAGACTAACGGCTTACGACAGGCCCTTATTTAGATAAACATACTCAAGGTTGAGTGTCTGGAAAATTGATCTCAGTAGAAGAAACCACGTTCTCGTTTTGCTCATGCTGTTGTACCTGCCGACATGAACAGCATCGTTAAGCCGCCGTCATCAAAATGACGCGCAATATTCTTTTGCGGCTCAACAGCTTTCCAAGATGCAGTGTTTATGAGTTGTTTTTTTTTTTAGATCAATGCTTGGGAGTTTGACGTAAAGGTAATTACGTACTATGCAACCCAATCTATGCCGTACCCCTTTTATAGGAACTCATATCAGTTGCAATGTGCCGTTCAGCATGGCCCATAGAAAAAACGTCAGACGAAGCCCCATAGATGGCAGCTGGAACGCTTACCAGGCTCTTTCTCTTTCTTAAAGGATGTGCTGCAACAACGGCTTACAGACTATAGAGTAATTAAATCAAGAGGCACGCAACATTTACACTTACAGGGATAAGTAGAGAAATAGTCACGCAAAATAAGAAGGGTAGAGCTGTTTAGAATACATTGGTGAACATCATTTTAGATGGTATACAGCCAGTTTCCGAGGAAATGAGGGCGGAAAAGCGGCAGATACCAAAGCCCAATTCGGGAGATCGAAAAAAAAAAACTTTGTCTAGATGTACACCATGATAATAAAGGCCTAGATGGACTCAGGCAAACAACTGAAAACCCAATTAGGATAATTTTCTTTTCGTTTTTGCATGTTAGTCTCCGCATACTGGTAATCACGAGCAGATCCTCTAGTAGAAATAGAGAGCAGGTTGTTTACTCCGACAATAATCGATTTTATTTTGTTTTTGAGGAATGGGAATGGTGCAGTAATTGTCTCACATCTCTGCAATTGGTCGAAATTGTTCCGGAGACCTCCACTACTGCCCCTTTTTCTTCCTGTCTTCTTTCACTCCCTCCTTTATCCCTTTTCTTAGGCCGCGGTTCCGATGTCCATCGAGGTATGTGAGACAGTTACTGTGCCATTTCCTTTCCTCAAAAACCGTCACTACTACTGCAAAATACCAAATGTTCTGCGATGGAAAGAAAGGCGCCGTAATTATACCACTCTCAGCGGACAACTCAATCGATCTGTGAGGGAAAAGAACATGGAAGGAAGGAGGGAAAGAAAAAGAGGCGAGCTGCTGAAGGGATTTGCGATTATTTCGACCAGGTTCATTAACGTGCACTGACGTTGCACAGCACATCTGCACATTTGCATTTCTCGTCGATGTCCGCTGCCCGGATTCAATTCCACGAATGGCTTCGCAGGAGGCGCAATAGGACTAGAAAAAATAAGCGGTCAGATTGCACACAGACCTGGAGTGGATACAGGCAATGTATACCACGTAGTCAGCGGCGGCAATGAAATAGATACAGCAATGGCGATACAGCAGCTTCGTAGGAACAGGGAGTATAAGGTTGCCGAAGTAAGAATTTGATTCCAGACCACTGGTGCCTTTCTCCGGCTAATGGCTTTGATGATGATTGCCGCGAAATGCCTAAGTTTGTCCTGGATGGTTATTTACTAAAGCCTCTCATTTCTTTCAGTTTATAGATTTGCATTTTAACCCTTTAGCTCCAAGTGTCGCGAATTCGCGACACACCGTTTGAACGCCGCGTCCTCATTGCTACAAGCAGTTTGCATACATGCTTTCATGCCAACATGTCCTCAGTGGCTAGCGCTTTTCCATCAAAACGTTTGGCACAACGGTAAGGAAGGTGTGCGAACAAAAAGGGGGTGAGAATCTGCGACTTCCAGTCAGCGTTCAGCAACTCCTTGTCTCTGATTTTGTGACAACCTTCGAGGGAAGTGGTAATTTCTTGGATAAAAATTTACTACAGTACCTGTGCCTTCAAGTCGGTTCGAGGTATTCGAGTTAGTCTTCTACAAAGCTCTCGCTAGCTGCACAAAATGGACGAAATGCTTCTTGTTTGGAATTTGGAACATACCAGCTTCGCGCATTTCAGCTTCGCTAAAAACTTTCTCATGTTCTCTTTTGAACGTAGGTGCATTGGCTAACATGAAATTGAAAGTTAATGGTATCTATCGGTGATTTCCAAATACTTGGGGCATTAAAGGCTTAACGCGGTCATCAAACCATCCTTGTGCAGGCCACCGTGGTGGTTCAGTGGTTATAGCGCTCGGCTGCTGACACGAAATACGAGGGTTCGATCCTGGCTGCGGCGGTCGCATTTTAATGGAGGCGAAATACTGGAGTCCCGTGCACTGTTCGATGTCACTGCACGTTAAAGAACCCCAGGTGGTCGAAATTATTTGGAACCTTGCACTGCGGCGTCCCTCATAACCTGAGTCGCCTTGGGACTTTAAACCCCCATAAACCAAACCAGCATCTTTATGCAAGCTTCCTTGCAACTTCTTCTGCTGACAGATTTTTTTTCTGGTCTCTTGGACACAAGAAATTTCGGCCAATGATGAAAAATTCTGAGCGCACTTAAGTCTGCTTACTTGCAAGAATGCGAATGCATGGAACTTTCTAGAACGCGGGATTTTTTCCACAGCGCATGTAGTTGTTGCATTCCTTCTGTTGTTTTTATTTTTATTCTTTGTTTAAATCTGTTTGTTTATTTTTCTTTTTGTTCTACCTAAATGTATTTTTACCTTTTTACACTTTTATTTATGTTCGTTTCTTTGTTCTTTTATTTTGTTTACTTCTTTATTTTCATTTCAATATTTATTTCATTTGATTTTTATAGTTCTGTTTAGTTTTATTTTTATTTCTAACTTTTTATTTTTATGTTTAGTTTTTATTGATTGCTAATTAATTACATACTCATTATTAATCGCCATTACATAGTAATTGCGAAGAGTATATAGGTTATAGCAATTTTGCCATTGATGACGTCCGAGTGTGACAGATTTTGCGGGCGGACGGAGGGTCGGACAGCGATGAGTCATTAAAGGCTTCCGCCTAGATTGCCTCCCTCCTTTCATCGTGAAAAATAGTTTCGTTCGAAATGCAAGGGTAACCTCGGTCTCATTTGTGCCCAAGCTGCCAATAGCATCTGCTACTTTGCTTCGAATGGTCCATAGATGCACTGTTTGCAAGCTTTTTTCGAGACTCACTGCGCTCTGTGCAGTCCTTTCTGGATCTATACATAGTTCCTAGCCTAAAGGACACGGGCAGTACAGATAAGGCAGGACACACGCCACACTTGCAACTGAATCTCTCCAGCTGTTCATAAAAGCAATTTTTCGCCAACGTCCCACAAGCGGTGAAACAGACTGGTCTTTCCTACGAACTGCACCCAGGCAGCGCCTAACCATGAACAACGGTCGACAACGCTCGGGGAAGCACATCTCTTTTGCTAGCACTCCGTTAGCTCTCCCGCTTCCCTCTCGTCTTTTGCGCAGTCTCCCGCAGTCCTCTCACCTCTTCCCTTCCCGTCAGTGCTCCCTAAATTCTTCACCATTTCTCCTCTTGCTTCCCCGTCTCCTACCGTTCTGGCACATCCCTAAACTGCGTCTTTCCTTCCATTCCTTCTCCCTCGCAGGCTTCCCTCTCTGCACGGCACTGGCACGAAATCTCGCGTGAAGGACGGCCCCGCCAGTGCCATCCCTGCGCACCCGCAGGGGGCAGGCACGCTGCAGCGCCGAACGACGCCTCCCGCCTCTGCCGATTGCAACAACCGGCTGCTGCACGCCAGCAACAACTCCTCCGCCAGCGTAGGCGCTCCGGCGGCCGCAGCCACCAAGAACCATCCGTCGCCCGCTCCCGGCTCCTACGCGGCTCTGCCCACGGCAACCAGCAACGGCCACAACGCTGGTGAGTGAATCCGCGTGTTACTAGTAGGTTTATTAATACAAAAACACAAACATTAATTAAAAGGTGTTGGCGGCTGCGCCAAATACTATCACCCGAGCTGCGGCCGGCGGAAATAAACGGACTTGGAGAGGAGAGCATCGAGAAGTACAGAGGGTAGCGATGGCGGCATAATACACTGTTTACAATGTTTACAAAAATACAAAGAAGGTGAAGCACGTGCTGCCACTCATTTTCCTCTTTAGGGTTATGTCTGCTTGCAGTACTAGTGCCCTAGCTCTCACATCAGGGTTGGCCACAAATTTTCGTAAAACTCAAAAGCTAGTTAAGCGTACCCGCCGGCTGCGGTGTAACTTGGGATTTGTCCCAAGCCACTGCGGCAAAAAAACACTGATTCTTTCGGCTCCGCCTAAGCTATGAAGCCCTTCAACGGGTCGTTTAGTCCCGCTGAAGAAACAGGAGCAGCGGGTTCCCCACGGGCACGTTTACATCAAGTTCCAATATCGAAATTCGCGAACAACTCACGAGTTAAATGAGAAATGAGGTAATGTTTCGCATCAGCATCAATGCAATACAATACAACACAATCTTAATTTTGCATAAAGGAAAACAAAATACAGATGGCATTCCTGCCAAAGCCTCGGAGGGTTTGACTGGCAGTATACCTGGCAGTCAGCTCACAGAAAACTGCGCGTAGCTATTACCGGAGCGAAATGCTTATCTAGAAGTTATGCAAAATATTAATTTAAACTTCGAAAATTCTAAGTGTTTCTTGATCTCACGTCTTGTATTTGCACGTAATGCGGGCACTGGTAATTTAATAAGTATGGCTGGAGCATAATATAGCCGCGTTCCTCTTCCGTACATTGTCTCAGTCATGGGAATCCCGTATGCGCTGTTCTTTTGATCTTAGGCAGAGGGATAGAGTATATTGTATCTTAAAATCATTGCTCCAGAAGTGTTCAATCTTCTAAGCGTTCCGTAACGGCATTGATGCGATGCCGTTACGTCATATAAACAGATGCCTAAATAGTAGCGAAGCGGTAAGCTCTGCCCGATCTAGCCGTTCCGGCTGACGGCCGCCGACCACGTTCAAACATCGGAGCCGTGAGCGCAGACTCTTTCCATGGGAAAACAAAAACAAGACACGGAAACGAAAACAGAAGCGCGGGCTGATCTTCTGACGCACAGCACCGACATCAACTTTCGTCACCTGTGACGCCTTCTGAGCAAGAGACAAAATACGGAGTTCGAAATAATGCGTGGCTGGGAGTAAGGAGGCTGTTTGAATTGCGTCAGACTTCCGGACGTTAAGTTCTGTCACACTATCTGTGTAAGATGTGGAACAAGACCGATCCCAAGGCTTCAGTAGTGACCGTAGTGGCCGTAGTCGCTTGACTACGGCCACAGGTCACGCTTTGGTGTTTCTGTGTTGATTTGCTCCGGTGAGGACCATCCAGTGCTGAGCTATGGCGGCGTGCTTTCCAAGGGTTGCCGACTTTATGAAGCTTCTCGAATTATTCTACATACTAGAATATAGGCAATCACAGCGGCTCGACTTCACAAAGCGCTGCCATGGGCTCCCATGTTCATCTCGTCTACAAGCGGCAGCAATGTCTGACATATGTGGACGATTCAGCATACACAGTCGCCGTGCACAAGCTCTTCATGCACAAGGGCGGGCAGTACGAAAGGAAACTGCTACTTCTCACTCAATAACGGATTAAATTTGATCTTTCCGTCGCCTTTGAGACAGCCTCAAGAGAAATGTGTGTGCAGAGAAATTTGCTTTAAATAAAAGATATCACGAAAATATGAGACTCAACATTGACTGCACACTTGCTCAAATAGCTTCTCATATTAATGCGACAGCGTTAAAGGTCCTGTTCACCAGAAAATTTGGTGTCGGCGATGTCGGCGTTGTCGTTGTGAGCGAAAAATCCCGGCCTGGAGGGGTGTGAGGAGTCCCAAGCATCTATGAATGTAAACTAGATGATGACCTTCTGTATATATGGGAATTAACCCAACAGGCTATCGCATCATAATCTGAAGGCAAAGCTTAAGTGTCCCCTCCAATTTTGCTTCTACTTGTAGAAGAGGCATCCTTGGGCGGCGCACTTCGCTGGGAGCTTCTTTCTTTTTGTGATTTGGAGAAGATGAAGCCTGGAGAGCCTACTTCTCCACATAAATCGAGACCGATGTGACAAACGCTAGCGTGTGCCACGATGCTTACTGAACAGAACGCGGATTCGCTGCCAGCTAGAAATGACATCAAGATTACGAGTGGCGCGGTGCGGCGTTCTATATGGCTCAGCTCATTCTGCGCGCCACACACACATACACACGCACACACACGCACAGAAACGCACGCGCGCATGCACACACAAACACACACATGTGCGCGCGCGCACACATGCACGGAAACGCGCACGCACACACACACACAAACTCACTCACTGAAATAAGCATGGGGCCGCCGAAGTGGCTCAGTGGTTACGGCGCTCGGCTGCTGACCCGAAATACGCGGGTTCGTTCCCGGCCGCGGCGGTCGCATTTCGATGGCAGTGAAATGCTACAGGCCCGTGTACTGTGCGATGTCAGTGCACCTTAAAGATCCCCAGGTGGTCGGAATTGCCGGAGCTCTTCACTATGGCTTCACTCATAGCCTGATTGGCTTTGGGACGTTAAACCGCCTTAAAACAAATAAAACAAACCTAAACACGCTTCTTTGTACAATAATATATTTTTAGAAACAGAGAAAGAAGTCCTTTTTCAAAATTAAACCGCGCTTGAAAACCTCCAAATCAGGGCCAAAAAAGGCCGCATTCGTCGTGTCGCTGCGCCATCTGTCAAGCTGTCCCGCTAACGAGAGCGCTCGATTCGCGGCTTATGTTTCAAAGTGGCCTTGTTATCGCCGACTTCCGAGAGTTTGGAGCTCAAAGATCAGTCGAATCGCGAAAAGAAAATACTTGCGCCAAATAAAAGCAAGAGTGGCTTTCAAGCTTTATACTTGCACGCTTTAAAGCTGCTAATAATAATGGAGTCAGAACATAGCGCGCAAGCTCTAGTGCAGATGGTCAGAAACTAAACAAATCTGAACTCTGCCATTTAATCTAGTCATTCGCTCCTCACTGCGTCAAAGCAGTTTCAGCCTGTTAGCGTTCAAACGGTTTAAATACGAACGTGAGCGCACTGATCTATAGCGCTCGAGCAGTTTGTTGCGAAGGAAATAAGGCAAAAGCGTGGTGTGCCTGCTCGCTTAGGTACCCGTCCTTCGCGCTTTTTTTTTGTAGCAATAGCTACACTACGCCAGCCACTTCGCGAGGTCACCGTGGCTGCGCGCTGAGCCGTGGCACCACCGCTCCGCCAGCTGTGCGCATGCGCAGAGTGACGTCACAGCCCGTAGCTGGTGTGCGCGCCGCGCGCCTCGCCGATGCGCCGACGGCGGAGCAGACGCCACCCGCCTTGTCAGTTGAGCGCATGCGCGGAGTGACGTCAGAGCACGCGGCTGGTGGGCGCGCCGGCGAAAGCAAGCGGAGGACAGGGAGGGGGGGGGGGAGAGAGAGTGTGAATCCATGTCCAGGGACGAAGATGAAGAGGAACGCCCAGCGAAACGGAGCGGCGAGAGACTGACTTTGCAATTCGACTGAGCGAGTTCCACTCGGACAGCTGTAGCTATATCGCGTCACTCCAGGTTTAACCAGAGCTGAACTACAGCCATTTTTTCTGGGGGGGGGGGGGGGGGAGAGAAGGGGAGTTTTTTTTTTCACCGTTTTAAAGCATGTAGATGGTCTGCAGATTGATGACGGTGCTAACCTTGGTGAGGACTGCAGTACTTCAGAGGATTGTGCACCACGATTTACGTAATGATTCTGAGCTGGAGCAGACTGCAGGCCACACGTGAAACAATAGAAGCGTACTGTACCGAAAACGCTGGACCATGATGTGTCGGCGATACCTCATTTTTCTTGAACAATGCGGAAAAGATGTTTTTTCGCTTTTTTGTGGTAAAGCTGAAGAACGTTTTTGTTTTACTTGTACGGTTCGCGCCTGCGCAGACCTGTGGGCATATATAAGCTGTGTGTTAACCGCTAAGTAAGGGCTTGTGAGTCAACACTGTGTTTCCTTCTTTCTTCGGCCCGTCTTCTTTGGCCGTGTTCCGTTGCGCTGTGTGTTAAAAAAATAGCTGTGGCTTAGCTCGGCTATGCCAGGATATACGTAGCGAGAGGTACGTTTCCCTGGCTGAGCTTGTTGTGGGCACTGAATGTTTAGCAATTAGAGACATATAGGCTCTATCTCGGCGGCTATGCGCCGTCTATTACACTCGGCAGTCTGGCGTCTCCGTTTGACAAGGCGTTCCTCTCTCTGTTCGGGCGTCTCTGCTGCTCCCTTCGCCTTCTGACGCTTGTTCTCTTTGTTGAGTAGCCAAGTGCCAGGCGACAACCTCAGGATCGGAAGAGTTAATTTTTTCTTGTCTATACCGCCGTTTAGCAGCGGCTGGACTCTCCTTCTCTGTATCCATGTCAAACATTGTGATACAGACGCCCATTCAATCTCCGCCTTTTATACGCAATGATGCGCATGCGACCCGCGGTTCGGGTGATAGAGCGGCGTGCGGCGAGGCGGCGACGAAGCGCGCGGCGCAGCTGTGGGGTCTCTCTGGTAACCATAGTATCTGCGCATGCTCACAACTGCTCATCCGCGTGACATCGCGATCGGCTTTGATGGTGGAGCGGGCGCGGGGCGATGGCGAAGCGCACGCCGCACTTTGCTCCTCTTCGGTTGCCATGGTAACGGCGCATGCGCACAACTTTCCTCTCCCATGTACCGCGAAATGCTCGACTGGTAGCCCAGTGTAGCTCTCGCTACAAAACATGACCTTACATCTACTGTACCATTAGGCCAACAATGAGCTCTTCTAAAACACATATGTCGCTTAAATTTCCATGCAGCTGAGCTCGAGCGCGAGCACACAGAGATGTGAAGGACCCTACTCCGCTTAAAGTTTCGTTTTTTCCTTCTGTCTGTGCGCCTTGAAGGAACCTGCCAACGTCTCTAGAGATTTTCGCCAGAGCCGTTGCTCTGGGTGACGACACTGGCTCTATATTCGCCGACAACATTTCTGGGAATGATAAGAAAGCTGAATGGGACGGAGCGTGTGTAACTGTGTCAGTCCGCCAATCGTTCACCCTCAGGACTACCGCCAAGCACGTTGCTAGTCCCGTGTTTGCTTCGCTCCGTCGCTTGGTTAGCTGCATCATCTATGGAGGCTTCTTGTAGCCGGACGTGCCTAAAACAATGTTGTTTTAATGGAGAAACTGCTTTTTACGTAGCTCTTTAACGTTTATAAATATATGCAGTCGTCACGGTAATACATCTTAAATAAGCCGCTGCGGTGGCTCAGTGGTTATGGCATTCGGCTGCTGACCGTAAAAAGTCGGGTTCGGTCCCGGTCTCGGCGGACGCATTTCGATGGAGGCGAAAATGTGGAGGCCCGTGTATTGTGCGATGTCAATGCGGGCTAAAGTCCTCCATGTGGTTGAAATTTCCGGAGCCCTTCACTACGGTTTTCCTGATGACCTGAGCTGGTTCGGAACGTTACATCCTCACATACTAAACCAAGCCAAACCAAAACAGTATGTCTTAAATAACGAGTAATACCAATATACCTTGATTTAAACTAAAACTGTTAGTTAAAACGTGGAACTACATACTCCGCTGCGTAGGAAAAAGGGCGCGTTCGGGTTCTGCAATTTTGCGTGCGCTCTCCCGAAAGTCCGTTGCATAGTTAAATTAGTAACCTAGTGGGTCATCAAACAAGCTACCTGAAAGGTCCCCTATAACTTTTGAAGGGAGTTGCGTCATATCTGTCTCATCGAAAAAGTACTACTTCATTCCTATGTGTATACAGAACAAACAGCAACTAGAGCTGAAATTGTCCCGGTTTTGTTCGACCCCCCGTCAATGGGGACGCATAGTGTTGCCATTTATTCGCGTTTACCGAATGTTGAAACGAAAGTTAATGCATTTCTGCAGAAGTTGGAAGCAGCGTTTAAAAAGCATGTCTGCAATTACCTTTTTACTTCTTCAGAGTCCTAAGAGACAATTTTGAACTTCTTTTTTTGCTCAAATAAAATTCGCCCCCTTTGTCGCTATCATGTCTTTTAGTGCACTAGTATTCCTTATGACACGCACAAACCGAAATAGCCAACGTCTTCCGCGGGTGAAATAATCGCCACCACTAAGACTACATACATAAACCTCTTTTAAAAAATTGGCAGTGGTTTAGCTTTGGTTAAACCTGGATTGACACGATAGCTACAGCTGGCCGATTGAAACTTGGTCACGTGACAAGCCACATGACGAACCACGTGATCAGCCACGGCGCCGCGCCGCCGGCAGCTGCTCCGCACCACTTGACCAACTACGTGGCAGCGTGGCGGCGCCGCCGCCCTGTGGCTGCGCCGCCACGCTGAAGGCTCGAAAAGCTACCGTAATGTAGCTATCGCTACAAAACAACTGTTTTTAGCATTTTATAGTCACCTGTCTCTCTTGTCTTCAAGCCTCTGACTTTACAGATGCAACTTTTGATCATTCACGTACTACTTCTAAAGACAGACTCAACGTCTTTGTGGGAACCATGTCATAATGTGAGATTTCTAATTTATTTGACCCATTTTGTATATTTATCGCGAGCCCAAATCTGGGTTCACAGTTGTGATTGCATTCTTCCTCAATCGAAATGCAGCTGTCATGACCGCCATGCGAACCCAAACACTGGTCTCACACCCAATCGCAACGACTGCAAAGAAAGAAAAACAAATGTGCAGACGCTGACCCGAGACAGCAGAATATGTATGTACTACCCACAAGCGCAGTGAGAAATTAATAAACCCTCCTAACCACCTTTCGAGTTTATGCTGCTCGCCTCTTTTTATCCTCAAGCGTGCACAGTGGATGGGCGTAAGGGTTCTTTATTCTTTCCCGCAGTTTCACTTTCGTACACGTGTCGTAATTCTTGCGGAAACGCCCGTAATTGCGCCCCGATGACGGCGCGGCCATCGCGGGGTGCAACGACCGGTCTCACACGCTCCAAAGTTGCAGCGGCGCATTAAACTTCAGCGGTGTGCGTCACCTGTTTTCAGGAACCACTCCCTTTTCCTCCCTTAACCACCTCTGCTTCGCCGCGCACCGTGGAGATTAAGCCCACCTGATCCTAATCCCTGGGTAATGAATAGCGGCCCCCTCAATCCCACCCGCCCGTGAGGGAGCTCTTACCGCGTTCGCTCGACGCTCGGGGCGATGCTTCCCTCTTCCGGGCTTGCCTCGACGCCTGGGGGCGCAACTAAGCTGAGAGAGTCCCAGCTGGTTCCTCCAAGCATGCCGCACGAGCTAGGGATGTAGTCGTAGTCCGCGCCGCCGAGCGTACTTTCACGAGAATTCCCCTAAAGGACCGACTCTCTCTCTCAGAACTGGGTGTCGCCATGGCGCTGGCCTTAACTGCTCGCAGAGAGGAACCGACGCGATCCGACATGGCAGTGATTAAAATATAGCAATTAAGCAACTTTCTCGGGTAAGTTTAAATCTAATGAATTGATTTGGCGCGCTAACTTGCAGTGAAAGAATTTTTTGTTTTAAAAATTAATTCTCGTAAAATGTACAACTGGGGTCCTATTCCCAAGGTTGTCCATTTTCCGTTGTCTATTTATCGCCCATTCAGTCCACTGTCAGTGGTCACTTTGATATACCCGCGGCTCTCAATTGAGTGATTGGCATCCGTGCCTTACTAGTGCCAATCGTGAGGTGCTTTGGTAAAAATGTTTAGGGCAATCCCCCCATGGTGGAGTAAATTTGTAATAAAGGTGCAAATTACGCATTGGTATCCGCCCAAGCGCAGCCGGACGGCTGCAAAGGAAATCTATACAGCTTCCACAGCAACTTCGTAGTGAAAGAAAAATTCGTCCTGGTTCGGAACGCTGGTGCTGTTGACAGGGTGCACTGCAGCACTCTGTCAACAGGAGGCGGCCGGACCTGCCCACTGGCTACCATTGGCTGCGATATGCAGCCATAGGTGAGGTCCGGTCACCAGCCAAACAATGGCCGGGTCGCTTCCCACAGACATTTGAAACCCGCGGGCATATCTGAATAACCACTAACAAAGGACCGAATGGACGTGATTTTTCTGCCCGCCTGAAAGCTTTTAATAATGTGACTGTTTTTAGATATGTTGATGATTTTTTTATTTTGGTACAACGTGCAGAGATTTTCCGGCCACTGTCAACCAGCTTTTAGCCCTTTTTGGTTAGTGTATTAATCCTTTAGTATTGACGCATGAAATTTCAAAAGACGGTGTTTTACAGTTTTTAGATTTAAGGCTAACTCTCACAAAAAAGTCGATGCGTTGGGAGTACCATCCAAGGCCTAACAAACCTCTCTTACCTTTTCACTCATCCCATTCTAAGCTTGTTAAGAGAGCAATTGCTGAGTAATGCCTTAATAATGCCTTGAAAAAATCCTGTTATTCAATGTGCCGTAGTTTCCAAAGGCAGGCGACGCGCCTCGAATCAGCCGGGTATCCGAACAGCCTTATTGTATCTGTGTCCGAGGGGATGCTGAAAGAAGCAAAGAAAAGGGATAAGAACCCTAGTGACAGAAATGCCAACCGAACAGTGGTGATTCCGTACTTGCATAACACTTCGCATCGCCAAAAGAAGATTGCGAAACGCAGTGATGTCAGAGTGGTACTCTCTGCTCCTGAAAAGCTGGAAAAGCTTGTGAAAATGACTAATCCGTTCCATAAGCTTAAAGAGCCATGCACTGTCAAACACCATGATCCTATTGTGGCATGTGCTTCTGGTGTGGTCTACGAAATTCCCCTTTCGTGTGACTCTAGGTACACAGGTCAAACTGGCCGATGACTAAATGAAATACTGCTTGAGCACAGGAGGCAAGTAGGCAATTACAGGGACGGAAATCTATCTGTACATTGCTGTGACGGCGCTGAAAAGAACAGAAAGCCATATAAACCGTTCTTCAGAGCGTGCAAGATAGTAGCCAAGCGTAATGCCAGGATGCAAGAGATATAATAGAAGCAGATCTGATTAGGAAAGCGGGTGTGTCATGCGGCAGCGCACCATCTGTTGCACTGACAGCCAAAGAAATCAATTTTCTGAGTGGGGCCAATTGAGGTCGCCAGCGCAGTCAGATGACGTCATGCAGAAAGGTCGATTTAATGTGTGTTTCTGTCAATAAACTTTTCAGTTGGAAGTAAGCGCTCGTGGTGTCTAAGTCTCCTTCTTCGTGTGTCTGTGTTTTTTGTGCGCTTGTACGTATTTCAATGCACGAACTCGCCCAACAGTCGTGCTCCTGAATGTACGTGAACTGGACAGGAGAAAATGACAGCTTATAGAATGCGGCACCTGCTTGTGTCGGCGAAGCTCTGGGCGCTATCGTGCCGGTTAGGGCGCCTGAAAAGCAGGAACGTATATTCGGGTACAACTTTAGGAGACAGGAGAGGCCCCGCCCAGATGACCGAAGCGCAGCAGCCAATTGCCTCCGCTACTAAATAAATAGTCCTGCTCAAAAAATTGCGACTGCTTCTAAAACGCGTATTTCTCGGTATAAATAAGATTTGTGTATCTTGATGAGTGGTTTGGTAAAAATATCATGATGGAAATGCTACAGCAGATGCCGGATCGCGAGAGAAAGCTAACCTCGTGCCTCCTACAACGCTGTGCGTCGTCTGCTACGGAGCAAGATCGACGGCACCGAACGACGTCCTGCTGGACGCTCTGCTATCTTATCATACTGCTGCCAACGATCGATCGTCTGCCCGCTGAGCTGGCAGCAACGAATCTTTGCATTGGTGGTTGCTTTCGCAAATCTTTTCGGTTGAGGTACTCGTATGTTGATTTCATCCGCGCAATTTATCCTGATAATGGTCTTGCTTCATCACTTGGTCACTTCCGACGTGAAACGCAGGGGCACAGTACGCAAAAACACCCGCCGCTCACAGTAGGTACCAGACTTTGGCAAACTCTGCTCGTCGTAACTTCACTTAGGAGCAAAACAAAACACCATAGAACAAACACGCACAATGTTTGTTTGCAGCGGTGTGTCGCCGCGGGATCCTGTTTCCAGACGAAGCGCAGCGCAGCTTCACCGATGTTCGCTGTAATCTTTTTTTCGTCGGCTCACGGCTCAGAACAAACGCACGCGGCACAAATTGTGCATCGTAAGCTCGCAATAATATTTCCGGCATCACAGACGCCCATAAACAATTCGAGTTCACTCTGACCAAGGGAGACGCACACATCTGACGCGACTCGGCCCATTTCGAAGCGAGGGCGGCCATGTTAGGCATGTTCTCCGTAGGCCGGGTCGCCGGACGTCCGGGTCATGAAGTCACCTGAGGTGCGCGCCTATTGGCGGAGGCTCGTGTGCATCCGCCTTTGAGGGGCAAATGCCGCTGCGTTCTAAAGTTGTACCCGACTATAGCGAGGTATAGCCTAGCCCAATGTAAGTAATCGGCAAGGAGACCACCAGTGTCCTCTTGTCCGGCCGCTGCCTGTAGGGAACAAGAGCACGAAAGAGTGCAAGAACATTGCCCATGGAGCAAGATTCAAGGCTTTGTATCCCGAAGGGGCTCAGGACGAGCCGGGAACGCGTGCTGAAGGGCTCCCGTGGTTACGTCGGCTAAGTGGACAGCGGTGACGGCTTACACCCGTTGCCGCAGGGCGCGAGGGAGGACACACCAAAAAGAGCATGGCATGAGCGTACCCTAGTGGAAGCGGCGAAATGAATTGCCTGCGCACCCCGTCTAACGAATAACCAGCTGCAAGGCTTCACATGTTTCAGGCAGGGCAGGGCAGCAAACGCTAAGATCGTGAGTCGTTCACGTTTTGATTGCAGTGAAACCGACGATTGTTTGGGCGCGCTGGTGTTTTCTTTTTTTTCTGCATTGTCTTCTCTTTGTAAACGCTCGAGCTCTGAGGGAATCGGGGGAGGAGGAGAAAAGACGTTTGACTTGAACTAAATTTGGCAGGAAGTCCAAAGAATGTGCGAGTGCGATTTTTAGAGAGAATTTTAGGTTTCTTTAACTCTACATTCTTTTGGAGAGAGTTACTGCGACCGTCTGCGCTAAACGGCGTCCGTCTGGGCTAAGCAAATCAGCTGGCCAACCGTTTTTGGATTTTACTGTTACCGATTAGTTACCTGCCAATTACCGCTGGGTACCGCTTGCCAAGATTTGAGAGACGCCACTTGATCGCGGCAGCACCCAGAAATGACTCCGGCGACCAGTTCTTGAAAATCAACAACGCGACACTACATAACGCATCGAACGACTAATTTTCCGCCAGATAAAAACCGAAGTCAGCTATTTATTGCCTTTTTAGTTGAACCCATGGCTGAAAATGATTTTCATGCAAACTGCTGGGTTAATTGTCCTTATTCGCTTCAGCAAAGCGCCTATGCAGCACATCTGAGGAGACTTTCTTAAATACAGGAACAATTTTCGGCGCTCACTTCGAAGGTGATGTACTTTTGCGGTGAAATCATCTAAAATTATTCAAAACATAATGTGTGTGTCTCATCCTTCTGTCCGAGTATTCCTTCGCTGTTTCGGAAAATGCAGTACCAACTAGCCGAACAAGCCAGTTTGATCTAAGAAATCTGAAGTGCTTGTATAAGTGCTATGATCGGTGTACTTCTTCCTAGGCACGAAAACCGAAAAGTAAATTCTAAGTAATTTCATTACTCTAGGGAAGTAATTGTAATCTATTTGATCACTCTTATGAGCACTACTTGGTAGTGTAAGTTGATTACCTTTTGCGCAACCTTAAGGACAGAGTAAGTGACGTAAATTAATTACTCTTGAAGAGTAATTTTACTAAGTGTGCCGCCTATCACCTCGCCAAGCGCTAAGAATGGATGCCGACCACTCATTCACTACGCATATCGCTGGCTGCTACTGCGCGTTTAGTTCATGCGTGTGTCTCCTGCCTCTTGAGATTCCCTGTGTTATCCGTATTACTCCACAGTATGTTGAAACACAAATAGAGTCCGCATTACAATTACTCATGATAGAGCTATTTACGCCGTCCCAGCCTCAACATTTTTTTTTATGATGTTACGTTAGGGTGCCGACCAAACTGCGGATCGGCCATTTTAGGAGCCGAACTCGCACTAGCCTCAGTTGCAAGCCATGCACGGACAGGAGTTCATATTAGCAATCTACGCGCTTGTGTCTTTTGATTCCATTCATAAGCGCATTCCAAATGAATAAAGCCTGAATTTAGCTTCGTAACAACTTTTCAGTTCAACACGTAGTCATAGATGGCGATAGCGGCCAACTTTTTATGTGGGCCGCCGCTGCTTGAAATGCGTGGTATCGCGCGGGAAAGACAACACAGATACGCGCAACAGTTACTACTTTACAAATTCGTGCACTTTGGACTGCATTAATCAAAGTGAAGAGCACAGGTTAATGCGAAAGTTAAAATATATTAATGCAGCAGAAAATCCTGGAATTTTGAAAGAGAGGAAAAAATCATGTCCAAAAAAAGAATTTCTCGTGTTAAGGAAGAAAATTTTCGGTTAGAAAATGGAACCTCACTGATCCCCACACCTTGTGCCCCTCCAGAAAAAAACTTCATGGCTTGTTAACATTGCTGGCAAGGGTAAGACCGAGTTCAATAGGTATGGATAGTGAGTGCACATAAAAGAACCTTGGTTGCTTGTTTGGCAGTGATTTTAAACCAGCAATGCTTTCTAAACGAGGCTAAGTGCTACGCTTGCAGACCACTGAAAACTTTGCAGAAACTTCTGCCACACATTTTGAAAACTTGTATACTGGCTAGATGCGGAAATTTCTAGAATATATGCAGGAAAATCGTTGAGTCATTATTATCGCCATCATGCTAGAAGGCTGTTAGCACGCCATCAATGGCCTTAACCCCTCGTGAGATTAGGTTTGTACGTAGGCAGCTAGCAACACGTGAATAAGGAAAAACATTTGCAGACAGTTTACCATGGCTAAACGCGTAAGAACATGCAATAGCACTAGTTGCAGTGGGCACTAAAGGTGCATAAGTGATAAACGCATTTCACGTAAAGGTCTTTATCGTAAAGGCCTTTACTCGGTAGGCATTTACACTAAAGGCATTTTACCTGAAAGCATTTGACCTAAAGGTTTTTACCACAAAGGCCTTTGACCTAAAGATCGTTACCCTGAGTGTGTACCCTTCACCCAGACAAGGCAGGTTGCCCATCAAGTTGCCATCTGCCACAAAGCAGCCTTCAGATGCGTACGTATCATCAGGGACAAAAGTTTTCATAACTCTGAATTCACAAAAAAAAACATTATTTTCTCGCTACGTAGAGGCACAGCCAACCATTGAGAACTGTATTGTGAAGGTCCCGCGGAAAAGTTCGGAGTACATTCATCAATTCGTGGTTGCATGCTCAGACTACCAAGAAATTAAGCTTTGCTTTGTTTTTCGTGTTCTGAAAACTTTTGTGAGAACCTGTACGTATGCCCTAAATCAAAAAATGTGTACGTTATACATCCCCAGGTTCTCTAAATTATTCCGGAGCCCTCCACTACGGTACCTCTTTCTCTCTTTCTTCTTTCACTCTCACCTTTCTCCCATTCCTTACGGCGCGTTTGAGGTGTCCATCCATTTATGTCAGACAATTACTGCGCTATTTCCTTTGCTCAATAAACAATTTTCATTTTCATTTCTTAGTAGAGGTACTGCATTAAATACAGAACTTTGACTAGAATGCGCTTTTGCAGGGGTGGCATTCGTTGCCGTTTTCATAACGAATGTCCGTTTTTTTAAATAAGTTTCAAATTATAGTTGTATAGTTGTGCTGCGTCCATTTGTCTCTTTTCTTTCGATACCAACAATTTCAGCGGTTATCAAGTAGTTCCTTGCAGTACGTGAAAATATGAACGTGTGTAGTCCGTAAACAACTCTGTACTAAAATGCTACATAAAATTATGTAACGATCCCCGGTTTGTTGTTCATGTTGTGTTCGTCACTACAGCAACGCTTATCAACCCAAAGGAAATCATACTCACTCGACCACTATCCTAATCATAATGACAATCCTTCAGAGTTCAGTCACAACGACACTGATGATCATCATTCGTTTACTGTTATAACCATCGAACGCTATGTACCAAACGAAAGTTAAACAACATAATCCCTCCCTGGTTTTGTGTCGCAGCGTTCGCTGCTTCACCAACGCACCGTCGACAAAAGAGTTGCCAATAACCGTCTTCCTAGGACCCTAGTCATACACATAATTATAACAGAATTAAATCACATGGGTCATTCGTCCACCATAATAACCATGCAGTACTAGGAAAGGGAGATGAAACATTTTGTCTCTGGTTTCGCGCCGACGTACCGTTCATCTCTAAACATGGGCTGCTTCCACTTTGTGGGATCCCATTATTTCTGTAAAACGCGTGGTGCTGATGGCGTTATTCGTCTCTCAGACGTAACGGCATATCAGAATCCTGCGAAATGGCACCGAAGCTTTCGCCCTCAAACCCTGCTTGATAGCGTAATTTTTATCATTTTTTGTGTGTGTCGGGCACGAGCAGCCTTACCTCGTCCTTATGGTTTCTACCATTCGGGCGAAGAATCTTACATGCTGTGGCGCTTCACCACTGTCTCAACCATCAACGGGAAAACCGAATGCTCGAATGCTGCTACAGTATGTCTTACTGACCGAGCCGAAGAACCGTTTATAGTTAAAGCACCATCACCGCGTGTGCGCACCTGTGCGTACTCTTGCAGCTGTCTTCTCAGTTATTTCTTGCCTGTAACCCCTTCCTGCACCAGTACAATAATGTCCTTCTGAGCAAACGTGCATACCGTATGTGTCCGACAATGCACCAATAACGCGAAAATTTAGACACGAAGACATACATGCTTCTTTAGAATTTTTTTATAGCGATAGTTATTTCAAAATTTTTTTACAGGGTTACACTAGCAGCGTCGTCGTCAGGAACATGCGTCGCAAATAGAAATTTTTGTGGGCACTTTCTGGCCCATGAGAATATTATCGAGGTAGGCCGCTGAGTGCCGGCTCTGATTATAAGTCATCTTTGGCCCAGTGATGCAGGTGGATTAAGTATGCCCGGAAATTTCTGACGAAAGCATTTTTCTGCAGGAAAGAGTTTATGAACAAATTTTTTTAATATATCGGAAGATCTTGCTATAACTATCAATATCCGCAGATCTCCCGGTGGCAGGCTTGCAATTTTTTGCTATTGACGTTCTAACCACCGTGAAAAACCTTGTCCATTGGATTTTTAAGGCAGTCTTCGCTGTTAGATTCGAGGGTTGAAAAATTTTTAAAAGAAAGATTTTCACGCATCGGAATACTTGGCATATACTTTCAATATCTATGCGACAATACCTTACAATATTGCAATACAAATACTTTTTGTCCAATAATACTGAATATGACTAAGTGGGCGCCTTACGAGTGAAAGGCAGAAGGGACGGAAAGGGGGAGGGCATTCTGGTTATCGGTGTCACGCACTTATTCGCCGCAGTGCAGCAAGAAGTGCTCGTCCCTTGTTTTTTTTTTTAACTTCTCATAGTCTATATGTTTTGACTTTCCACTGATTGGCTCACCAACACACTTGTGGTGCTACACACTGCCGTTCAGATGGTCTGAAGTCTTGCGCGTCACATTAGCCAGTCTCGTAATAGCGGGGAGCGCGTGTTGCACTGGCGTCCATTTCTTCTTCTTCATTCCCTCCTTGCCCTTTCCACGGGTCGTAGCATCTCTCTAGCGGAGCCGTCTGGGAGCAATGTTTTCCCAGCATCTGTTCGTGGCGCTGCGCTATCGGGGCCCCCTCTGGGGAGCAGGCTACACGCAGCCGGGGGTCGTCATCCTGCACGAACGGGGGAGCAGGGGAGGGTGTCAGGGGGAAGGAACGCCGACCACCCGACTCGGAGGAGTTAGCGCGGCGGCCGGGCTTCCGAGCGTCTTCTCGCGCTGATTGCGCGCGCAAACTCTCGGCTTGCTTTCCGCAAGGAAGGGATTGCCCAGAGCCGCTGAGAAAGGCGCCGCCTTGAATCGCCTGCATCCCTCCCTCCCTCCCCAACACCTCCTCTCCTCTCCCCACCTTTGCCGGAGACGGCCATTTCTTTCTCTACTTCCACTTTCCCGAGTCGGCCGTTGCACCGACCGGTGTTTTGGCCGTCATCCCATTTATCCTTGCTGCCCCCTTCCTTTCCCGTTCGGCGCTGCCTCCTTGTTTGTTGCCTCCGATATTTCACTCGCGGGGCACTGCGTTATTCATTTCCAGTTGCAAGTGGAGTTCCCTTTTTCGTTGCTCGAGGCATAAATCTTGAGTGGTTTTGCGGAACATGCTGCAACATGACACTTAATAATGATCACGTTGCTTTTCTAATAGTAGGTAGTAACACCCCTCGCGTGGGTCATATTGATGCCATTGGTCAACAAATCAGGCGAAAAAATTAAAAAATCAAAAACAACCAGCTTTCATAAGACACGCATGTGGCTGAATATGCATTTCATATTGCGCTGCTTGTAAACAGAAAATAGCGAATTTACGCTGGCATACGCAGGTAATAATGACCGTGGAAAGCCCGTTTCCCAGCCTTGTGTGGCTCCCACCCTGTGATGTCACTGTTGTGCTCTTTAAATGACCGGACAGCACTACTGCAGAGCCTTTTGGCGAGGATGTTTTGCCTGTAAAGGGCGCTCCACCTTTGGCTATGCGACATGAGGCGAAGCCACACTTAAGCATATTCTGGGAGAAAGCACGGAATGCGGAAGCCGCGCTCACACGTATGGGGCAGAGCACGTGCCCACATGTCGAAAACGCAAAAAGTAGCTTATCTAATGTGCAATCGTGGTGTGCTAGGTGTCGTGGCATGGTATGGTATTGTATGGTATGGTATGGTATGGTATGGTATGGTATGCTATGCTATGCTATGCTATGCTATGCTATGCTATGGTATGGTATGGTATGGTATGGTATGGTATGGTATGGTATGGTATGGTATGGTATGGTATGGTATGGTATGGTATGGCGCGTTGGGAGCTGCATGTGAACTCTGAGGGACGCTGTGGTGGAGGGTTCAGGACAAATTTCGACCACTTTGTCGTCTTTGACGTGGTTTGATATGGCATTCCCACAGCCCATAGGCTCTCTAGCACTTCGACGCTATTGAAGTACGGCTTCAGAGGCCGGGATTCAACCCCGCGACTTCGTGCTCCCCAGCACAACGTTCTTGCCATTGCACGAATGTGACCGGTTTATTGTATTGCACGTAAATAAAATATTCAAGTACAAAACACTGCCGGTCACGAGCAGGAAGACCACCCAACTTACACGAACAGTTTAAGCCACTTTAGTTACAGATGACAACTCATTGTTTAGTCATTCGACTATTGGTAAAGCCATACTGCGGATGCACTACGGTGGGCTAACTATGGGTGTAGATTCCTAAAACTTATATCGGCCTGAAATATGTCCACCTTGGCAACAACACTTTCCCTGGTAACTTCAAATATCTATTTTTTTATTATCACCTTCAGCTGCCGAAGTCTTTCGAAATATTAATCTCAAACATGCCTGGGAAATAACATAATGCTTACCCTCATGTGTTATAAGTGAAGCTACATTCTGTATACAGTTTCAAGATTGTTCCTGAAAACGTCGACCTGACGTGACGAACAAAAAATGAATATTTTATTTATATTTAATACATTATCTTAGTATTTCTGTTCATGGCAATATTCGCCAGCAAGAAAAAGGTTGTGCGTTATATTAGTAGTGCAGTAGACGTTTAAAAAATGCCTTGTACGAGGCTCGCCCATATACAACGGTGTAAGGAGAGAGATTTCTGCGGCGTGTATCGAACACGCACAGATTGTTATATAACGAAGCAGTTAGAGTTAAATAAACAAATAGCAAGTTTTTAAAGTATAAACCAAACGTACCCTTTCAACACCCACACGAAAGTTGCACCATTAAAGCGGATTGCCTTCTTCGTTTTTACATTACAAGTGTACTATAGGGATGATTTGACACGGCCGAAGAAATATGCATTCATTTGCGCACTTGGGATTTCTCTCATGCAACGCCGGCCGTCCATGCTGCATACAGTTCACACCATGACGCTGTCGATGGCTTGGATAACCGGATGGCATCTGAAGACTGGACGCCATGGAGGACAGCCACTGTCAACCAGTGTTCATTTTGACTGTGTTAACATTATAGCAATCTTTCAACAAAAAGCAGTGGGCTTTGTGTGTGTGTGCGTGGGGGAGGGGGTGCGTGCGTGCGCGCGTGTGTCGTAATAAGCAAAAATGTCTTTAATTTAGTTTCAAAATTTTGAACTACATTAGACAGTTCCTAAACAAGCATTTTATTCGATAGTCAAAATGACAGCTGCACTGAACGTCCGGTGGTCAGATGTAAACAAAGCTGTCCTGTTTTTGTTGTGGAGGGTTGCGGTGTTCGCCTTTGTTTCTCACGTTTTTGCCTCTTAGCGCACTTTGCGACAAACGAGACCTAAAGGTGCCCAACAAATGCTTCAGCGATAGTAGCTATCGCTGCAGACGAACTGGGATTTTAAAAGCTTTTCCGAACAAAATTGCAATTAAAAAATGCCTCTTACTCCAACACATGTCTCGTTTTACTCTGCTTCACTTCGTTTCCTTTTTTTTTTTTGCTGGATGTTGCAACCCTTAGCCCCATCTGTCGGAGCGCATTCTCACTACTTACTCAATGATAACTGCAATTCGCCTCGTGGAAGCGGTAAATCTCGATGGCACTAAAAAATTTCGATGGCCATTGTCTCAATGGCCGTTGAGGTTGCGCGCTTGACAAAGTTTATTAGGTGTTTATGTTCCAATGAGATGAGGCGTACGCGAGCGTGTAGTCAAAATAAACGCATCGTTAAACAAACAGCTGCAGCAATCTGCCAGTGCAGAATTATTCTTCTGTTCGCTTTCTCCAGAAGTCGTCTTCTCTACACGAACATAGATATTGTTTTGCGCTTCTTTGTTTTATTTTCTTAAGGTGCAGAAGCACAAGTGAAGATCAGACCCAGCCCTGTTACTTTCTACTTTAAAATGTTCTACTTACAAAAACGTTCGTTCACCTCCCAGACGTGTGAGAACGTTTCCTTCTTCTTAGGTGTTTTTTTTTTCTCTAATCTACATGGCCCTCAAATCGTTTACTAAAGCCGCGACCGTTGAACACACCAACATAAAAATGGGCTGTGGTTTGAACTGAGGCGTGCTTCGATGCGTTCCTTTGCATTTTTAATTGCGCACTATCGCGTTTGACATCGATCGCACCTCTGGGACACTCCATTATTTTTTTTCTCCCCCCACAACTAATGCCCCCTTCCGCAGTGCCCGTTGGCGTCAATTATGGAAACTGTCTTGTAGCTCCCTGAATAATTAATCTCTGCCAATGCCCTTTCACCGTTGCCCGACGGATAATAAATTCGCTACACCTCCCTAGCTTCCCAACAACACGAGGACGTTTTCTCTTTCTTGTTTTTAATGTGGCCTTTAAACTTCCAAATACCTAGCTAATTGTCGCTCGTGGAGGTATTTTTTCTGAATATGATCGTGGGCCTGTCTATGTTGTTGCTCTTACGTCCCATGTTTGCGTTAGATTTGAAGCCCAAATACAGAATTAAATAGTTGTCGGAAGCCCTTACAGTTTGATATATTTGGCTGCCATGCGTACGGCTTGTAATCGTTTTGATTTGGACCCCTTTTAAGGCGCCGAAGCTATTAGTCTGCGCCATTTCTCGTTCCACCTAGATATTGATATATTTTTTATTTTTCATTTTACTTATGTACTTATGTTTTCTTTTTCCTGAAGAAATTTTCTATTTAAACTTTTCTTACCGCAATTGTTCAAGAAGCTTCCCGTAGCAGAAGTAGGAGGAGGGTTTGTGAGACAAGTTATGTCCCCTCGACAAAAGTTTGAGCGCTCGATTGTGATTTTCATTCCTTTTTTTCCCTTGAGATGTCGCATCTTTTCCAACCAAAAAAAAAAAAACAGACAGCACCGGTTTGAAGTTCTCAAGAAATAATAAATGTTGGAGCACTCCTTACAGCACAGTGAATATCTCATTGTGTTTTCCTAGTTATTAGAGTTTCAGTGACAGAAAGTATTTGTGATAGCTTCCTTCCTACCTAAATAGGAATTCATTTTCTCGCAGGCTTTGGTATTTTCGCCTTGACTGTCTTATCTGTCTCCTGTGTTCCTTGTGAACAAATTTTAGGCAGAGAAACCATATAGCCATGGTATCATCGTCTTCGTGCAAGCTGGTAATTTTATTTGATGGTCGTCTTGAAATGTATGTCATAAAATTACAGTCACGAAAGCCATCATGAAAAAAACCTAGCAGGTTTCGCCGGATGCTTTCTCATTTCATAAAACTGGGGCTTCTCCCGGATAAAGAAATCGTCTGCACAACTCGGAAGAAAATTTCGTGAGCATTGAGAAATACTAATCGCGCTAGGTCCGTAGCACGCCGGAGGGCGGGAATTCGTGCAAGCGCGGCTTCTTTCCTAGTTAGCGGCTCAACAAGAAAGAGCAATTTAGCCAAGCGCCCAGAACCTCCCTCATTACAACACAGAACGGTTTTCACCCCGGAAAGTAAACGTGCTTCCCACGCTAGTTCTTTTAACAACTGCCTTTATTTCTCGTACAATACGTATCGCGTTTCTTTCTTTCGTTTTCGTAGTGTTTCCCATCCGATCCCTTTTTCCCTGCTTCAGCGGCAAACGTGCTTTACCGGCGGCTCGGTGAGAAGGAAGGCACTGTTTACCGATTGGCCCGGCCCCGTTGCCAGGCAACGAGGTTTGGCGCGAAACGCGCAGCATTTTGATTGGCTCGGGGCGGCGACGCTAGCGCTGCCCGCCGCGTTCCCGTGGTCGTCTGCCACGCTCGCCTGAGGCCGTTTGCCCCGACGTCGTCTGCTCTGGCGGAATACCGTCTGCTCCGAGAGCGTGTGCCTCGCGCGTCCTACCTGTGCGCGCCGGCGTTGTGGCTTAGCGACCCTGGGTGACGGCGCTGCTCCCAAAGCACGTGGCTCTCGCTAAGGTGAGGCTGTTTCTTCTTAAACCTCGATTCAAAGTCCGCGCACTTTTGCATAATAGAAAACGCATGGGAATGTTTTCGACAGCCATCTCGCATTTTTGTTACTTGTTCAATACACGAGGCACTCGTAAACGTCCTCCGTTCGGACTTCATTCAAGCGTTGTTTTGGTCACTGGCTTCGGGAATTCTTTACACAAGACAGCACTACGCAGTTATATTTCGTATTTTTGCTCGACATCAGCATTCGTCTGATGTTTTTAATGTAAGTGAAAGCTCCACATACGAAAGCGAGTTCTGGAGTTCCCTCCGTTAAATTGCGTCTTTTTTCCAGTAATCAGATTGTGATAAACTCTTGACGACCCTCTTGAAACTTTTCGGCATTTCAGTGGGGACTTCATATACTGTTTGATACCAGTAACATAAAGGCGGCGATGCTGACATTTGCGATTCCTTGTTCAATGAACTGAAGGCCCCAGATTTTATTACACTTGTTTATTCTTTCAACCGTACCTTTCTGTTTTAGTAATAGATTGGCGCATGGCAGAGGCCACAGCGATGCACTGGATACATCGGTCATTCCAATTTGACAAGATACTGCTCCTTCTGCGTACATTGAAGCGGCTATAATTTGATAGCTTTTTGCTGCGTTTGTGATAGCGCCATGCTCATCTTTAATCTTTACAAGTGCTACACAAGTCCATTGTTCCAAAATGCAGTAATGAGCATAAGGCTGGTTTGGTATTTATAGGGTTTAACGGCCCAAAGAGGCTCAGGGTGCGAGGTACGCGGTAATGGAGGGCTCCGCAAAATTTCGACCGCCTGGAGTACTTTCACGTGCACTCACAACACACACAACACACAGTAAACGGGCCTCTAGAAATTCGCCTCGATCAAAATGCGACTGCCACGGCCGGGATCGAACCTGCGTCTTTCGGGTCAGCAGCCGAGCACCACAACCACATAGCCACCGTGGCGTCTTGAGCAAAAGGTATTTTCTCCAAACCTGCCGTTGTGCCCGAGAAGATCACGTAATTAGTTTTTTTTTTTATTATCTGTTCACAAGCCTCAAAAGTGTGCCGTGTTGCTGGCAAAGCGTCATCGTTCCAGCGTTATTGTCTGTAACCTTCTGTAGGGACATAGCAGCAGGCACCTTTTATGCTCTGTTTTGTGCCTGAAGGACATCATCGCGTTAGCAGCGCGAAGTCCTTACTGGCACTCTCACCAAACTTTTTCTCAAGCTAGCGGAATATAGTGTGTTCCCGGCTAGTGCCTGTTCTTCGGGGCCTCTTAGTTCTCGCACAATATCGCACAACCTGGCTGTAGCAGGCAGTCACGCCATGACGCTAAAAATGCTCTTGAGCACGCCTGCAATCGAAATTATAGCTCTGTAACCGGAGCCACAATGCCGGAACCGCAGTTGGCTTCATGGAAGACGCGCATCGAAGAAAAGCGAGTCATGGCTGATACGAATGGCAGTCACGTGCAAATTGTATAGAAGACTCAGCCACGCCCACATATAGCTGTCGATGGAAGCACGTCCCTGAAACAGCTCACGCTCTGGTAACAAAATAACTGTAGGGCAACCAAGACAAACACAAGAAGCGCTGCCAGTGAATAAAGTTAGATGAAGTTTAGCGCTAGTCCTTTCTTGCGTTCGTCTTGGTTGCGCTACATTTAGTTTTCTACAACATGCACCATCAAGCCCAACAAAAAGTTCATTTAAACGCCCACGCGGTCGAAGAAAGATGTAAATTCCTCCACACCACACTCGAAAGCAAGGTGGCTGCATAAAAAAGACGGGCGTCTAGGAATGGCAACCGTTCGTATCGCCTGCAGAGCTTTCAACACACACTGGTCTGCACGGAGTGTGCCACCGGCGCATAGCCGACCGCTTTTCCCTCATTTGCGAGCGTCCTGGGCCGTGAAACGGCACCTTTTAGTGGACGCACTTTCATACGAATCCCCTTTTAGCTATCATGCCTTCAGCATCTACGTCTTCCCAGAGTGCGCCCTACTAGCGCTCAAGGAAACTGTGTCGAGCACTGTAGGCATTTCCATTCACTTGCAGTTACATATTCACGATAAACTGTCGCTTTGGTCGCCGTAAGTTCCCTGAGGTCTCTTTTTTTCCAACCACCTAAAATCACTCTCAGTGACATTTCAGTCGCGGGCAACAAGAATGGCACAAAAGTTTTGCCTAAATTCTATAAACGTGCCTAAGCACACTTGCATGAACAATAACGACGACTATGAAGAATTCTCAGTCTGTGCCTTCGCGCCGCAGACGGAAGCTGGTGAAGACGACCATGTGCAATGCACAGACAACGCGAGTGTGTTGCAGCTTAACATGAGACATATTCGGCTGCGATAGCATAAATTTCGGCGTTCCCTTGCGTCAGTATCGTAATAGTGGGCCTCAGTGGGATTCTCAGATCTCCTCAGTTAGGTAACAAACCGTGGCTTGGATGGGTAGGGAGCTGTCTCTATTTGCACGAGCACAAGTTTGCAATATCTTCTTGGTTTCGAAGCTTATCTATGTCATGCAGGTGTTACATTGTGCAAGTAAAAAAGTAGAGGCAATGCATCGAATTTTTCTGACTCTTATGTGGCGCTCTCGATGGGAGCCTATGCGTCGAGACAATTTGTTTCTCCCTCTAGAGGCTGGTGGGGCTTCTCTAAAGCACTTGCTCATCAGCTTGTTTCAAAGTGTTTATTTTTTAAAACAGCAAACAATCGCCTCCTCCTAGCTGTGTTTAACAGACGATTAAGTTCCCAATTGCCTATTCTGTTTGCACCCAGTAGTCATAGTAGTGAGGAGCCTTTGTGGCATTTTCTTAAGGGAGTCGCCGGCACATTCCGTTTCCCCGCTGCACGATTTGCCTTAGAATACCTATAAAGTCTATCCAGGAGACAGATGACAAAAGTTCTGATTGAGACGTTGCTTCCTGTACAGATGTATTGGCAGCCTTACCTCTCCTTTCCAGACAACAGTGTATTGAAGCGAGTGCAACGGATGTGGGTTAAACAGGCCGCAGACTTTCTTTTTTAAACTTCACATGTCAATCTCACCTATAAAAACCTCGCTTCGTGCAAAAGGGACTTTTGTGCTATGGTCATTGAACTGTCGCTTGTGTCAGCAGGTAGAAACAATAGATAATTGATTTGTGCTCTGTCGTGATTCCGTGTTTTTTGTTTTTTTTTTTTTTGGGGGGGGGGGGCGCTACATTCTTCAACGCACTCTCAAAAAGCAAATTGAGATTACGCCCTAACTATAAGAGTTTTTCCTACAATGGAAGGTTCTAAGGTTCCGTGTGATCTCTTATTGCTTATAGGACTGTTTAGCCTGTGGAAGAGCCGCATGACAGATCGCCACGCAGAGCCGCCACGTTCACAGTACTAGTAGTAGTACGAGACTTTAATTAGCCACAACAGTTAGGCGCCTAAGACCACGTTTATCGAAGTCCCTGTTGAGAGAGCAGTGTGCTATGGTGCGCGGACTATATGCTGCGCAAGATCGACCTCCTGTCTGGCTCTCTTTCCTCGATGCCTGTGTCTGTCTCCCGGAGATCTTGACGTGCGGCAAAGTGAGAGCTTGGTGCTGGTGTGACTGTGCATGACGGGTTGCGGGATACGACCTGGTTAAGTCGAGCTTGAAGGCTGTCATGGTGGGTGTACTTCCATGCAGTAAAGAAAAAAAACTACGGTGATAGCCTAGTGCCTCGCGCAGTGGCCAGCGAAGCTGATCTGTACGCGCCAACGCGGGTTCGAATCGCAGACATGGATATGTATTTCATTTATATTTATTTGCTCCTTTCACTTGGCAAAAAACCACAAACATCACAATGTCTTGCTCGGTGTTTGCCTGCCGGAATAGTGCTTTCGCAGCTATAGCCGAGGGCTTTAGTTCATCTACAACAAGGTTATGGATTTTGCCATAATTAGCGGCACTGCTACCGTGTTTGCTCCGAGTCTTGTCGTCTAAAGGTACCCGTGCAACCAAATAATTCACGCAGTTACCGCTGTCACTTTTCTTCTGTTGTCTTTTTTTTTTTTTTTGCTGCGTAACGTGCAAATTTGTCAGTGAATATACTGAACCTTTTTTTTAAAAGGGTTCTGCTTAAGTTAATGACAACGCAGCGAGCCATGGAAATAAAAATTAGGGGTAACGTTAAGAGACCAGAAGCGGGCAGAGTGGGTCAGAGAACAAACGCGGATTAATGACATCCTAGTCGAAATCAAGAGGAAGAAATGGACTTGGGCAGGGCATGTAATGCGAAGGCAAGATAACCGCTGGTCCTTAAGGGTAACGGAGTGGATTCCAAGAGAAGGCAAGCGTAGCACGGGGCGGCAGAAGGTTATGTGGGCGGGTGAGGTTAGGAAGTTTGTAGGCATAAGGTGGGCGCAGCTGGAAAAGGACAGTGTTAATTGGGAAGACATGGGAGAGGCCTTTGCCCTGCAGTGAGTATAGTCAGGCTGATGATGATGATAATTATGATGATGATGGTGGTGATGATGATTATGATGATGATGATGACGATGATTATGATACTATGTCATGCCCTCTCTTTCTTGCGTGTGTTCTTGAGGATGTTTCAGAGCCTTCGGCACTTGGTTTCTCTAACCAGTTGTCTAAAATAAACAGAAACGGGGGTCGTAGACGTTACCTAGACATTTTTGCAAGCCAGCCGCGTTGGTTCGGAGGCGTTGGCGTTCGACTGCTGATCCCAAAATGGCGGACTCCGCATTTCGCTGGGTTCGAGATAGAGAAACTCCAGTGCGCTGTACAATGTCAGCGCACGTTAAGGAACCGCATGTGGACTTAATCAATCCGGAGCCCTCATGTGTGACGTCTCTCATAGCCATTTCATCCCTCCGGTACGTTAAACTTCACCACATACAATTTAGATTTTGGTGTAGCCAGGCAATGTTCTTAGTCTTATGCTGTTGTCTTTTTCAAACGCTATATTTTGGCGTTGAAGGTTTGAACACTACCAAGCTTAAACTGCCGGACGATACTCACTCTGAGTTGTTTTTTCTAGCTTATTCTCGCTCTATGCGAAAAAAATTTTCAGGAACACTTGAATTCCATGCATAACTCAAACGTACCATTAATTTTCGTTTTCGAAACTTCGGCTGCACCGCTAGCTTCATAAAAAAAAACAAATACTCGGCTTTGCGTATGAAACATCTTTCTGAAGAAATTACCAGTCAGGAACACTCCGCAAGAATGTAGGTGTCCCATCTACAGGCTTTGCTTTTTTTGTGTGTGTTTCGTATTCTATACAGTTGGATGTGCGGGCCCCGAACGCCAGAAGCGAAATTTATCTTTTTGTCAATCCTTCCATTGTTTTCTTGCTTTTATCTAGAGTAAAATTTATCTACAGCTCTGTTTCCTTGCTTGAATAAAACGTATAGATAAGCGTTACGCGAGGCCAGCCCCGCAGAAACATCGCCGGCAGATAATGATTCCCACAGGCGGAGAAAGCAAAGGAAACAAGCAGCCAAAGATGGCGCCGTTGTCGGCGAAGATTTACGAGCGCACCTTGAGCGCATACCTGGACAAAAGCCCCGGCTTCCATCCTCCCCGCTCGTCCCTCGCACCATCCCCCGACGATCGCGTTTGGTTGTTGCTCCGCCCTCGCTTATATTTGCTTCCTCTGTGACGCCGAAAAAGAAACCAGCGCCACGCGAGCTTTGTCCCGCGACCGGCAATTTTTCTTCCTTTAAAGCCGCGTCTTTTCCTCCTCTCCCCTTCCTCATTCTCTCCTCCTCGGCCTATCCAAATTCGGCGACCAAAGCGCGCACAATTCCGCCCTCTCTCAGTGGAAAACGTGCCTCGAATACATAAATTTGAGGCAGCAGTCACGAAGTTACCGCGCCACCACGTAACCACGTTCTCGCGTACGCGCCCTTCTTGCTTCATTTTCCTCCTCGCTGTTTGCCTTTCTCTCTAGCTTCTATTTTTAACGCGCGCGCATGACATTTCTATTTCCTTTTTGTCGTTTATGGCGTGCTCACCCACTGTAAACTCAGCGCGCGCGAGACCTGCCCACGGGCTCCTGGCTTCCTCAGTTTTCTTTCTCTTGTTCCTTCTCCTCTGTATTCTTTTTCTTCGTTCCATCTCACGCGGCTCGTGCCCGTCTCCTTAACCCTTTTAAGATTCTCAGAGGCACGTTCGCCATACGGGGCCTTGGAGCAGCGGGATCGTCTGCTACCTACCGTCATCGTCTGCTACGATGATCGTCTGCTCCTGCGCCCCGCCCCGCCTGTCTCCCTATCGGGCACCGGGTGCCTTAAAACTGCCAGCCCCCGATCCGCTCCACGTGGAAGCGAGAGATAAATGAAGTAAGAAAGAAGAAAAAGAAAGGAAGCAATGAAAGAAGAGGCGAGAAGCAAACAGGAGTTCCGAACACCCTCTTCTAATCCCGCCAGCTAGGCGGAGCAGACGGCGCCCGGATATGCGATTATAAGCAGACCTCGCGCCCCCTGGTGTCCCGCTCCTCAGCTCAGAGCAGCGCACACCTCTTGAAAAAACTTTTGATTCTGTTTGGCTCGCTTCAGCTCTCGGTTGGTTTTGGTTGTTGTGGGTAGGTTTTTCTTGATTCTGTTTCCTTTCTCAGCCCTCGGTGTCATTAAAGGCAACAGCTTGTCCTGATTAGCGATCGACTGAAAATTGCCTTCGATTTGCTTGGTTGTGCGTTTGCTTCGGCGCAATAAACGTTATACTGAGAACGAGCTTAGTGCTGTGCTTTCAAGGTGGAGCTATTTGCCAGAGCTTTTCTATTAAACCTAAGGTTATCTCTTTGGTAACAGAAAGAGCCGCAGAAGATTCAAACACCCGTGTAGATCGCACGTCCATAATTTTTTTAATTGGTTTTTGGGGGAAGGAAATGGCGCAGTATCTGTCTCATATATTGTTGGACACCTGAACCGCGCCGTAAGGGAAGAGATAAAGGAGGGAGTGAAAGAAGAAAGGAAGAAAGAGGTGCCGTAGTGAAGGGGTCCGGAATAATTTCGACCACCTGTGGATCTTTAACGTGCACTGACATCGCACAGCACACGGGCGCCTTACCGTTTTTCCTCCATAAAAACGCAGCCGCCGCGGTCGGGCTCGAACCCGGGAACTCCGGATCGGTAGTTGCGTCCATAAGGTCAAGACGCACTTTCATGCATCGTAAGGTTCATGCATACAGAAGCGCTGAGCACTTGGCAAATAAGAGGTAAAAATCTGCTTAAGGGGTACAGACACAAAACTTAGAACGTAAATAAATGTCATGATCTGTTCCACGGGCGTAACCAGGTGTCTTCAAGCAAGTTTCAGTGGCAGACGTTGAGTGGAACCTAATTCAATATGACTTTTAAAGGTTGTGCGACGAGCCGCTCGGCATTTCCATTCACATCCAGTGACGTCAACGCGCACTTGACGCAATTATTTTGACGTCACCGAACCCAGTGGTCGTTCTCAAAAACAACCAGTGTTTGCCAGAGACGCTGACGTCACTAGGAATCTGGTACTCCAGGTTAACCGGTTGACTGTAACGTCAAGGTGAACTTCAGCGCTGGCGCTAACCGAGACTGAAACTGACCGCTAAAATATTTTGTACTTAATAATTAACGCTGCACACTGGTCATTTGAGCTCATATTCTTGGCTCACAGGTCTCTTTCAAGACAAAAAAACAACAACGGACGCGCAGAAACTGTGGGTCGGTACACCTTTAAGCTGCTTCTGATTAATTGATCGTTTAAATGATCTTGCGAGGGCCTCCCTTATTTATTTACTGATTTCAACGATGAATTCTTGCAGGTAGCGTCACACCTTTGGTCCGAAAATTGCGTCATGCTCTAAGAAAATGTTATCAATTATTGCGAATAACATTTCGCTCTTCTTAAGTTTATGCGACTGAAGTTGTGCGATGGCTTGGTACTACGGCCTTGTACACTTTATAGGAATATTCGGAATTATTTTTTTTACTTTTGTTACCATTTTTCTAACAGAACCGTGTGAACAGGCTGTGGGAAAGAGACAAGGGATTCTACAAACACGGGAATGTGACTGTGCTAAACCTTCCTTATGTCCTGTCCTCTTTCTTTATTTTCATTTTTCTTCATTCTCCTCTTTGTTTATTTTATTCCAGTTTGATAGAGGCGACAGCGAAACGTATTTTGCTCTGTAATCAGCTCCCAGGCAGATGGTCTTGTTAATCAAGAGTAAACAAGATCAATAAAACAGTGTTGCTTATTTCTTCAAATTAAAGCCTGTTGATTCCGAAACATGAATACAATTCTTTTTTTATGAATTGGCGCGTTCACTGTGGTGGTTCTTCTCAGGTCGTCTCAGAATGCGCATGCATTTATGTCTCATTGACGGCATAGTATCACGTTCATTTTTTCACCGCAAAGGTTGCTGTTTTGTCTCTCGAAGAAAATAGAATGAGACGAGAAAATCCTACACAGGAACAAAAGCGGCCCTGGTAATGCTTAAAGGAGGACAGGTCCCGATTAGGATTGCTCATCTTAATTAATTAAAAGAAATAATGAAAATGACAGGAGGAAAGCAGGAAAAGTGCGCGCCAGAGAAAAAATTTGTTCGGGCTTGGGGTTTTACGCCTTCGCACAGCGGCCAGTTCAACGCTTTAGCTTTCTTTTAAGCGTTTCGCGGGGTGATGTGGTCACCACGTTCACTCCGGTAAGACAGAATTGCATTGCCCTCCCTAAGAAATAAACGCTTTTGTAGCGATAGCTACATTACAGTAGCATTTCGAGCCTTCAGCGTGGCTGCGCCGCCACGCTGTCACCTAGTTGGTCACGTGGTGCGGAGCAGCTGCCGGCGGCGCGGCGCCGGGGCTGGTCACGTGGTTCGTCACCTGGTTGGTCACGTCACCAGGCCCGTGGTGCGGAGCAGCTGCTGCCGGCGGCGCGGCGCGGCGCGGCGGCGAAACCGAGCTGCCACAGCTGTGCGCATGAGCCGTGTCAAGTGGGACGAAGATGAATAAGGAACGCCCAGCGAAACGGAGCGGCGAACGACTGACTTTGCAATTCAACTCAGCAAGTTCCACTCGGACAGCTGTAGCTATCGCGTCACTCACTCCAGGTTTACCCAGAGCTAAAGCGCCGCCAATTTTTTTTCTCTCTCTCTCTGTCTTCAATTCAAGATTTTTTTTCGCTTTCCGGACAAACAAAATGTTTCACACAATCAGCAATTCCAATAAATAAATAAATAAATAAATCTTTTATTTTGGTTTTATTTCATTTCGTTTCCAACCTCTCTGAGGCATCCTTATGAGCAAAGTAACGTATGTCGCGTTACTCATTTGGTACGCCAGACTTCGTCAGAGTTCGAAAAGCAGGAATGGTAACTAGGTTGGCGCACCTTCCTGAAAGGCCTTGCGACAACGTTGTGGTTTCTGGTGTTCAGCATCTGAAAGCGACCTAGGCTATGAGAGACGCCGTAGTCGAGGGCTTCGAATAATTTCCACAAGCTGGGTTTCTTCAATGCGCACTGACATCGCACAGTGCACTGACCTCCAGGATTTCACTTCCATCGAAATGAGACGGCGGATAAGTTTCAAGTACGACACCAAGTGTGTGTCACGCCAGCTAGTCACCTACCAAATCTTCTCTAATCAGAAGCAAACTTGAGCGTCGATGGGCTTTGGCCAGTACACTACGCGGAGTGAGGACTGATGTTTGGATCCCGTTTTATTTTGTCTTATGCTGCCTCCGCGACTGGCTGTCGGCAGGAATCCGTAAGCCGGAAGGCCCGTGCTTGTCCCATTCGGTCGCCCAAAGGACTAATCTTCTTATGGGCCATAACAGTTGGATGAGAAGGCAGCACGAGAGACGGTACCAGCAAAGAATGGATAATCCCCGGATTATAGGAGCACACTTCCGAGGGCTCCGTCTTTCGTAACACAAGGAGAAAACCCAGCGGCAACATTCATCACTGAGTGATGAATTAATCCTTTTAGGGCGTTGATGTCGTCCCTTCCGTAACCATTCACGTTGAACGTCATCTCAGGTTGGGAAGCTCGGCTACTAACATTTGTGCTACTTTTCTGTGTTTACTTGTTCCTTGGCACTATGTGTTCTTTTGTACTTGTGCCCTCTTCGAAAGTTTCTGTTTCTTCCTACGACCAAATATTTGCTTCTTTATTTATCATCACGAAAGAGCGGTCCAGGGCCAAAATGCTTCAGTAATCAACTCTCGGCCAGAAGAAAGGTAATATATATTTTGTGCCCTGATGAGCGCGCGTGATGGTGCAAGCGTCAGTGATCAGCTCTGTCGTAACAGGAGAAGTAATGTCCCGACTGTTGCAACTTCTCTCTTGTGGCGGTTTTATTTTCCGCATCAATGTAGTCTCCTCAGTTGCTACGCTGGTATCGTCCGAAGTCGCTATTGGCATGAAAGGAACAGCCCTCTGGGCAGAGCACAGAACCAGCCTGTCTTGCGACGGCAGGATTTTATTGGTACCTCGTCTCCACTTACGTATTTTGATAGTTTTATTTGAGGTCGGGCAAAAAGACGTCGTGTTGTAACAGGAGAAGCACTCTTACTCGAAAATTCTGTCGCCCCGCGCGGTTGTTGTCATACGTACCTTTCCAGCCTTTTCACGAAGGCACGACTGTATCTCAAGTCCTGATATATCCCAAGCAGACGTTATTGACGCGGTTTTTTCAGCGCTACTATCTCGAGACAGGAGGCTTGTCGCATTTTCACATACGGACACCGTTCGTACTGGAATACAGAGATCGGCTTCAATTTCAACGGCTCAATACAAGCCTCGCTCCCCAGCAGAAAGAAAATAAAATGCAAAGAATCAAGCCAGAAATCAAGCTGAATAAGAAAACGCGAGCTGAAATGGCGGTTGGAATTGGGAAGGGAAGTGTCTGTGGATAAGCATGGAGAAAGGGATACTGTGAGGGAGGGTTTTCTGGTCGGCGGCGTCTGGGACCACACCCTCGGCGTCGGAGTAAATCGAGCTTGCGGATGGAAGACGGCGGTGACGGGAAATACAAAAATAAAAACCGCTATGCGATGGAAAGTGACGCGAATAAGGGTGCTTGCCGTGAGTGTGGTAAGGGCTGGCGGGAGGGTGTCGGTGTTGTTGTCATGGCGACGACGTAACGCGCTCCTCGACCACGCGGCGACGGCCATAAAGGGGGGTATGCGCCAGGAATGGCTCTCTGCTCCTATTTCTCGGGGGACCGATGCTATTATACGGCCGCGCGATGGAGGTAGGGGGCAGCAGCGAAGAGGCGCGCGGCGACGGAGAAGAGTTTCGGGAAGCGGGGAAATGAGGGTGAAAAACAAGACCGATACGAGGAGAAGGGAACGCGTGGGTTGGAGCAGGGGGTGGGTGGAGGAGAGGGAAGAGGTTGAGAAGGGATACAAGGAAAAGCCGGAGACGGGGACAAGAAGAGAAAATGCTCAATTGCGTATCCTTCGGGCAAGACGAAGGGAGGGCAGATGGGGAAATAGGGATGAAAGCAACACTTAGATGGGGAGAGGAAGCCTCGTAGAGCTGGGCTGGCGGTGGGGAAGAGGTATGGGTAAGGATATATGGGTAAAGGGGAGCAGAAGCAAGACCGAGACTGGGTAAAGGAAGGGAAAGGCCCAGCTGTGCGTTGTGTACGAAAAAGAGCCTGATGGCGAATGTAGTGAAATGGGGATGAAAAACAAGGCTGTAGTCGGGGAGGAGGGGAAAATGGTGAGCTGTGTGGCGGCGTCCTCTCGCACGTGATTGTGGCGGTGGCCGCCGAAATTGGAAACCGCGTCTCTGGCTATTACGGCCGAGTACGCGGCAAAGCGAAGGCTCGCTTTAGCGTGCACATTCGGCGCCCTTTCCGCTCGTTCGCGTCCCTCCTCCCCACCAATGAGAGCGCAGTGGCGGCCGTCACCTCCTCTCGTCGAGGGCGCGCGCTACGCCGTGAAATTGTTTCTCACGTGTCGGGGAGGCGGCATGGATAACGTTCGGCTTTTTCTGTTTCAGAACTCTTTTTTTCTTGTTCTCTTCCTTTCTTATTCTTTCTTTCTTTCTTTCTTCCTTTCTTTCTTTCTTACAGCAACTTTTTCCATTCTTTCTCCTTCCGCAGCTTTTTGCCGGCTTCCTGTTTTTTTCCGTATACTTCGATCTTATTGTTTACTTTATAAAGGATTGAAAGTGCGTGTTGCAAACGTTCAGGTGACAAAGGTAGCTGCGCTTCGGCTTCGACATCATACGGGACTGACATCGCGTCAGCGAGCTTGTAATGAACAGCGCCAAACTGACGACAGGCTGGAAACAACGATGACGCAGTGAAACGTGACTTATTTTCTCCGTTCTGTGCTTACTGTAGCACTGTCTGCGAGCTGCACCCAGTTACGGCATTATGCACAAAAAAATAGCATTGTTTCAACCCGGCTGACACTATAGTACGAAGAGTCAAAGATCTGTTAAAATAAGCACACGAAAATAGGCGCATGTCACACGCTTTTGTACAGAGAACAGTGCGTCACGCGATTTCCGGCAGTTGCAAGAGTGCGGTCGGCTCCGCATACGCAGCTGTGGCGCGGCTCAGCGAGTCACGTGATTCGATAGTTGCGAGGCGAGCGATCGCAGTCGGCTCAACTCATGCAGCTGTGGCGAGGCGTGGCGAGTCACGCCGCATGACGTCAGAGCCAAGCCTCCGCTCCTCCTGGTTTAAAGGTCAAATTTCATAGCCACATGACCTTCAGCTTTGTATAGGGGAGAAGTAGAGCTTTCGCTCTACAAGAATGCCAGACGTCTCGCCGAGAGGAAGGATGAGAAGACCTGGGCTACGTTCACTGCATGCAAGCTGTCGTTTCATCATCATCGTCAACATCATGATCAGCAGCAGCAGCAGCAGTCTGACTACTCCCACTGTAGGGCAAAGGCCTCTACCATATCTCTCCAATTAACCCTGTCCTTTTCCAGCTGCATCCACCCTTTGCCTGCAAACTTCTTAATCTCATCCGCCCACCTAACCTTCTGCCGCCCCATGCTACACTTACTTTCTCTTGTAATCCACTCAGTTACCCTTAAGAACCAGGGGTTATCTTGCCTTCGCATTACATGCCCTGCCCAAGCAGATTTTTTGCTATTGATTTCGACTAAGATGTCATTAACCCGCGTTTGTTCCCTCGTCCACTCTGCCCACTTCACGTCTATTTACGTTACACCTATCATTTTTCTTTCCATGGTTCACTGCGTTTTCCTTCACTTAAGCTGAACTCTTAAGCTGTCGTTTGCAGCAGCCTTAATGAGTCAAGGAAAGGGGCCAGCCTTTCTGTGTGATACTTCTGCACCTGACACCGACACGGGCTAAGCTTAGCGCCGTTGAGCGCTCAGGTCTTGTCTAGGAGCTACCAGAGCTAATAGGACATTGAAGCGATATGTTACGCAAACCTTTAGCGAAAATTTGTGCTGTCCATGCTTGACAATCAAGAGACGCAAGAAAGGAAAGCGCTTTGTTAATAATGAACCGCGAGTTGATCTTCGCTTATAAATTACGAAATTAGTGGTGTTAGTTTAAACTCAAGGGAACCGTTAGACAGCCGCACTGCAGGATAATTCCCCCTTTCTCTCTCTCTCTCTCTCTCTCTCTCTATATATATATATATATATATATATATATATATATATATATATATATATATATATATATATATATATATATATATATATATATATATATATATATATGCATACATACATACACCCGATATGACATGCATGAAGGAAGCGCGAACAGTCACCGAAACCAAGGAGCACAGGAGGGGATATGTTTCTTTCTGAATGATTATCTTCCTAAATAGCGAACTAATAGGGTAATTATTTAAAGATAATTTATTTGAAAGCAGAAGAAAAACAGCCATATTTTGCTGGTGGGACCTGGACCGACGAGCTCCTAATTTTGCGTCTGGTGCTCAACTAACTCAGCCATGGCAGTCTAGACGCTTTATGGGGTAGTTACATGTTGTGTAACCGAACCTTGAGTGCATTCACCAGCGCCACCCTCGTCCATTGTGGCGGACGTAGTATGGCCTGCATTACCGCGAGTGCCACGTGGAATGTGATCGAAAGATGAGGGCGGAAGCTGTGCGAGAATTCCCTTCTATGCTTCCTATGGCATCAAGACTGAGTGAACCGAGGCCCTTCTCTCTCTCTCTCTCTGTGCGTGCGTGTGTGTGTGTGTGTGCGTGTGCGTGTGCGTGCGCGCGCGCGTGTGTGTGTGTGTGTGTGTGTGTGTGTGTGTGTGTGCGTGCGTGCGTGCGTGCGTGCGTGTGTGTGTGTGTGTGTGTGTGTGTGTGCGTGCGCGCGCGCGCGCGCGCGTGTGTGTGTGTGTGTGTGTGTGTGTGTGTGTGTGTGTGTGTGTGTGTGTGTGTGTGTGTGTGTGTGTGTGTGTGTGTGTGTGTGTGTGTGTGTGTGTGTGTGTGTGTGTGTGTGTGTGTGTGTGTGTGTGTGTGTGTGTGTGTGTGTGTGTGTGTGTGTGTGTGTGTGTGTGTGTGTGTGTGTGTGTGTGTGTGTGTGTGTGTGTGTGTGTGTGTGTGTGTGTGTGTGTGTGTGTGTGTGTGTTTTACGAACAGCGACCGAAGCAGGCCTAACTGATTAGAGTTCAGGGGCGTTAAGGGGCATGAAATTAGTGCGGAAAAGTCAGAACCTCCCTTTGGTTAGACTGAACGGATGCGAAAGTCTAGCCTGGACGTAGGCAGACACTGTAGCGTGAGCGTGCCTATCTCCTGGTATCGCTTATGCATAAAAGTATAAGGCACTCATTTTCCTAATGGCGCTGTGAATAAATAATCGCGGGTCCACTGGAAGCGAGCATCTTTGTACCGGAAGTGCCCTGGCAGGAATGCGGCAAACTGCACCGGCTGCGATGCTGCAGGCATTCTCAGAACACTTCGTGGTTGAGCATACCTCATATCGCCTTTGGCATTGCGCTTGAGTGAGGCGCATTTGTCTTGTTTGCGTAAATTCGCGCCATTTTTTTATGCTCATCGTCACCACTAACGACCCTCTATCCTTCTTCCCCTCCCCGAGTGCGGAGTAGGGGGCCGGAGAATCCTACCTGTTCAACGTGTCTTTATTTCTAAATCATCTTTCTCTTCTTCTTGTTCACGAGTACTGCGTATTGCGATAAATCAATATAGCAGCAAAAGTGACACAGCGAAATGAGCGAAATGCATGCTAAGTTAGCGATTACGTTTACGTTCATCATTTTTGTTCACATGGTGTACTTATCGATCCATTTTCTTTATTTGTGATGCTTTTACCCTCGGCGGCTTCTTAGAAGGCGTACAAGAACATTACAGAGCATTAACCTAAACTTTTCCTCCAACAGATACTGACTCAGCCGTGTTCTTTCCTTTTCCTGGTTCTCGCACTTCGTTTCTATTTATTCTGTTATACATGGAATAGAAATGAGCACCTGGACTCGTCGGCTTTTTCCGCGTAATACGAAACTGACGAACGACAATCGTTACGTGCTGGCGTTTACCTTAAAGGCGGTAAACTCAGAATCCAACATTAAAGCCACGAAGAAAAGATAAGAGGCGGAACAAGGAAACAGAAAACTAAGCTACTCCACTTGAGTAGGAGTGACTATCCTGCTCTGAGGGAGGGGATTCATCATCATCATCATCATCATCACTAGGCTGACTACACCCACTGCAGGGCAAAGACCTCTTCCATGTCTCTCCAGTTAACCCTGTCCTTTGCCAGCTGCATCCACCCTTTGCCTGCAAACTTCTTAATCTCATCCGCCCACCTAACCTTCTGGCGCCCCCTGCTACGCTTGCCTTCTCTTGGAATCCACTCCGTTACCCTTAACGGGCATCGTTTATCTTCCCTTCGCTTTACATGCCCTGGCCAAGCCCATTTCTTCCTCTTGATTTCGTCTAGGATGTCATTAACACGCGTTTGATCCCTCACCCACTCTGCCCGCTTCCGGTCTCTTAATGTCACACCTATAATTTTTCTTTCCATGGCTCGCTGCGGTGTTCTTAACTTAAGTTGAACCATTTTCGTTGGCCTCCACGTTTATGCCCGTAGGTGAGTACGGGTAAGATACAGCTGTTGTGCACTTTTCTTGTGAGGGATACTGGTAACCTGCTATTCATGATCTGAGAGAACCTGAGAGGGGTTAAAGGGACGAAAAAGCAGAGAAGAAAGAGAGGAGCTGAGAAAACCAGGGATGAAAGAGGATATTAAGGAAGTTCGAGAATGTTAGCCATCACTACAACCCGGCTCGTTATCCCACTTATCCGGGAAAGGGAAAGGGACAATTAAGAAACGAGGGAACAAATTCATAGCAGCAGAAGAAGGATGTAGCATGCTCTCAATAAACAACGTCTGCAAACAGGACATAGACCATAACCCTTTCATGCGCTTAGTTTATAACTCTGTACATGGCGAACTCACAGCTTTTCCTGCGGCACTTTCTACCTAGCAATCATTTTGTTTTGTTTCATGCGAATTTAGCATCCTTCATATTGCATATAGAATACTTTTTCGTAATAACTTGAGAACGAAGCAATAATATTCTTCAAAACAGTGACGGTTTAGGGGGTTTAACACTCCTAAGCGACTCAGGCTATGAAGGACGCCGTAGTGAAGGGCTCCGGAAATTTCGACCACCTGGGGTTCTTTAACGTGCACTGACATCGCACTGTACACGGGGTTCTAGAATTTCGCCTCCGTCGAAATTCGACCGCCGCGTCCGGGATCGAGCCCGCGTCTTTCGGGCCAGCAGCCGGGCGCCGTAACCACTGAGCCACCGCGGCGGCTCTTCAAAACAGTGAGTTTCATGGCACGTTCACCGGCATTTTCTTGTAGACAAATTCTGCCACCATTACTGATTGTCAAATTATTTTCTCAATTCTATGGCTTTTTTTATGTGCGTCTGGGATTATGTAACGATTACACAGTCTCTGCTATTTTAATTTCATAATTCCTGGTGTTTTACTACCAGCGTTCTCAACTACTCATTTTCAGACTTCCTAACAAATATTCACATGCATGTAAACAATTTGAAAATTGCATATTTGAATTTATTAATTTCTGGGTGTACTATATATACAGTGCCGGAGAAATTTCTGTTGAGAATAAAAATGATAAATGGCACCTAAAAGTGTTCAGCCGTTACTGAGGCTTGTAAAATTCAAGAACCAGCGGCGGCATATCTTTCTGTAACATTGCTCGGTGAGTCCAGCGCCCAGGTTAATAGCCTCGCATTATAGTCGACTGTCCTGCCTTCTTGCAATAATGCGCTTTACTATACGTTAAAATCAGGAAGCATCCAAGGAGCGGCAGAGGTGTTCAATGTTTCACTAACTTCATAATTTGTGTCACGAAGGATTCTTAGTGGTGGTAATCAGGCCCGAATAATGAAATGCTAAGTTGACCCCCATACTGGCGAAAAATCAGTGACAGTGCAGCGGAAAGGATCTGGTGACAAACACCATCATCAGCAGCAGCAGCAGTCTGACTACGCCCACTGCAGGGCAAAGGCCTCTCCCATGTCTCTCCAGTTAAACCTGTCCTTTGCCAGCTGCGGCCACCGTATGCCCGCAGACTTCTTAATCCCAACCGCCCACCTAACCTTCTGTCGCCCCCTGCTACACTTGCCTTCTCTTGGAATCCACTCCGTTAACATTAAGAACCAGCGGTTATCGTGCCTTCGCATTACGTGGCCTGCCCAAGCCCATTTCTCCCTCTATCATGATTTCTGCTAGGATGTCATAGAATCTCATTCCTTCCCTGACTCACTCCGCTCTCTACAGATACACATGACAGACATTGGACCAATGTTTAGGGGAATCCCCCAAGGATAAAGTTGTGATGACCCCCATAATGCGCAGGTCCACACGGGACGGAGAGGCAAAGAGACACCGTATGGCTCAGTTTAAACAAACAGATATATTCAATAATTACACATGATTAAGATTATACATCAGAGGCTGGGGCGTCCGAGCTTACGTGCCGACGACTTCATGGGGGCGATGGAGTGGCTCCGGAGTTGGGCTCGAGCGGTTGCTGGCAGAAGCTGCACGCCGTCGGGCTTCGGCGCTGAAGGCCCTCTTGGCGAACGATGTCGTCCTGAGCGTCCCTCTTCTGTACTGCCTCTCGATTTTTATATCCTCTTCTCCACACTCCCTAGGGTGAGGACGCCCACGCCGGAGGGGAAGGAGGGGGGGCTAGGGCTTTCACTTGGGCGCACAAACATACCACCGCAATTATGGTCTCGCCCCCCTCACGTGTTGAGTCCGAGGGAAAGAAGGTTGTCTTCGCGGTAGCGCATAGCGTCGGCTGTGGTACGGCGCGCTCTGGCCCGCTGACAGTTCCCGCGGGTCACCGGCCTCCATTCTTCATCCATCAACTGACACTCGCTCCTCAAGGTAAGGCGCGCTCTGGATCGCTGACAGTTCCCTTGTCCTGGAATGTGCTCGGGAGGGCCGCCCCTGGAACCGCCACGCCAATTGGGGAGGATAAAGCCTGTTTCCCCGCGGCGGCGGCGGCGGGTCCCTTCGTTCTGGTCGTCACTCAAAGAGCATGGCTGGGTAATTGATGATGCCGCTGTCATCTGGGTCTCCGTCTACGCCGCGCCGTCGAACGCGGAACCTCGTAGCACACACAAGGAATGTACCTCGTAGCACACACAAGGAATGTCACACTCGCTCACCCTCCAGAAGAATGTTCTCCGAACATTTGAGTCCACGCAGCTCCCCTTGTCTTTCTGAATCGCCTCGCACAGTGCGTCCGACAAAACACTTTTCGCTGCACTGAACACCACTGCACAACACCATATGCCTCCGCTGTCATAACTGGCGTCTCCAGGGGCAGCACTGATCTTCTTTTACAGATAAACATGAAACTCAGCACCCAAGCCTCTCCTTTCTAGTCCAAACTGGACGAAATAAATTTACCACAGTTACAAAGGAGCTCCCACTTCTAGCACGATCACGGCACAGACAAAAATATAGATAACGAAAGGAAGTAGGGCAGGTTCTGCATGCGCTCCGCATGCTCTCCTGTGAAGGTGTTACTTAATGACAGAAAGGTTTAACTACCAACTCCGATAACTTAACACATAAGCACATAGCAATGTTATGAGCTGTGGCATTACACAATTCTAACCAGTTCAAAACTCCGCTCTGTTTACGCCATTAGTCCGACTTAGCTTTCCGATTTCGCAGCGGATATCGGCCTTCATGAGTCATACTAAGTAAGTCTGTGACCCTTTGTCTGCTTCGGGACTCGCGAGGGCTCGTGGCAGGAGCCTCTCCTGGCGTTATCTGCGCGGCAACCTCGCGCGCTTCTTCTTCTAGCAATGCATGAAGTAAATCCGGTGGCATTCCGGCCGTCACCTCTGGCGCCTGCCGAACAAATGCAGGAGAGGGCGTTTCTTGCGAACTATCTGCGCGCTCCGCTTCACTTCTGTCCCCATCAAAATCCGCGCTTTCCCTTTCCTCATTTCGTGAATACTGAACCGGTGCCGACTTGAGGCGATTTGCGTGTATCCTTATCAAGCGCCGGTTTACGTCTCGGACTCTGAAGTTTACCGGAGAAAGCTTCTCGACAACCTCGCACGGTCCTCTCCACTTCGTCTGGAACTTACGAGCTAGCCCAATCTGCCTTTGGCAGTTTTCAATGTACACGCTGTCCCCCACATTAAACGGCGCGTCTCTAGCACTGCGATCGTGCACCTCCTTCCTGCGCTTCGCCGCTTTCTTTAAGGCCTCCTTTGCGATGTCCCTCGCCACTTGCAAGCGCGATTCTACCTCAACCTTATAGTCGTCCAGTGAAGCGTATGGGACACGACGGGGGCCCTCTGGCACTTCACTAGGCTGGTCCGGGTCTCGGCCGTAGAGAAGAAAGAATGGCGATTCGCCCGTGCTCTCGTGTGCTGCGGAATTGTAGGCAAACATTGCATACGGGAGCCACAAGTCCCAGTCCCGCTGGTCGCGCGAAACAAAATGCGACAGGAACCCGGCCACGGTTTGGTTCAGTCGCTCCACCGCGCCGTTGCAAGCCGGATGGTACGGTGTTGTCTGCTTCTTAGCGATCTTAAGCAGCTCGCAAACTCTCCTCATTAGCTGCGACACGAAGTTCGTTCCCCGATCTGTCAAGAGTTGCCTCGGGGGTCCATGTCGGAGCACGATCTGTTCGACAAATGCTCTTGCAACCGTGTCTGCCTTTTGATCTGGGAGTGCTACCGCTTCCGCGTATTTTGAAAGGTGGTCGACAAATACTAAAATGTACTTGTTTCCGGAAGTGGTCGTGGGCAATGGGCCCATTATGTCCATACCTGTCCGCTCGAAGGGAGCCGAAACCTCAGGGAACGGCTGAATTGGAGCTGGTCTTCGTCCCTTGGGTGTTTTTCTTTCGAGACAGGAATGACACTTCGCACAGTAGTCTCTAACATCCTGTCGCATGCCACTCCAAAAGTACAAACGCTCCACACGCCTGCGTGTCTTCGCTACGCCAAAATGACCGGCGCATGGCGCATCGTGAAACGCGCGAAGAACCCTTTCTGTCCACGACCGAGGTATGACGACTCTCTCCCAAGCGGTTTTCTCTGGTCTCCCTTTCCTGGTTGGCCTCGTGCGCCGACACAGGGTGCCGTCTTTGCCAATGAAATAACCTAGCTGTTCGGGGTGAGACGGTGCGCCCTCTAAGCTTTCGATTATTCGCTTCAGGTCAGGATCTTTGCACTGCTCTGTGCGTAATTCGGCGGGGTCGACTACGGGGACAAACTCATCTATAGCTGCCACGGCAGCTGTGCGGCTGAGTGCATCAGCATTCAGATGTGTCTTTCCTGACTTGTGCTCAACTTCAAAGCAGTATTCCTGCAGGTGTAGATTCCATCTAGCGAGTCGCGAGCTAGGGTCCCTGACACTCATCACCCATTTCAGAGGATGGCAGTCTGTGACTAGCTTGAATTTGCGGCCGTAAAGGTAGCATCTGAAGTGCTTTACTGCCCAGACAACGGCGAGGCACTCCCTTTCCGTAGCTCCGTACTTTTGCTCTGTGGGGCTCAGCTGTCGGCTAGCAAAAGCAACGGGATGTTCTTTGCCCTCGATAACCTGAGATAGCACGGCACCAACTGCGAACTTTGACGCATCTGTGGCCATAACGAAGGGCAAATTAAAATCCGGGTGGTGCAACAGCGGTGCACTCATTAGCTTCCTTTTCAGGGTCCCAAAAGCATTCTCCGCGTTTTCGTCCCAGCGAAAGGCGACATTTTTGGCTGTTAAGGCGGTGAGCGGCTTAGCGAGCTTGGCGAACTCCTCTATGTGCCTTCGGTAGTAACCGATCAGGCCGAGAAAATGCCGGACCTGGCGGACGCTAGTCGGGGATGGAAAATCCGAGACACACCTTAGTTTCTCAGGGTCCGGTCGCACGCCGTCAGCTGAAACAACGTGCCCGAGGTATTTCACCTCGTTTTTGAGGAATTGGCACTTAGAGGGCTTCAGCTTGAGACCCGCTGCTCTTAGTCGCACCAAAACCTGCTCAATATCGCGCAAATGGTTCTCAAAACTGTCACTGTATATGATAATGTCATCCATATACACGAAGCACAGCCTCCCCAGAAGACCTGCCAGGATAACATCAGCGGTTCTCTGCCAGACAGCAGGGCTGTTGGCCAGACCCATCGGCATTCTTTTCCATTCATAGTGCCCTGAGGGCGTGTTGAATGCCGTTTTCTCGGCATCTGCCGGATCCATTGCTATCTGCCAGAATCCCGCCGCCATGTCCACTACCGTGAAGTACCTGGCAGAGCCCAGCTGAGAAAGCGTCTCCTGTATATTGGGGATGGGGTATGGATCGATGCGAGTTACGGCATTTAGTTTGCGGTAGTCCACTACCAATCGATACGAGCCATCTGGCTTTTCCACCAATAGTGCTGGTGCTCCCCAGGGTGACTTTGAGTGTTCGACAATGCCGCGATCAATCAGGTCCTGCACCTGCCGCTCCATCTCCTCACGTTGGGAGTAAGGAATCCTGTACGCACGCTGGTAAACGGGCGATGAAGTGCCGGTTTCTATCCTGTGCTTTATAACGCCACAGCAGCCCAAATCCAGGTTGGACGCGGCGAATACTTCCGAGTAGTCGTTCAGCAAACCAGCCAGAGCCTCCCTCTCCCTGGATTTTACGTGAGAAAGATCGAACGACACCTTTGGAGCAGCCGAAGGACTAGCATGCTCTACAGTTGCGAGTACCGTATCGGTGGGCTCACGTTTCTCTATCGCAGAGGTGAAGAAAGCCAATGTTTTGTTCTTGGGAAGGCTCAGTGGCTGCTGGCTACAGTTAACCACCCGTAGGGGCACTCTGTGGGCGTCATTAACTGTCACGAGGCACGCGGCTGCCTTCAGGCCATTGCTGAGAGAGTCGACCGGCTCAAGCACTCCCACGGCGCCGCTCTCTACATCTGAAGGCACAAACGCGTACAAAATGTGCTCCGACCAAGGAAGGACGACCGCCTCATCGACCAGCCTGACGGCAACCCGCGAATATACCTTCTCCAATGATCCCACTGTTTGACGGGTGTCAATATCGGTAATGCGAATCTCAGCCCCTCTCCTGTTCAAAAACGGAACTTTTGATCCGCCCGCATTAACCTCTTCCTCAGAGAATGAGACTACTACCTTCCCTTTTCTCAAAAAATCCTGCCCTAATATACCTGACACTCCGTTTGGCAGAGACACCGTGTCCGGGCATACGTAGCAGGGGTGCTCCAATGCAATTCCGCCGAGAGAGAAGTGTAACCGGTAGAGTCCACTTATGCCAAGAGGATCCCCCGTTATGCCTACAAATTTGGTTGCCATACCACCAGGCGCTTCCAACACCTCGCGGTCCCCCTTCCTTCGAAGCGTGTTAAAACTGCTCTCCTTAAGCAATGTCACCTTTGACCCCGTATCTATCAACAATTCCATTCAACAACCATTTAACTTGCAACGCACAACAGGGCATGCCTCGTCGGCCACACAAACTACCACCACCTCATCATCCACTGCTCCCTCCCCACGCTCCTCAGGCTGGGGAGGACTAACTCGTTTTTTGTCTCGGTATCTGGAGCCCCGCTGTAGGCTTGCTTAGGGTGTGTCTCGCCTGCTTCTCTTTGTGGCTCCCCACGGCGCACGTTTTGGCAGAACCTGGCGATGTGTCCACGACCCTGACAAGCGAAGCATACGATTTCTTCAAAATCTCGCATACCGCGCCTGTAGCTTTGTGGCGGTCTCCGGTTTCCAGCGAATGGGCGCTGTTGAGCGCGCGCTTCAACCTGGCGTTCTACCTGCTGAGATAGCAGCTTTTCTAAGCGATCTAACCGCTCTGTCAAGAGAGCAACCTCAGGGTTGAGCACCGCTCTCTCTATGACGCGTACTCTCGCTGCGGCTGTCTTTAACGCCTCATTTTGTTCCTCATCCAATGCGGCCTCCACGGCTTGGTCGAAATTGCTCGGCTTGCGCGAGAGCACGAACCGGCGCACGGGGTCTTGCAGACCAGCCACGAACAAAGCGGTCATTTCCTCTTTAAGTAGATCCTCCGCGTATTTCTTCTTTAGCTGGTCTCCTTCCTCCTCCCTGCTTAACGTATCGCGCGCTAAGCGCTGAAGCCGCGACGCAAACGTTCGCACGTCCTCCCCTACCATCTGTCCGGCGTCACGGAACCTCTGTACCCGCACGTGACGTGGTTCAGTGTCGAAATGCTCAAACGCGAGCTTCTTAAATTCCGCAAATGATTTTGTGGATTTTACTTTTTCGTCTCGCCAAGCAAAATCATGAGCAGCTCCTGCCATCTTACACCTCGCCATTCCCAGCTTTTGAGCATCGGACCATCCCCCCATTTTCCCAATCTCTTCTAGCATGGAAAAGAAATCGCAGATTGGAACACCTGTCTTATCTCCCGTAAACGTCGGAATGACGCTTCCTAATGCCAGCATGCTTGCTCCGAGCGACGGCTGTGGAGTGGGAGCTCCCTCAGATACAGACATTTTTTTTTTCAAGCCCTCCAGTGCCTCAAGCCTCTCAAATGGGGGTAAAAGTCCCACAATCAGTCCCGTGATTCTCTTTTGATTACAATTTTGAAGTCATGAATGTCACAGCATTCAGAGGACCTTTGCTTTTGAGACCCCACTTCTGACACCAGTGTGATGACCCCCATAATGCGCAGGTCCACACGGGACGGAGAGGCAAAGAGACACCGTATGGCTCAGTTTAAACAAACAGATATATTCAATAATTACACATGATTAAGATTATACATCAGAGGCTGGGGCGTCCGAGCTTACGTGCCGACGACTTCATGGGGGCGATGGAGTGGCTCCGGAGTTGGGCTCGAGCGGTTGCTGGCAGAAGCTGCACGCCGTCGGGCTTCGGCGCTGAAGGCCCTCTTGGCGAACGATGTCGTCCTGAGCGTCCCTCTTCCGTACTGCCTCTCGATTTTTATATCCTCTTCTCCACACTCCCTAGGGTGAGGACGCCCACGCCGGAGGGGAAGGAGGGGGGGGCTAGGGCTTTCACTTGGGCGCACAAACATACCACCGCAATTATGGTCTCGCCCCCCTCACGTGTTGAGTCCGAGGGAAAGAAGGTTGTCTTCGCGGTAGCGCATAGCGTCGGCGGTGGTACGGCGCGCTCTGGCCCGCTGACAGTTCCCGCGGGTCACCGGCCTCCATTCTTCATCCATCAACTGACACTCGCTCCTCAAGGTAAGGCACGCTCTGGATCGCTGACAGTTCCCTTGTCCTGGAATGTGCTCGGGAGGGCCGCCCCTGGAACCGCCACGCCAATTGGGGAGGATAAAGCCTGTTTCCCCGCGGCGGCGGCGGCGGGTCCCTTCGTTCTGGTCGTCACTCAAAGAGCATGGCTGGGTAATTGATGATGCCGCTGTCATCTGGGTCTCCGTCTACGCCGCGCCGTCGAACGCGGAACCTCGTAGCACACACAAGGAATGTACCTCGTAGCACACACAAGGAATGTACCTCGTAACACACACAAGGAATGTACCTCGTAGCACACACAAGGAATGTACCTCGTAGCACACACAAGGAATGTCACAAAGTATATTTGTAATAAGAGGGTAATTACTCACTACCATCCACCCAAGCGCTGTCATACGGCTACAGAGGAAAGCTATACAGCTTCCACACAAATTTCGTAGTTAGAAAAAAATACGTCGGAGCAGGGCGAATTTTTCTTTAACTACGAAGTTTCTGAGAAAGCTGTATAGCTTTCCTCTGTAGCCGTATGGCAGCGCTTGGGTGGATGCCAGTGAGTAAGTACTCCCTGGCTGCATGACAGATATGGTTCTAAAAAATTTACTGTGCACAGAAGGGCTTGATGGAAGATGTGTTATCTGGGGGCTTCAGAATCTGAAATTGTACGGGCATCAGTAGATCCATACAGAAGAAGAATAATCGGAGGCTAATCTAGAGAAATAGTTATTGTTTGAATATATAATTGCAGAGGAATTGATTAGGCAGTTGGGTGCTGTCACCAGCGAAGTTAAAAACCCACAAAAAGTGATAATGAACGCTGTGAGCCTTTAAAACAAAGGCAACGTCACTACCGACTGATTTTGCAATCGATTTTGTACTGCATCAGTCAATGCTAGTCAACCTGAACTTTATTTATTATCGTCTTCCTGAGTCAGGACTCAGAAGTGTAGGATAAAATGAGAAAAATAATTCTAGGACTCCCGATGTTTATGAAGGTAACAACCTGTCTGGGCACTTTGTACAGGATAGGTTTCTTGTCACACGCATGTACACTTTCCCTGCTTTCATTCCGTCCGCCTTTTTTCCACCCCGGCGAAAAGCAGGAAACGAGCTACCAATGCGATCGAGTTTCCTAATAACCTTTTTTTTATTATCTTTTACCTCAAGAGGCGTTAATGGGAGCCCACCCTGATTCGTCGCGCAACTCAGTGCTGTGGTAGTTGCTGTTGTAGAAATACGGAAGACAAGGAAAGACAAACGAAGAGCAAAGCCAACACAAGTGAGAGAAGAGACGAAAGAAAAACAGAACAAAACGAAACAAGAAGAAAGAAGCCAAGCCAAGAGTGGTCACATGAGAAGAAGAAGAGAAGGAGCAGGGAAGAAAGAACAGAGGGAAAAACAGAAGTGGAAAGTGAAGACGGAGCAAATGGAGAGAGCCGAGGGCCCTCGCTTAACGTTTTAACTAAACCGTAGACTTATTAAGCCCGTAATTTTTTTTTCTTTTTAGCTCGCTCGCTCTCTCCATCTTCATGAGGTCATCTAATCCTTCACGGTCCTGTGCATTAGCCCATTACCGTATGTACATCTGTCGTCACTCAGGTCGTATCTGCCCCGAGCGTTGGCGTCCATATTTCAGCGGGTACTCTATCTGGCTTATGCGTCCGTATCAGCTTGCTCGGAAAACAGCGGTGGCATCTGTCGGCTTTTACGAGCAACCCACACAGCAAGAGGAGCTATTCCGAGCGGTGTACACCCGATGGCCGCCATAGGGCATCCATTCTTTTCACTCACGGCCAGAAATGAGGGCTCCCGAGGTTTCCTATACAGAAAGCTGGAGAGCTGTATAGAGTCGCGTTTATCTGAGTTTGCTTTCCATTAGAGGCAGCGCGCTAAACTAAGCCGGTGATCAAGCACGCTTAGCTCTCGGACACGACACGCTCCCGGCCGGCGTCCCCTGTTTGCCTCGTTTCAAAGAGCCTAATGGCCAACGCTTTCTGGCCGTCTCACGTGGGCGGTGTAAACACCGGCCGCCCTGTTTTCGTAGTAGTTCTTGTCATGCATTTGACTTCATTTTTTTTTTGCCTTAACACCTACTTGAGGTACTTCCTCCGGAGTTAAGGGCTACGAAGTCGTCGCCATCGCACCATGTCCTAAGTTTCACTTGTCGGACAGTGCGTATGTGATCCAAGCGGGCCTGGGAGTGGACGCTCGCTAGAATGCATCATATGCGGTCACGTGATGCGTGGCGGCCTGGGAGAGAGAGTGGCCCCGGCCGAGAGGCGTCCGGCACAGATAGCTGTCTCTGCCCCTGTTAGGGAGGGATGGTAAGGTGATGAGCCTGGGATTGTTTTCTTTTTTCATCACCACAGCAGAGCAGGATCTAGTTTGTATTACTGCTCCCTGTAGTCAAACTTTCTAGCTTCCGTGTGGCCAAGAAACTTAGAAGTGTGGACTCTCTTTTGCCAGTTAGGGTAGCGAGGTTGATCGGAAGAATTTTTCGCTGACCTGTTTGAGCCCACTGGATTTTATTACAGCTCAAATATGATTACATTGCTAATTACAGTGATCTTCATACAAAAAACTTTAGGTATTCTTAACAATATTCTTAATGAAGAAAATGCGCTATTTCGAAGTTGGCCCACTCCCAAATCTTCCGAACGACCCACAAATTTTGGAATTATGCCCACTGCATGAAATGGATTAAGGTGGATAAGTGGGGATTATTAGATGAATTAGTGAGAATTAGTGGGTTGATCATAGTGTATTAGTTAGTCTATAGGAGTGGATTAGTAGGTAGATTAAGGTGGAAGAATGAATTAGGTTAGTACAACCTTTGTCCGCAAAGTTCCGAGACTGAGTGCATTAAAAAATGCGTTTAACATTGAAATCATTTGTCCAGCACCCCTTCAAATTAGTCTCCCTTTCGCACAGCTTCCAGCGCTTCTTGAGGTCTTGGAAACAGTTGGAAAACGCTTCTTTTGGCAGGGCTGCCAGCTCCTTTGACGTGGCGTCTTGAATGGCCTCCACGCTCCTCATCCAGGGACCTTTTAGGGCCCTCTTCACACGAGGAAGCAGGAAAAAATCGCATGGGGAAAGGTCAGGCGAGTATGGCGAATGGGGAAGTACTGTAATGCTGCGCTTGGTGAGAAACTCTGTCAAGCTGAGAGCAGTGCGCGGCCTTGCGTTATCGTGGAGAAGGCTCCATTGCCCAGATACCCATAACTCAGGGCGACGGCGTCGCAGTGCATCACGCATGTGTTAAACCACGCGGATATAAAACTCCTGATTCACCGTCAGCCCTTATGGGACGAACTCGTGGTGTATGACACCTGGGCCATCGAAAAAAAAACTATCACCATCGTCTTTGCTTTGGTCTTCTGTCGCCGCACCTTTGTTTATGTGTTTTATCAGAACTATGCCATATCAAATCTTACCTAAGTGAAATCAAAAGATTCATAAATAGAGATATACTTCTTTACTCCAGATACCAGCATATATATGAATGTGTACTTTCGGCACCGCCTTTCTCTTTCTTGTGTAACAAAGTCACAATAGTATCATCCACGAGATGGGCATCGAAATGCCTCCGTGTCAGAGGTCATAAAATAAAGGTCAAAGGTGGAACAACACCACGACCTTGTCTTACTTTCCAGCCACTTTTCGCATCCACTAAACCTTCCTCAGGTGAGGGTTTTATATCATGTTACTGCGAATGGAATTCACGCCCTAAAACATAGTTGGCGTTCGAGAATTTTATGGAGTACCAAATGTGTACCTGCTAAAGGTAATTTGCATCCTGATGCTTTGCGTTTGCGGAATGAATTCTGTTTATTCTTCTTGTACTTTAAACTAACTACTAGAAATGTACTTTTTTTCGGGTATCCAACTTTTGGCAGGACGCAAGACAATCTACAGTATTGTTAAAGAGAAATCACCAACTCTTACCTGTTTCCTGCTTGCGCAAGCAATTCCTGCCTCTGAGTCCGCGATCCACAATGTGATTTCGTAGCGTGGCTGGCACTTCACAAAACACTAATTTTATTTTTGTTGAATGAACCCAGAAAAGATTTTGGTGGCCTAATTCAAAAACAACAGATCTGTACAGGTGGTCTTTGTGAGTATTAGAGTCAGATATTAAAGTTCTGCATACATCCTATAACTTAATAATTTTTTTTATTTAACTCATGCTCGCAACGGATTAGGGCAACACCTCACAGCGCGTACTTAGCTGCCCCTACCCTCTTGGCGTAGAGTGAGCAATCTGGACGAGCCTTTTTATTGGGCGTGCCCGACTGACGTGGACGGAATGGGGCGCGCCGGTGTGCAATTTTGGATTGTTTTGTTTATTTAATTTTTTTCCGACGCGTTGGCTTGTAGGCGGAGGAGGGAAGTCATTTTTAATCGCCGATGTCTTCGGTGTTAATGAAGCTAGCTTAATTAAATTTTTGTGGTGCGCTGACGAATGATGGAACACCGATCGCTCGTGCGTTTTCGCTAACCTCGGTAAATATCAGTACATTGTCCCTTAAATATCAATCACCTCATGGGCGCTTGATTTCACCCTTGCGGCCAATATTTGACGTGCTGAATTCTGTTGCCTTCCTTCGTGTGGCTGTTGTCCCTGGGCAATCTGCTTCCTTTTTCTCACCGCTCAGCCCATCGATAAGCCTACGCTGATAATTACTGACTCGCGTAAGTGATACCATCGTCGACGGTGCGCACTGCCATGCGCGCTTCCATCGAGTAGCCATGGCACTGCTTCTTAACTGCTCCAACAGACACTATTCACAGTAGATACGAATGGTTAGGTTAGAACGTACTGACCACAAAACAATCCTCCCACTGTACTTGCACCGCGCCGGCTTCATCATGCCGCAAGGAATTAAAACCGAACGCTGTAGGGTCCGATGAAGTTGACTTAAGAGTTGCTGTCGGTGCCTACATTTTTTTTTATCCCTGCGAAAAACACTGGCATTATTTACTAATCGATAAAGTATTAATTACTTCTACTTCGTTTTCAAGAGGACGTGAGGAAGCTACACAAACGGAAATTCGTTTTCAGCCAGCGATATTTAACACTGGCGAAGTGGAGAAGGGTGTGAGAGAGAATGGAGTAAAGATGTGAGCTGGGGTGGTCACGAACTGCATATGCGCTTTCCTGCAATCATATTGCACACATACTAACAGCTTCCCGGGTGTAAACAACACTTCAACGGCGCACCGTCTGGTCAGGTAGTACGTGTCCCGTTCTTCAGAGCCCTGGTTCTGCCACAACGCTACTTCTTCTGGAACTGGGCAGTAACCCCCTCTATCTCATCTGCTCGAGTAAACTATGTTACACACGGTTGGGGAAAGGGACAAATGCTAGATGTCCACGCCCCTTGCTATACACTACGGCGACGCAATGTGTTAGGTGCGTGTTTCCGCTGCTCAGAAGAAAACCGTACAAATAGCCTGAGAGGGGAACCCTATAACCTGCCTGGCTGGCAGGCGTTGCATCCAGGGTCGTGCCTTCCTCCACTCTTGCTTTCTCGTTCTATTCCGTTCAGCGTCAGCTTTCCCTAAAAATAATTGCCCGCCCAGAGCAGGCTGACCGGGCTAATTGCTCACAGCCCGTTCCAGCTGCGAGGCTGCCTCGCCCGCGCTCTCACATTGTGTTTCGCTCCCTACCCCGAACCGCTGAGCGCCTCGCCGGTATACAAGAAAGCCGAAACCGCCAGATCTCGTTGTTTGTTCGGACCTCGCTTATCGCGAGCGCCGCTGCTTGCATGGCGGCAGACTCGTCAATCAGAGCCACAAAAGGCCGCAGACAGCGCCCCCAGGTTTAACTGGCATGGCCACCCTCGCCCCTCAAGTCGCACCCAACAGTGCTAAGAGCGAACGGAACAGCGAGGGTTGCGTTAGGGCCTAATGTCTTGCTTTTAGGGTCCACCATTCTAGCAGCGTTAGCCGTATCACTGAAGACGCATTCAGCGCACATTCGCATCTGCGAGTCGCGGAGGTCCGATTTCTGTTGGTCGCTACACTCTAAACAAAAAGGAGTACAAAAGGCAGTAAGCTGTCCTCTAGCGCACACCCTTTTATAAAAGGGAGTGTGTTACAGGACAGCTTACTCTCCTTTTTACTCCCTTATGGGCCTATTCCGCTGCTCGCCGATGCGAATGTGTCGCAATAGGGGTCGCATATGTGGCGTAAACAACTGTGGCATAAGTAGCAGTGCTTCCGTCATAACAGAACATCTGGCCCGTAAACTCTCCTGAGGACATATCCGTGTGTTCTGTCTAATGAGAGTTTTTTTCATTTCAGTTATTTAGGTGCTCTTTTCACGCGTCGGCTTAGAGAATTAAAGCGTCACTGAGAGTGATGACTACCTCATGCTGGCCTGTGTCAGTATATTCATCATCATCAGACTATGCCCACTGCAGGACAAGGGATCTCTCCGATATCTCTCCAATTAATCCTGCTCTATACCAGCCGCGCCCTCTCTTATCCCGTGCACTCTTCTAACTCAAAAAGCGTATTTTTAGAAATTGCGTAAAGTCTCGGGTGAAACACCTTGTATACAGGCCTCGCCGTCAGCGGCCGATTTCAAGTGTAAACGACGGAAATTAAATTAAATCGGCGGACACCTGAATAAGGGACTCTGCCTTAATTGCGCCGTAAGGGAAGGGATAAAGGAGGGCCTGTGAGAAGAAAGGAAGAAAGAGGTGCCACACTGGAGGTCTCCAGAATAATTTCGACACCTGGGGACCTTTAACGCGTACTGACATCGCACAGCACACGGGCGCCTTTGCGTTTCGCCTCCATCGAAACGCGGCCGCCGCAGTCGGGTTCGAACCCGGGTGCTCCGCATCAATAGAGGAGTGCCCTAACCACTGAGCCACCGCGGCGGCGTTAAACGACGGTTCATGCACGCATTTTTGGAGGCGTGGGTCGCAGAAGATAGGATACACAGGCATTCACTTTAGAAGCTTAATAAAGGAATAGTTTTTGATGCAGACGTCGCAAGTTTGGATCCACCTCCGAGAGAAAAAAATCTATTTCGATTTTATCGTTTATAAAGGCGTCTTTTGCTGCCGGGCAGAAGTCAATACACCCGGGAAGAACCCCATACAATCAATTTCACTATGAAAACAATAATAGCGTATGGGCAGCTCTAGTTACGGTGGGCACTTAAGCTGCTTACGTGCTAAAGGCATCTCACCTAAAGGCCTTTACACTAAAGGCATTTGCCGGAAGGCAATTGCCGTGAAAGCCTTCATGCTAAATGCCTTTAACACAAAGCCTTTGCTCTGAAGGCCTTTACCCTGAAGTCATTTACCTTGGAGGCCTTCGCCCAGGTGAGCGCCTGCCAGGTGTATGTTGCCCTCAACCCTGATCGGGTTTAATAACTCTGTGTATGACCAATCGCGGTCGCGAACCGCTACTTCCATCTACTTTCATCCATCCATCTATTTTCCTCTTTGATCCATATATATAGAAAAAAACAATGACGACGGGTGTCATTGCTGGGTTAGGATCAATCAGTGTTTTGTATACTGGCCAACCAGTGCGGCGCGCTGCGTGACGTCACTCCATTCTTACCGATCAGTGTGACGCATTGAGTCTGGTGTGTTACGTCATCTGCACCAACGCCACACAAACGGGAAACGTGCTCTAAAGGCTGTCGCTGTAAAAAAAAAAAAAAGAAAAGCGGGGACACGGAACCCGCACCTTCCTGCCTCCAATCATCCCCACCCTACACTCCAACCATTGGCCTCGCCGCGTACCCAATCATCGGCTGGGGCCGGATTCCGAGCTGCCTCCGCTGGTGTTCTCCACTCGTGCACTCCAGGTGTGTATGGAGCCCAACCTGGCACCGCGGTGCTGGTGGATCGCGGACGGCTGCCACATCTCCCACCGGAGGGGGGTTCCCAGCTCATAATATGCTGCCGGCCACAGGAGGTGAATAAGACACCCACTGAAATACTATACTGCCAACGTCATCGTGTTTCTAACCTCGCCGCCAGGAGGCAGAACCCGCCACCTGGCAGAGCTTGTTGGCCGAGTGCGTCAACGAGTCTGACCATACTGGGCCATGCTTCTGGCCATCTTAGAAGAATTAATGGGGCATTATGTACGGGGGAGGTGTCCATGTACGTTCCTCAGCCTGTTCAAACTTTCTAGACATTAATAACGGTGACCATGCAACCTACTGCATTATTGCTATGTTTGTGTATGTATGGTCACGTGTGTCTGTGTGTGTGTTTGTGCGGAAGGAATACAGAAATAATGAGCGAACAAACAACATTTACAAACGTTGTTCTAGCCAGCTGCGTGCTGTGTTCTCGTAACTGAGGGGGCTCCCTTCAGTGCACGTTGTGGTAGTCCCGTCTAACTCGAAAGCCTGTTCAAAGATGGCCGAGTTACAGACTTGTCTAGGAAACCCTCTCCTCGTCTCCCGAAAGTCGTTAAATATTCCTCCTCATTTGTCAATATTCGCGGTCTCTCTGACGCCATCCGGTGCAACAGGAAGAGCAACAGTGGAACGAAAAATATGCTCGGACATTCTGATTTTCTTTTTGTTCGTTGTCCTTGTTTTCTTTTAATTGATGATCACACACCCCATTGGTACTTCCCGTGGAGAAGGCAACTACTCCGAAATTCTCTTGCTACACTAAAAATGCAGCCGTTTCTAACCACCGACCAAGCATAAGAGAAGCCCCGCCTTATAGCCCTAAAAGCTTTCCTCTCTCTCTCTATATATATATATATATATATATATATATATATATATATATATATATATATATATATATATATATATATATATATATATATATATATTGTTACGAACGTAGGTTGCGTTGGCTCCGCAGAATAAAGATTTAAGAGAAGTGGGCACTTCTACAAAGACACACAAGACCGCACCGCTGTCGAAACGTTGATAAATAAATGTGTCTTTGTAGAAGTGCCACTTCTCTTATATATATATATATATATATATATATATATATATATATATATATATAATATATATACCAAAAGTGATTTCTGGCAGCTGATTTGGTCAATATAATATAAAATCACCAAAAATTGAAACATAACAGGATTTAATTCACGACGTTTCGGCTGGAGGACCAGCCTTTTTCGAAAAAGGCTGGTCCTCCAGCCTAAACGTCGTGAATTAAATCCTGTTATGTTTCTTCAATTTTTGGTGATTTATATATATAATATATATATATTCGATTAAAAATTATTTAGCGGTCACAGGCGAATAACACATGCTGGTTCACTCAGAGTGGCTTGTTGGGCGAGTTGGTTTACCATATTGAAAATATACCTGCGCTCAAAAGACACGGACTGAAAGATAAAGACACACACACACAGCGCTGACTTACAACTGAATTTTTATTCGGGAAAAACTGCTCTTTATACACATCAGCAGCTGATAAAAATGGAAGATGGTAACACCCGGATGATAAAAAATCGACAAACTGTCTCGTCACATGTCCAGTCCTACCTTCCCTTTTGCAAAAATGCCTTTTCCTTTGATAGTAGTGAAAGGGACGTGCTACTCACGCATGCAACCCACTGTCCGCTATGCTCATGGCTTCAATTATTTCACGCGTCGTTTGGTCACGGTTCCTGCTTACTATCTTCGTCTCGTTATAGGAAGGTACACATTTACACTCTTGACAATAAACCACCAAATTCCCATCGCCTTTCCGTTCCATGTTCCTCCGATGTTCACGGAGCCGCTCGTTCAAACAACGCCCCGTTTTGCCTACATATGCTTTGCCACATGTCAGCGGCATCCTGTAAACCACTCCTTCTGCGCATGCGACCATGGGGGACTTGGTGTTTCTTTTTACACCCCTTAGCTTTTCTTCTGGGTACGTTACTATTTTGCATAAGTTTTCCAATTTGTCCGGGGCTGAAAAAAACGACCCTAGTTTTTACTTTCGATGCAATTCTTTTAAGATTATGGGACACCCCATGAATGTACGGAATCACCACCGTTTTCTCCCTTTGTTTTGCTCCCTCCTTGCTAGGCACCGTACCCTTTTTCCCACATTTCTTGAGCAGGCTTTTTGCCACCGACACCAACACCTGATCCGGATAACCTGCTTCCTTAAGCCTCACCACCTGCTGCTCAAAACTTTCTTTGACTAATTCCGGGCAAGATTTCTTCAACGCATTTTGAAAACATAACCTCACGATTGCCCTCTTCACTAATTTCGAATGTGCAGAGCTGAACGGAAGCAAACCTTTGTTACCTCTAGGCTGGTACATCCAAAATGTCCCATCAGGCGCCAGTGACAGCTTGATATCGAGGAAACGTATCGTGCCTTCATTCATTTCTTCATATGTGATTATTAGTGGGTTAAGGATTTTACTAAAAACAGCAAGTAGCTCTTGCACAGCATAGTCGTAAATGCCGTCAAGGTGATTAAAGACCACTAAAAAGTCATCCACAAACCGGAACACTTTTACGCCATCAACTTTGTTTTGATCTCGCAACAGGATAGCCAACCTTCTGTCACATTGGGCAAGGAAAATGTTACTAAGAACTGGCGCGATACACGACCCGATGCAAACTCCCTTCTTCTGCCGATAAACCACATCACTCCAAGTGACGCACGTGGCAGCCAAATAGAAGGACAACATTTCCAGAAAATTGCTCACGCACATTCCCGTTTCATTTTGGAATGCTACACTTCCAAACTGATCAATGCAATCACCCACGCATTGAAGCAACTCCTGATGTGGCAAGGAATAATATAGATCCTTTATATCGAACGAGCACGCCATGAACCGACTGTCTTTGTGATTGTCCAGAAAAGTTATAACCTGTTGGGAATCCTTCACCAAAAACGGATCATCGATGCTCAGTAGGTTGAGCTTGCCCTTAAGAAATTCAGCAATTGACTTTTGCCATGTTCCCGACTCAGATACGATAACCCTTAGGGGACAACCAGGCTTGTGGGTCTTAGCCGTAAACATAAATTTCAGACTATTGCATTCACTCTTGTCTATACTTGAAACGAGTCTAGTTAATTCCAGTTTTTCACATAGTTTCTTCCCTTTGCTTTCAAGCTGCGTAAGGAATTACGGGGAAGTTCCTCAAAAACTGAATTCACAGCCTCCAAAGCTTTTTTACCAAACATCTCTTTCGTTAGAACAACGAACCACCGTCCTTGTCTGCAGTAAGTAAACATAAAGAGTCATCCCGCAGCACTGAAATAACCCGCCCTATTGGAAGACTGGTTTTCGCAGGCTTACATCTTGAAAGAACGTCCACTCCCTGTGATATGCATCGTTCACTCTCGGACGTTGGAGCGAACCTTGCAACTTGGCGCACGAGGGACAGCAGCTCAGGCGCGGTCTTCCGTGGTTCCACGGCGAACTTGGGGCCAAGTGAGAGCACCCGCTGCACATCCTGAGGCAGGCGAACGTCGTCTAGGTTGTGAACTGCTTTCACTTCCGTCGCTGATCTTGCAGGAACGCAGGCACGAAGATGAGGCAGAATTTGTTGCCACAAAAATTCTGCCGTGCAGTCAGCGGTACGCTGATAGTCACGAAGAACTCTGAAGGCCCGAGGAGCACCTGTTGAGCCAGGTACCTGCACCCGCAGGAGATCCCTGAACGTACGGACTTGACACCTCCACTCCGATCGTAAAATTCTGCACATCCGCATGCCATGCCCCATAGAGGGCTCGAAACCACCGAAGAGAGCCCTTACTGCTTGCGGTATCACACGCTTCCGGATGCAGAAGGACAGGGATCTTGCATGGCAGCACGCCGTTGCTAGGAGAGGTATGACGGAACTTGGTTGCAAAGAAGAACACGACAAAGAGCCCGATGTATAAGAAATGAAGTTTAGCAGAGTGGCTTGTTGGCGAGTTGGTTTACCATATTGAAAATATACCTGCGCTCAAAAGACACGGACTGAAAGATAAAGACACACACACACAGCGCTGGACTTACAACTGAATTTTTTATTCGGGAAACACTGCTCTTTATACACATCAGCAGCTGATAAAAATGGAAGATGGTAACACCCGGATGATAAAAAATCGACAAACTGTCTCGTCACATGTCCAGTCCTACCTTCCCTTTTGCAAAAATGCCTTTTCCTTTGATAGTAGTGAAAGGGACGTGCTACTCACGCATGCAACCCCACTGTCCGCTATGCTCATGGCTTCAATTATTTCACGCGTCGTTTGGTCACGGTTCCTGCTTACTATCTTCGTCTCGTTATAGGAAGGTACACATTTACACTCTTGACAATGAACCACCAAATTCCCATCGCCTTTCCGTTCCATGTTCCTCCGATGTTCACGGAGCCGCTCGTTCAAACAACGCCCCGTTTGGCCTACATATGCTTTGCCACATGTGAGCGGCATCCTGTAAACCACTCCTTCCGCGCATGCGACCATGGGGACTTGGTGTTTCTTTTACACCCCTTAGCTTTTCTTTCTGGGTACGTTACTATTTTGCATAAGTTTTCCAATTTGTCCGGGGCTGAAAAAACGACCCTAGTTTTTACTTTCGATGCAATTCTTTTAAGATTATGGGACACCCCATGAATGTACGGAATCACCACCGTTTTCTCCCTTTGTTTTGCTCCCTCCTTGCTAGGCACCGTACCCTTTTTCCCACATTTCTTGAGCAGGCTTTTTGCCACCGACACCAACACCTGATCCGGATAACCTGCTTCCTTAAGCCTCACCACCTGCTGCTCAAAACTTTCTTTGACTAATTCCGGGCAAGATTTCTTCAACGCATTTTGAAAACATAACCTCACGATTGCCCTCTTCACTAATTTCGAATGTGCAGAGCTGAACGGAAGCAAACCTTTGTTACCTCTAGGCTGGTACATCCAAAATGTCCCATCAGGCGCCATCTTCCATTTTTATCAGCTGCTGATGTGTATAAAGAGCAGTGTTTCCCCAATAAAAAATTCAGTTGTAAGTCCAGCGCTGTGTGTGTGTGTCTTTATCTTTCAGTCCGTGTCTTTTGAGCGCAGGTATATTTTCAATATGGTTCACTCATATTAGGGTCTTCTGTATCATTGTAAAGAAGAAAACATGCAACCGAAATTAGGTGTCTATGCTCCTTTAAGAGCTCAATGCGGTTGCAACCCGTTGGAATTTCTGTGTGTTTGCGTTAGTTTCTTTGTAATTGTCGATCCATCAACCGCCATACTCCGACTGCTAGCTGCAGCAGCAGGTATCCGCTATGCTGTGATGGTGCCGATATTATCATATTACCCAATTTTTCCTTTTATTTGTTTCGATTTTCAACCTACGTTGCTGTCTAGAAACTAGCTAGCTCAAAATCCGGTGGGCAGGTTGTGATGACGTCACAAGGTGACGTGGCCTCTTTTTAAACAATCAGTGGGCATCCGAAATTCCGGACAAGCGCATTTTTCAGATGGAAGTTGACCATGAACGTCGGTATTTTTTTTTTCCTATTAACGTTCTTGTTATCCTCACAAACGTTCCCCATAGGTTTTTTATTGCCGCGTTAACTACTCAATGCGGGCAAAGGATGAATTTAAAAAAAGATATTGTTGCGTGTCAGGAAGATTGCACCATTACCATATATATTTCGATAACGGTATCTAACAATATTTTGTGGTTGCCTCGCAATTAAAATTGATGTCCAAGAACACTGGATTTGGGAGCGACGAGAACTCTAATGCAATCGCTTTAATAAACCCATGAGCGTTATTTACAGCATCAATAATAGCATAAAAGCGATAAAATAATTCCTCCTGAGGTTCAGGCTGAGGCTACAAATCGCAGTTCTTAATTTACATCCAAGTGCCGCTACGGTGGAGCAATTGGCCGTAGAATAAACAAGGCTGATCCCACCCAGTAGCTAACAACATCAACCCTTATTCCTCCTCCTCCTCTGCCACTGTCGACAACGTTTCCCTTCCCTCAGCACCCAGTCTGCCTCTCAAAGACACCACCGCCGGCCCATCACAACGAGAGCGAAGCCCATTTCTTTCTCTCAGCTTAAGCAAAGGTATAATGAAGCCCGGAAGTGCCCCGTCTCTCATGCTGCTTTCTTATTTGCCGACCAGCGATATATCGAGTAACAACAGTCAATGAGAGCCGGGCTCGTTTAAAGCAATGCAGAACCGAGTGCTCGTCATAAAGAGGGAGAGATGTAGAGCGGGTGTGGCGACCGGTATTGTGAGTGGCAGGGGAGACTCGGAGCCGAAGCGTGTATGGAGGCTGAGGGGCACGTGTGAGCTCTGCTGACGCTCATGCGACGGTCCCCGGTTGACAGAACTCCGGCTCCGTAGAGGGCAGGGAAAGGAGGGTACATCGCAGTAGGAGAGGAGGGATGTTTGGATGAAAAGCGCGGGCGTGGAAAGGAAGGGGAGGCCCAAGGCGGGGTGCATGGCGTCGGAGTTGGAGAACCGGCGCTCTTGGAAACGGCTGCAGCGGTGGTTGTTTCGGCTGCGGTCTTGCGCTTGCTGCAGTGCTCCAAGAACGTCAAAACCGATTAACCCATTGCATTCGTACCCTAGAGTATCGCCGCTGGCCAAGAGTCGTTGTTGGTTCCTCCTGTCTCCTTGACGAGGCACAACAAAACAGAGGAAGACTTGTCACCGTACCCTCAGAGGTCGTGCTCCGCGTGGCTGGCTTTCAGTGGCGTCGTGAGGATAGGAAAAGCAGGGTGTAACTACAAGAAGAAGCCGACGGTCTTATTGTGCTGATCAACCTGCCACCGCACGATGCTTCGCTCTGGAAGATCCATCTTGCGCTCTCTCCACGTCGGCTCGTCTCATAAAGTTCAAGCCGGAAGCATCTAAGGTGCGTCTTTTTTCCACGTCTGAGCGTGCCTAAATTTTTCAGCAATATCTGTTTGTCTTTTTTTTTATCTGGAGACCACCTTTGCATCTCAAGGCGTTCAATGCGTCTGGGCGTTCAGCCAGGAATGCTCGGTTCCCGTCGTGAACTGACATAACGTCCTTGAAGCTAGTCAAGGACTTTTTGCCACCATAGCTGCGCTCGACGTTGGAGTCCCGTGACTTTCATTGGGAGAGCGAATGTGAAGCTTTGGAGTTTGCTCTGCATCAGAAATTCGACAATTCCTCAATCACGTAAGAGTATACAAGGCCTTATACTTTAGTCTACCTGTCGCCAACTTTCAAGGTTCCTTTTTCGGAAAGTGCCAACTCCAGTCCCAGCACACCTGGTACATATGTCGTGGGATAATGGCAGTGGTTATTTGTTCTCGCGCCAACTGTTTTCACCTGAGTTGTGCTTGCATTAGCCAACAATAGTTGATCTGCTGTTACTAGCGCTATAGCTCCTCTGCCGTGGTCTCGAGGCTTCATTTAGGTTCACAACGCCTTTTGAACCACTATTATGAACACAGCAGAAAGCTATGCCCCGTTAAGTGAAGTAGTTTGAGCTCCACTCGGCTAACACGATGGAACACGACAAAAGTCTCACAAAACAACTAAGTGATCCCCACTAAATCCGCATGATCGACACGTGCGAAGTACTTCGACGTTTTAGTTGGTTTTGGTGCTTAATGTTTCTTGAACGTATTGAACAAATCACTGCCGTTAGGTACCTTGACGGCCGTCACCGAAGTAAAGTTCCTGTCGCATTGGTTTCTAGCTCTGTCATCTGGGTATGCCTGCTTTTGGTCAAATTGCTAACACCAGAAGAAATATGTGCCAACAGACTTAGAGGGTGGATACCCAAATAATTAATTCAAGGATTGGAAGCACTGGTTCAGCAGTAAAGGACTAGTTAAATGAATGTCATTTAAAACCACAAAATGCTGTCTGTTTATTCCGCGCGTCTTATTGATGGCAATGCCAGAAGATGAAGCCGTCTTACAATGCATAACGCACTGAGAAATTCATTAGTTGGTTATTTTCAGGAACGTCTCCTCGAATAATGTCGCTTCTCATAGCGTTCCTCAAGGCATCCGATTCTCCACAACAGATGTCGCCGTTGTCTTCTGAGATTCGTAGCGTCCGACGCCGTCTGCTCATTGTCACCAGGTCACTCAGGAAGTGTGCGGCCGGATGTTTCTCCCTGACTGCAGCTCTTTGTTCCCTCTCCCTTTCTACTATACGCTCTTCGGTTTCACACAGCGCCTGCAATGGGCCTTAGTGGCAAAGTGCCACTTATCATTCGCCTCCACTCGGTCGCATTCAAAGCGCCGCTTAGCAGTCCCCAATTGTTGCGCGCTCTTCGCTTGGAGGACGAAGTGTCCGTCGCCAAGGACAACTACGATTGCCTGCCTTCCAAGCGGCACGTCCCTCCGGAACGCGCTCGGCAACCTGGCTGCTAGCTCTTACAGCTGGCAGCACCGCCATGCTAGAAAGCTGCAATGTTTTCGCTATTCTCAAGGTTGGGTGAAAAGTCACGCATACCAGAGACCATCTTTATCTTTCCTCTGCTCATTATGAGTTTCAGGGTGAATTTAGGGTAAGCTCAGGCTGACCGAACGTAACAACAAGCAAGGTGAACTGCACGGCCTCTTAGATGACATTGAAAAAAAAAATCGGCAGTGGCTTAACTTGGATAACCATGGAATTGAGCAAAAAGCAAGCACGCTTGCTAAGTCTGAGGCTTGTTCATGGCAACTCCGCGACACGCTCGCGGCAGCCGTTCCATATATACCCACACGACCACGTGGATATGACGTAGTATCACATAGTCTTACGACACCCCCATCGGATGTCACCACGTGGCTTCATATCACCCCATCGGATGTTCCTAAAGTTAGCGTTGAACCCAAAGGTCAACACAAGGTCAGAGGTCAAAAACCAACTAAAGGTCATGAGTCAAGGTCAGGGGTTAAGGGTTCGACATCATAACCGTACCAAATGTGGTTATACACGGCTAACGTCGTTGGGCTGAAGGTCGTTCAAGGTCATTCTCCGGCCTACGCGGCGACTGCTTTACCTGGCGTACTGAAGTTTTTCCTTCAAAAACAGCGCAAAGGACGGGACTAGACAGAGACAACAGGATGAGCGCTCTCTTTCATGTCCCGTCCTTTGTGCTTTTTTTTAGGATGAACCCACACCAACCAGTCCAAATGTCCACTCTAGACCATGTTGATGCTTTTCTTGATGTATATTGAGGGGTGCTTCTTTTTTCTCCCTGTTCATAAAACAAAAAACTCCCCAACTTTCACCTGCTCCCTGACGGCCAGCAAGTGATAGCGGTAGATTCAAAGGTCCTATACGCTTCTTTCCACTACCGAGAGCTGTATCCTCAGCCGGTCACCCTTAAAGCTCTGGGTTTTTTGTAGTCCGACAGAAGACACGGTGAGACCATTTTCTGAAGAACCGTCAATGCACTCATAGCACAGCACCAGACGTAAACACAATATGTTCGAGTAAAACGCTCAAATAATGCCACGTGACTGCTCGTTCTTATCGCCTCGTTAGGCCTCTCACACGCCGAGTGCAGTTTTCCGGAATGACGACTCGCGGATCGTTCCGCAAACGGAATGCCCTCAAGCGGGCACAGAAGCTCAGAGGGTAGGTTGGGCTAAGTTTTCGTACGCACTCATTGTACTCTTTCCCTTTCTTCCTGTTAATGAAAGCTCGTGCACAGGCCCTCCGGCGTCATTTCAATCCATTCATGCTGCTCAAATGAGCCAGCCGGTACCTTTCGCTTAAGCGATAAGTTTAGCCTTGAGCGGCTCCGGCTGCCATCCTGCAAATGAGTTTGGGGCAGCCTGAACAAGAAACAAGAAAAAAGAGAGGCACTGGGCAAACTCTGCGGGGGTAATTCACATCGCCAGCGACACAGCGAGGACGGTATTGATGATGATGATCATGGCAAGCAGCAGCGCGAAGGGACAAAAGCGGGAAATAATTCACGCCAGGCGATCGCCAAGCGTTAGCGTCATTCGCCAGCCTGAGCAAAGAATCACCGGCTCTGCTTCTGTTTGTCCGATGGCGTTTTTTGTTTGTTTTTTTCAGCCGGCGCTCGGCCGAATCAATAACGAACGACTTATTGAGGGTCCCTTTTGGGCGCCCTTTCTCACAACACCGGGCAAGCTGTTGCAACAGCACCGGCGGCAGCTTTGACCCCTAAGCCTTTCTTCTGCGTGATCTGTCACCCGGAAGGAGGAGAAAAAAGGGCATGAAGATGTAACCGAGGGGAAAGGATTGCTTTCTCATCCCCACGTCAGGCAATAAGGCTGAGCAGGAAGTCGGCGAACTTTTCGGCTGCAAATACGAAGGGCTAAGGTCTGTGACCCCCTGTCGGAAGGACGGCTCCTGGAAGGTCGCTCCTGGTGTCGTCGTGTGATAAAGAGTGATTACCAGGCGCACCAGACGCGCCCTCGGCGCTTTTATAGCCGTTATTTCTACTGTCCGCGCAGAATTCTTTATTATTGTTTTCTGTTTCGAGTGCTACTAGAACGTAGTAGCAAGCTTACGTTGTCCTGGTTCTAAGCTGTACGTCTCCTTCATTTTATTTTCTGTTCACTCTACCTCGCTTTGCTTTTTGTTTTCACAGGCGCCGTATAGAGTTTATTCAGCAGTATTGCGTTTTTTTTTTTTTTTGAATAATTGTGGACTTCGCGCTTTCAAAAGAAAGGTACTGCAAATTGATTCGCGACAAAGCTACTCTAAATTCCAAGGACCGTTTAATGTTCCGAATCGAACTTTAAGGCTATTGCCCTCATCTCATCGTTTCACGCTATTCTCACTTGAACACGTAAACGCCTACATCCCGGCTATAGCGATGTCTTAGCATTGGACATCTGCCTCCTTTCTCGAAGTTCTCGGTTCGAGTCCGACTACCGCCTGGAACCTACCTGTTTTCGTATATTTCTTGCGGCCGTAGGCATCCGCCGGTCCAATGCTCGATTTTCTCCGGGGTGAGACGCTTGGAAGACGTGTCGCTCGGCCTTCAACCAAACCGTTGCGTTTAATGGTAAGTATAGTTTCCTTCACTCTCTGTCAACTAAACCCGCGTCGTTCAGTGACGGACAACATTTTTGTGCTGGAATCGCGGGACCTCTAGGGAAGTAAATAGCAAGGAACCATAAAAACAACGGCAAGGCGTTTCAATTTGACACTCCAGAGCCGAACGAGGCTAAAGTGGTCGACATCTTGAATTAGCCATTCATTGAAGTTTTGCAAACCAGACCAGTGGCATACTCATGCGTCACAGTGAGTCCGAGATTCGTGCCAGGATATGTGTATTTATAAACCGCATTTTATCCCTAAGGCGGACGCCGCTGAATGCCAGCAGATTCTGAAAAAAGATCCAGCCCAATCAGGCTCGCTTTAAAATCAAAATAAAATCGGTATATCCGCTCCCTGGTTCTGTCATTTGGCTGTACGCCTCGTTGTACACAGTGAAAACATTCGGGAATTTGTTGCGGCCTAAAAATTTAGTGTTTCTACTACTTTAAGTGCATTCGCAAGCTTCGTTTTGTTATTCCGATTGAAAGATTACCCTACAATCATGTAAAAAACCATCGCAGTTGTGTTCGTTTCTAAACGCCGCTCAGTAAAACCGGTCCGGCAGTGGCTCAGGTCAATCAGAGGTCGTAGATACACATCACCTAAACAAAAACAATAAAGGTGAAGTGGCGCCTTCTAGGAGACAGGAGAACGGGTTCTTGTGTCACGTGTATTGAGGAAACAGCAGCACCATTTCTTTGCACCGCCAACAGGAAAGTGTCACTGTCATGCACATTTGCGGTAAAATTTATAATAATTCCCACATGGTTTCTGAAAAATTCTTGCGAGTGTTTCTACTTGTGAGCTTCTATGCGCCCATAAAAAAAAACAATTCAAATGTGTGTAACCGGTCATCAAGCTCATCGCTTTCATAGCTAGTATTAAAGCCTGAACACATGGGCCCTAATCGCTCTACGGGCAATATTTAATCACCTCAGTCGAGTATAAAAATGACTCGAAACAAGACACAGACACACACAAAAAAAAAGCTCGATATCGAACGACAGCCCTTTTTCGTGCGGTCAACGAACTTCAACTGCTCTTGACGCTGGGACTTTCTGAGTGGTGCGGATCGATGAGAGCATCAACAAGCGCGGAGAAAACAAAACGATCTTGGGGCAGGAACGCGTAAGCCCATCCTTCGCGGGGCACCTGTTACAACTTATCGACAGGTCCCAAAATGGTGCTCGACGGCCCTGTCTCCGTAATGGGCGCCAAATTCATAGATGTCTACAGCGACAGCTCTGACTACTGTTTTCAATCTTTGACCCACTCGTGCGCGGAAACAATCGCATACTAATATCTCCGCTTTCTTTGGATGTGTGTAATTTATTGATTTTTTTCACGTCCGCTGTTTCGAGCTTCCATCGTTGAGAGCTCCGGCGAACCCGTGCGCTGCCAACGCTGTGTCCGTGGATTCCTTCTTTAGCCCCAAGAGTCAGTGCACATCCTACAAATCATCACAAGCTGGTCATCTCACTGCTTCCTTTCTCTTGTTGTTCGTTTTATTGTTCTCTTAGTTGGTGCTATTGATTCTCAATGTTGCGCTTTCGCACTCAGCTTCCCTTTTCCTTGTTGTCGTCGCTGCGTTGGTTGCAGCTATTGATTCTCAATGTTACACTTTCCTTTGTTCCTTTTATTTTCCCTTTTGTGCTGTTTCGGAGGTAATAAAAGCGTGGCCGAAAAGCGTGCAGTGCTGGGGAGGGCGGAAGCGGGCGGCCATTTTGTCGTCGATCGCCGCGGTTCGACGACACGGCCCCGGAGTCATCAGGCGCCCACCGGAGCTTGTCGAGCTGGGAGGCGAGCGTGCGGTGTTGTTCGCTTGTTTCGGACGGGGCTCGATTAATGACCCCGGCAGGCGTGCTCCTTTGGCCTGCAGGGAACGCACGGAGAGCGCGACTGCGAACTAACGGGCACGCTATGTGGGGCACCGTGGTCAGCTCTCGGGACCAGCAGTGTTCGTTGGCTTGCAGCAGCGGTTGTGTTGATAGGGACGCCAAGCGCGTGCGGCCGAGCGTTTTCAGGGCAGGCGTACGCATGCCCGACAATACAGACCTGAGATCGGAAACCAAGGGAGGGGGGGTTCGGAAAACTTAAAGGGGCACTGACGACACACTGAATTTGGTGTGGTGCTACTCCCTCTCAGAATCGGCGTTTCATAACCTACAAAAAGTTAAAAAAGTCCACAGGTGTACCTAATTCTATTGCATGTCAGCAACGCGATAGCATTATCAGCTGTCAATGCAGTTGCCGGGCGTGATGTCGCTTCCAATGTGGTGAGGTCACTTCCCTCTAGGGAATGGGCGAATTTCATGACCGACGACGCATTTTGTCCCGATCGGCTTCTACATTAAAATCACCCACAGGTGTCGCCGTCCGCGCCCCTTTTGGCAACCAAACTGCGATGAGGCCAAGAGAGGATGTCTCACCGAATCTCGGTGCCTCCACCACACCGGCATTAACTTGCAAACAGGGATCACGGGGCGCCCTTCGTTCTTCACGCCATGTGTTTCAAGCTTGTGGCGGGAGACAAGAATCCCATGTTTAAGTCCAATATTTTCTTTTTTAGCAGCTATTGCATCCTATCGTGCAAAAACCCAAACATCAACGTACTCAGGAAGAGTCACAATATTTACTACGAACAAAAACTGCAGGGTGTCTTTATCAGCGAAAAAAAAAATATAAATGATAGTTCATTGCGAAGAACTATGTTGTGCTGCTAGTCTTTACGACACCTGACAAAGGATAGTTGCATGTAACAGCAAGCGTGATGTTGGAATTGCATCGGCATGATCCCTCAGCCACCGTTGTGGCCAGACGTCTCCAGAGCCATTGGTTGTGTAGCGCTCATGATAGCACGTTTCTTACGATTCCTATTTAAAAAAAGTTTGGCATAGTACAAGAACCGGGTAACAAAACTGTTATTTCTGAAAGTAAGTGCACACCTGACCCGGTCGGCATTTTGGACACCTTCGGCTCATTGTGATTTCTCGTAAAACACTGCATTCGTCTGAAAGCATCGATACATTCTCAACTGCATTAATAATTCATCAGCCTATTATTGGATCCAAGGTGGTTAGGATATGTGTGAATACCCGCTGGTTATGTACGAGGAGGCCAGTTGAGCCATGACCGCGTTCAGACGGCGCGTCTGTAATTTTTTCCTCCTTACATGCCAACTAGTCGCCAGATCTCTCGGCGTTGAGTCGCCCTTCTTTGGCCACTGTAAACGCGGAACGCAAGGACTCGAATCCGAGGCGAAATATCCGCCCTTGGGCGCCACTCGAAGATAAAGCGTGTTGGTCTCGCAGGAAGCGGCCTGACGAAGCTTCCCGTCTGCTTCCGAAGAAGACCAACGACCCGTGAAAGCCGCGCCGTCTGCTCCGACTCCGTCGTCGTCCCTCCCCCGACCGCCATTCCTCTCCTGCCGCATTTTACGCCTCCTGCCTTTAGTTGTTTCCTTTCATCTCTCTCTCTTTCGAGTCTCTTCTACTTTTTACAAGCGCGAACGAAGCTTCCTTTGCGGTTTCTTTGTTAATGCAGTTTTACAGCCGCCTTATCTCGAAAACCGGCGTCTCCTGCCACTTGCGCGGTGCCTCGTTGCGTTCCATCGCGGCTTATTTCGATGGGTTCCCCTTCACACCGCAGCTCGGCGCGTCTGTTTGCGTTACTGCATTCGCTCGCTTGCCTTTCTGCATTTGCTGGTTGGTTGTTTTACCGCCCCCCACCCCCATCTTGCTTGTGTCACAGCGGGAGGAAGATAAGCAGACGACACTCGAAGTGAAACCAGAAGCCCTCGCATGGGCTCCTGTTCCGAGGAGGAGTTATGCGTGGCTTTACTGAAAGAAAAAAGAAAGGAAAAGTCAGACTGCCGATGGCTGGCGCCTACTATATGCAAACAAGACGTTCGTTAGTACTTTTTGTTCTGAACTCAATAAACACGACGTTCGCTGTTGGGCGTACTTTATTAGGACCTCATCGAATTATTAGCAGCGCCGTTGGCGCCTGACAGGCGGGACGCCAGCGCTTGGTGAGAGATTGGATTACTTTCCGGGACCGTCTGTGGTCCGGGCGGGCAGCCATTCTTTGTTTGCGAAAAGACTGCTCCTGAACTCTTGATGCGGTACAAGGGCGGTGGTGCGTGCACGCTGCGCTTTCAGCATAGTGAATGGCAATCCAGTTTAAAGGCGCGCGTAATTTAAGGTTGTGTCTGAGTTCGCTTCTTTTGCTTCTCCGTTGCCCTCAACCTCTATTTTTGTCTATGCTTCATCTTTTGCTCGTTTGCAAACTTTGCTTTTCGATTTTGCACGGAGCACTAAAATGCGCCTGAGTCACTATTGTAGCTAGTCAGGCGATGCGCGATTTTCACCTGTCAGTGACTGTAATTTCCATCCCAAAACTTTCTTTTTTCGTTTCTGCATTTCGCCTTCGTCGAAACGTGGCCACCGAGGCCGCCATCCAACCCGCAGTTTCGTGCTGAGTAACAGAATCAAACAATGAGCCACCCCGACAGTCTATTGAGCCTAAGCATTCAAGTATTTTTTTTTTCGTATTTCTTTAGCGTTTACATGAGTTTTTTCTTTGATTGATTGATTGATTGATTGATTGATTGATTGATTGATTGATTGATTGATTGATTGATTGATTGATTGATTGATTGGTTGATTGATTGATTGATTGATTGATTGATTGATCGATCGATCGATCGATCGATCGGTCGGTCGGTCGGTCGGTCGGTCGGTCGGTCGGTCGGTCGGTTGGTTGGTTGGTCGGTCGGTCGGTCGGTCGGTCGGTCGGTCGGTCGGTCGGTCGATCGGTCGGTCGGTCGGTCAGTCGGTCGGTCGGTTGGTTGGTTGGTTGGTTGAGTTAAACTACTCCTAACCTTCTCAATTTCTCTACTCGCTTTCATGCAACCTCAAGAAAAATTACAAGATTGCACTTAAGTCTGCTCAAGAGTGGAAATGCGAACGCCGTTCCTAGTCCTCTCATTCTCCCTCCATTTTTCACTTTTTATCTTGTGTGATACTTTCTTAATTTTCTAGTTTTATTTTCATATTCATTGTTTTCCTTTTCGTTTCTTTTTATTATTTTTCTCCTTTCTATCTTTTCTTTATTTCTTACTTTTTATTTTCTTGTTATTTTTTTATTACTGTTTTTTTCCCATGACATATATGTGGCTTAAGAACTGTTGCCTAATCAACACTTACATTTTTTGTTTTATTTACCATACAACTTGTGATTGACAGTTCGTGCGGACAACCTCCGTCCACAGACATCCGTCTAAAACTTGCGTCCACGCCACTCATGCGCCAAGAAAAGCTTACGCCTTAATAAACACCCGGGTTCGAACCCGACCGCGACGGCTGCGTTTTTATGGAGGAAAAACGTTAAGGCACCCGTGTGCTGCGCGATGTCTGTGCACGTTAAAGATCCCCAGGTGGTAAAAATTATTCCGGAGCCCTCCACTACGGCACCTCTTCTTCCTTTCTTCTTTCACTCCCTCCTTTATCCCTTCCCTTACCTCGTGGTTCGGGTGTCCAACGATATATGAGACAGATACTGCGCCATTTCCTTTCCCCCCGAAAAACCAAATATTATTATTAATAAACACCTAGGATGTTCGCATGCACACATCTCTTATTCGCAGCATGTTCACCTTATTGCTAGAGAGTAAGAGGCAGCATTACCTCGACTTCAGGAAGCTGCATCGTCCGTTCGCCGTTGTCTAGTCAAGGGTCCTCTTTGTTTTCCGTTATTTTTGCAGTTCAGTCTCATTTTCATGCACTGGGGCGTATGAGCGTCGCGCGACTTTTCACGTTTCCACGGTTGCCCTTGACACCGCGTGACAGCTCATCAATCTTCCGCAGCGAAGGCGCCTCGAATTCGTTCATTATGTATACTCGCCTTCGCCCAGCGATCGACATGGTTCCCTCCGGAGAAATAGCGAAAGTGCTGGCGCTTTACGCATCGCTGCTTCGACCGCTGTCTTCGGCCAGCACTTTCCGCCAACCCCTTCATCGCTCCGACCGCTACAGCAGGAGCAAGCTATCATTTTTGTTTGCTTATTTTTCACTCTCGCACTAAGCCTCGCCGCTCTATTTTGAGTTCTCTGGCCGGCTAGCATCATGCAAGCAGCTCCTGCCTTTCATCTCTCGCATGAAAGTTAAAGCCCCTAAACCTGGCTTCGTTTCACCTAATTTATTTTTTTTTTCCTGCCACCCCCATTCTCCTTTCGCACCCATGGCAGTATTTTCGTGTTTGCTAATGTTCTCCCTAAAGTTGAGCAATGTCGTCGCACCACCCGTGCCGCTAATGCAGATACATGAAGCAATCTACAGCGCGATAAAACCGCGAGCGTTCATCCCTCCCTCCTTTCCTTTTAATCTGTTGCTTTCTGTTCAACGCCCGTAAGCTCCATCGCTTCCGTTGCTCGCTTCGGCCCGGCATTATGTGCTTTGCGCAATGGTGGTGTTACGGGTTCCGCACCTAGCCTGTTTCTTTGTCGTTCGCTCGATGTCTCCGCTAATGTCGTCGCAGAACCGCTAGGAGCAGTATACTCTTGCGCCACAATAATCGACGCCGAGTGCTGCCATTATGGTAAGAACGAAGAAACGATAGGCCACGGCGGCGGCAGGCAATGGAAGGTCCGAATCCGTAGGCAATCCTTCTCCTGTTCCTCGGCGCATTCTGCGATTTGCATACAACGCACACATCGTTAACCCTCTTTCGAGCATCCGCTCCCATCGCTGCCTTTCCCAAGCCCCGAATGGTATATACGGCGCCACTGTCCCTGAGCGAGTCGTCTTACGACATGGGTGCCTGAGAAATCCGTTGCGACATTCAGCAATCATTAATCACGCTGCTGGCTCTAACTCTGTGAGGTTTGCAGCACGGAAGTATACGCCTGGCCGGTTTATGCTTTCCCAACTCAACATCCGTGCAGCAAGGTTCTGATTGCGGTTGGCACTGAAGTCCATTGCTGTGAAGGAAAGAATGAATCAAACGCATGTATCCATTAGCGCGTTTCTGTGCTTGCGTCTGTGAATGTGTGTAGGTGTGCCGGCAGATAGTAATAGTCGTACATCATCGTCACCATCGTAATTCATTATACTCATAAAGGCTCGAAGGGCATTAGATAAGAGTGACGATATTAAATATATGAGGTAGCAAATGGGCGTCACTCAACGTCACACAATTTTTAGTACGCAAATGTAAGAAATATTGGGAGAAAAATGACAACTACAAATCTTCAGGAAGGTCAGTGGCCGAGACGATACAGCAGGGAGAGCAGGGGGGTGAATAACCAAAATGTTCACTAAAAACGCTTATAAAGGGCAGTGACAACAGAGCAAACTTTTTCAGGATTAGTTGCGGTAACAACTGAGTCAGGGAGTTTGTTCCATTATCGCATAACTACAAGTAGAGATCAGGATTACAATGATGATGTACGCGCGAACGGAAGAAAAATTCTTTAGTCATGGGGGATGCTGTAGTGGAGGGTTCCGGATTAATTTCGGCCTTCTGGGCTTCAGTGCATGCATAGACAGAGGGATAAACACAGGGGCGCCTTTCGATTTCGCCCCATCGATAAGCGTCTGTGATTGGGTACCGTATTTCTCCAGCAGATGAGCACCTTCGACTCAGCAACCTAACACACTAGCCACTGAAGCAGCGCGAATGAGAGCGCGTCCGGGTGTGCGAGCATGTGTATGAGCATGTGTCTGCGCATGCGTACATGCGCGTTGCTTTGATTGCCCACTTGGCCAAACTGTCAGACTTGTGATACGAAGGAAGAGGTGCAAGCCTTTGAGAGCTTTAACTGCCTTAAGAGATCACTGCTTAAGCGGAAACCACAGCTGAGCACGGCCATTCCGCCTGCACCCAACTTCTCTGTTGACGTAAGGGTTGCGTAAGAGTTGCACAACTTTCCCGCTCGCGCAGTCCGCAAATAAATGCTTTGCAGGCATTGCGGAGGTCCCGGGAGACAGTATATTAATCTCGGAGTCAGACGCCAACGTGGATTATTCGCGCGCTCGTTTATATATGCCACGGGTGGTCAGCGAGGCATTTCCGTGGACCAGTCCCGCTTCGGGTAACGGGGGATTTTTTGAAACACTGCGAGGGGCGCCTCCATAGTAGAGCGTCAGAAATGGGGAGCAGTAGAGAGTGGTTAATGGGCACATTAGACTCATTTTGCTGGATGTAAATCACAATGGCTTTCCTATGCAAGCTTTCTCGCTCGAAGATGAAGGGATGTGATGAAGCCGTATTCAGAGTATCCGTGTGAAAATGACAGAAAGCAGTATTTGCTTGAAAAGAATGGACTGTGTACAGAGAAAATCAGGCGCACACAAAAGGGCCGTTGCAGCCGTGAAGTTTCACAAACTGTGCTCTACCGAACCCTAACTAGGACATCCTTATCACAGCGTCCTCGTTATTAGTTACCCCGCGTCGACTGTAGCGAAACTTTGCTATGCCTTCATCGTCTCAAGCATTTACACTAACATTACCATTGCCAAATTTGATCGAGGAAAAAGGGATTATTTATTTTGCTGTAAGCTTACAATGAACCACATCTTTCTATCGTTCAGCGCTACTCACCCCATCAGGGGAGCAGAATATTTGCAGAGGAACAAGGCAGCTATCATTCCATCTTCCCTCAACGTATTTTAGGCCAACCTGTATACTTCACATCCATCTGTAATGGCCATTTGGCAGTAACGGCCTAATTCGCTGAATCGACGTATCCCTACAGCTGACAGCTGAAAATTCTGCCCTCTCTCTCTCTTTGTAGAATATTTTTCAACAAAATTGCATTGAAGCACCATACCTTTCGCATCTTGGATAGCATATCGTTAATTTTTGTTTTATTATTTCTCTATTTTAGTGTTTTTAATATTTTGTCGTTCAGAGTGATGTGCATATCGGTCTGGGTACTGCAGTGTTCTGAAAACTGTTTCAATCGAGAAATATAAACAAGCATCAAAACTTCCTTCGTCAAAGCCAGAACATGCGGGCTGCAGGCAATGAGAATACACCCAGTGTGCAGCCTGCAAGGCATCAAAATGGTAACCGGGATCTCCATTACGCATTTGCATGGCGTTAACATAGAACATGCTGTGTGGAAGGAGCAGCCACACATGGATAACTTGTGCCGAGAAAAAATAATAATGGAAATTCGGTTAGGCGAGTATGAATAGTAAGAAGGAACTCAGTGCCCTGGAAATGTCCGCGAAATAGTTCCTGGTGTTGCCATTGAGTACTTCTGACAAGAACCGAGAGTCTCTATCTGTCGTTTTACCAGAATCTAGCACAACGTTGTGCGGAGAATCGAAGATTCGTTTACCCAGAACTCCAAGACTTTGGGAAATAATGCCTTTCAAATATTTGCACAAATCAGGATTCTACGAAGCCCTTTCAGATGGCTGCACTTAATATTTTTCTGTAGTTCTGCTGGGCCCAGAATATCAAATGAATAGAGAATAAATGAATAGAAGCATCATTAAAGCGTAAATTTAAATCCAAAAAGTTTTGCTACAGCAGGCTTAGAAGAAAGCGAGAAAGGCACCCCGTAATGTTCGTTTATTCCTCTGAGGAAGCCTATCATTGAGCAATACAGTTCTGTTCTCAATAATGAGGATGGACACAGTTAATTTTTAGTTCAGATGAATCGATCGATGTTGGCGATCGATGATCGATGGGTAGGTCTTGAAGTGCGAATGGGAGCGTGTTCCGGCGACATGTTGCAGAATAGACTAAATAAATGTTTCAGGACACTGTAGTAATATCCCGTGTCATTTTCCTGGCCCCCGGCAACTGAAAATTCATAGGAAAAGTAGGGCGGGCCATGTCTCGGGAACCAAACAAAAATATTTTTTGAAAAAGCTAAAAAAATGTTTTTTTTTTGTATGCATCTAGCGTTGCTTGACAAGAGATACACTCAACTTAATTCATGGTATGTTGTGTTGCTCATGTATGCAGCTCATGGTGGGTTATATTGTTCGTTGGTCATGGTATATAACATAGAGGATTCCCCGTCTTTGCTACTGCTCATGAATAAAATCAGTGCACTAGAGCACAGACACAAAGTTAGTCATCGCCAAGTTTTACGTGCCACTGGTAAACTGGAAAATCGGACTTCAGCTGCCTCATTAGGTAAAGCTTCTGAGTGCACGCAGCGCAAGACACAGACATAACATTTGCCTTACGCCAGTATTTTCTAAAACAAAATCCCACATGAATAGTTTTTTTTCCGCATACAATAAACGAATGGAATTCCCTCCCTGTGGAAGTATTACAATCACAGAACTTTGCAGAAGAGTAAAAAAAAATTTCTTCCATAAACTAGGTCAAACATAGGCAGTGTTTCCAACCCACTTTTTTACATGTATTTGAAATACCTCCATTTTTGTGATGTTCTTTTCACTTTCTGTTGTTTGGCACACCCATTTTCCCACCTGTTTGTAATTTCGTGTGTGCGGTTCTTCTTTTTTGTTTTGTTAGTTATTATCCTAGTACAAGAAATTACTTGTTTGAGTAGCACTGCTGCAGTCTGCACCCTTTGCTTGAGTTTTTTCATTGTTTTGTCTTATGATGTAATGTGCATCCTGCTTGGGGCAGTTTTTGGCTTTCAGTATCAATAAATAAATAAACAAATAATCGCATGCACTGTGCTGCACGCTGCACTGACAACTCCCAATGAGTCTTTTACTAACTAGCATGTTAGCTTGCTTCTCTCCGTAGCTAAATTAATACCTGCCTCTTCTTGATCGTTTCTCTAATCCCCATTTGCTTACTACACCCTTCCGGAAATTTATTACAGCCCGGCTGACTACAAACCCCAAAGCACCTCGGCTCTCAGCGGTGCCCTCGGGTACAGGTTTAGAGGGCGTTACACTTGTGGTGCCCTGTTTTAAAGGGGCTCTAATTAAGTTGCGGTATGCGGGGGATTTTAAAACACGCCGCTTCACGAATACTATCAGCAAGAATTTTTTAATCGGTTTAGTAGAAGCTGAGTTATCAGTAGTCAGAATATGAATTTCAGTGTCTTGGCGCCTTTCCCTCTTCTCTCGTCACTTTTTGCACGCTGGAGGTAGGTGCTCCTCCGCCGGCCCCTCCTCCGGGGGAGAGTTTCCTGGCCCGCCGGAACTATGCGGCTTATTGGCCGCGGCCACGGTAGCTGCCTGACATCAGAAAGAATCTAACCAATAGCCACCTCCGAACTGGTACACGCGGGTGCGAGCCACGGAGGAGTGTGGGAACAGGAACAATTCGCCGGGAAGGGCTCGCCAACTTTCGCGTGTAATTGTGGGTCCTCTACTGCGTGTAGGAGTGTATTATTTGGCTCTGGTTTTCATTACAACACACTTCAGTTATTAGGCGAGTTTATGTGCTCTCCTGGGAAGGTGATTCATAGCCCCTTTAATGCAATGGCGATAACGCTCCCGCTGTGCAGAAAATCCGGCGTCGTCGTCGGCGTTGTGAGCGAGAAAAAAAAACTGAAATAAAACTAGGGTGGAAACCTAGGTCAAGTGACCTTCAGGCCTACCCGGGTCTCACAGGCCCCACCGGTGGCAGCACCTGCTATCACAGGGCTGTGGTGTATCGCTTAACCGCTGCACCACTGCGCCAGGAATGGTATGAAGATCTCCAAGGATCTATGAATGTTAAGTCGACAATGGCCAATTCTCGATATATGCGCATTAACCCATTAATGCTATCGTACCAAAACATAACCTTAAAGACGAGCTTAAGCGTCTCCTCCAATTTTTGAATGCAGCAACTAAAAATATCCTCTGTGATGCTAAATGTTTGACGGCAACTTTTTGGCCTCGAGTACACAGCCTATGACCTCGAAATGTAAAGTTTTCCTTTGGAATAGCAAAGCAAAAAAAAACAGAGGTCGCTCTATTAATTTTTCCTTTTAATTGGTTTCTAGGAGTGGCCTTCTAAAAAAGACAGAGGGACTCGCGAAAGTGAAAATACTGGGAAAAATTACGGAAGATTTAGCGCGGTTAGGGCAGATACGAATTAGGGGCGCTAGCATTTCGGCTCTCATTTTTCATTGCTAGTTCTCTACTTTTCATAGATTCATATATCATGGAAATCCTCATACCACTGCTGGTGCAGTCGTGCAGCCGTTAAGCGCTGCGTCAATGCCCTGCGATCGCAGGTGCTGCCACCGGTGGGGCTTGTGAGAACCAGGTTGCTCTTTCCGAGCACCCCGCCAAGTGACGTGATGGACAGTTTGTTCTTAATCCGGTGGGCAGGTGGGGATGACGTAACGAGGTCACGTGATCTTGGGGACCCTCCTACTACCCAGGAATGGAACCCAGCTCTTCAAGGTCGCGGAGAAACCGAAGGAACATCGGCGAAGGGGGGCTGTAGTGCTCGCGGACTGAAATCGCCTGTGAAGCAACCTAGGTGGCAGGTGGACCACCTAGGTCACGTGACCTTGTGACTTCATCACAACCTAAGAGAGGGACCGCACAGACAATGGCTGAGCGGCAAACGGAAGGTCCAGTGCAAACGCGCTAAAACTACGCGTCGTACCACACAAAAAGAGTCCTATGCATCTTCGAACGTCACGTTTGGTGGCTTCCTTTGAAGGTTGAAGACGACTAGGCAGCAACTGTTTTGTCCTTTCTGCGCGAAGAGATGTCCTTCGCGTAATCTGGGTGACTGGCGTTTTAAATCAGAACTACCACGTTCAATTAAAAGGATAACACGCGTGGAATATATGGCGTCTCAACTACTCATCTTTAGAGACGACAGAACTGTCTCCTCATGTCGCCTCGGTCGCCTCATGTTTAGGAGCGACTGAAAAGCGACCATGCGGATTAAGCGACGCAAACTAACTGATCATGTTTAAATGCAGATATGCAATGCTATATTCGTGAAGCCGATTCGTAGCCGAAGTTGTCCTGCTCCACGGCTGCCCCCCATCGCTTTCACCCCTGTCTAAACGGATATATTAGTTGAGGAAACTTACGCCACTTGCATTCTTGTGCCTTGCGACTCAGCCAACTGCACCATAGTTGGTCGCCATATAGCGAATAATATTCAGAAACACGCAAGCGTCACACATCGAATGCGGATGGTCCCACCGTTTGCCTTAAAACTGAGTCACTGCAGAAGCCAGCGCCGCCGCATCTCCGTTACGTCACGGGCTCACAGTTCTCTAAGGCCACCAATCATTCATTGCAAGGGGTGCTCCCAGATGCTGGCTGTCTAAGCTAGGTTGATTCTGGCCCACTTTTAACCATTAAAAAAGATAAAGAATGGAACGTCACTTGAAAGAAGTGACTTGCTCGTCAGCGAACTACATACCGTGCCGATCTTTGATGCACTGCCTGAACCACTGAAAAAAATATAGATGACACCGGTGCAGTTCTATTCTGCCTTCAAGTCATTTCCTCTTGGTCATGAACAAGCTTTGTGTCTCACACATGAGGCCCCACCAACCCCTCTACGATGACCAGAAGCATGGCCCACTATAGTGAGATTCGTTGATGCACTCGGCCAACAAGCTCTGGCAGGCGACGGGTTCTGCCTCCTGGCGACGAGGTTCGAAACACGATGACGTTGCCCATGTTGGCAGCATAGTATTTCCGTGGGTGTCTTATTCACCTCCTGTAGCGGGCAGCATATTATGAGCTGGGAACTCCCCTCCGGTGGGAGATGCGGCAGCCGTCCGCGATCCACCAGCACCGCGGTGCCAGGTTGGGCCTCCACACCTGGAGTGCACGCGTGGAGAACACCAGCGGAGGCAGCTCGGAGCCCGGCCCCGGCCGATGAGCGGGCTGCAACTATAGGCCAATGGCTAGGGTGCAAGGCGGGGATTATTGGAGGCAGGAAGGTGCGGGTTTGGTGCCCCCACTTTTTATTATTTTATTTTTGCTACCCTTCAACTTTGGGCCTGTACGTGCATACCTCTCCCGTACATAATGCTCCATTAATCCTTCTACGATGACCAGAGGCATGGCACTACCAGCTAAAAAGTTTTTGGAGAGAAAGGATTTCTTTTTACCGTGGAGATCGAACTGGTTAATTTTTAAACAGCCCGAAACAATAGACCATGTTTTTTTGCATTGCTGGGAAGGTGTTTATTTTTTAGATGTTTTACAAAGGACAATAAAGAAATAGCTACCACTTGACGCGCAGGGAATTCGTTATTTAGGCATTGACAATGAGGATGGGGTACCATTTCATCTCATAATGCTCTTGGGACTCCACTGTATATGGCGCTCCAGAATGGCAGGCTATTATTGTGATAAAGACGCACGACCTGCCCGAATTTATTTTATGGAAAGAATGGACTGCTTTCTGGCCATCCAGAAAGCCGCTGCGGAGCCTCCCGAGTTGCTGGCAAGGCTAAAGCCGCTCTGTATGCTTCGTGAATTTTAGTATGACGAAGCCAGACTCATGCTGGCTGACCACGACAGTGCCGTATGTACATAGCGTTTTGTGTGTTTTTTGTTGAGTGTTTTTTTGGTTAAATGTTGTGGGCCAAAACCAGGCAATAAAGAAAAAAAAAGAAGCATGGCCGACTAGTCAGACTCATGACGCAAGGGGCCAACAAGCTCTGGCAGGTGGCGGGTTCTGTCCCCTGGCGGTGAGCTTCGAAACACGATGACTTTGGCAGCAGTATTTTCCGTGGGTGTCTTATTCACCTCCTGTAGCCGGCAGCATATTATGAGCTGGGAACTCCCCTCCGGTGGGAGATGTGGCAGCCGTCCGCGATCCACCAGCACCGCGGTGCCAGGTTGGGCCTCCACACCTGGAGTGCACGAGTGGAGAACACCAGCGGAGGCAGCTCGGAACCCGGCCCCGGCCGATGAGTGGGTACGCGGCGGCGAGGCCCAGGCTGGGGTGTATAGACGTTCTCCCCACAGCCCAGAAAAACGGTTTTCCTGAGGGTCGTGAAGAGGTCTATAGGTGGGGATGATTGGAGGTTGGAAGGTGCGGGTTTTTTGTCCTTACTTGATAGTTTTTGCTGCGCGATATGAAGGATATTTTGCGGGGTACAGACTTGGTGCACCGTGCGGCTCAGTGATAATGTTGCCTACATGTACCCGAGCCATAGGCGACATGTGAACCGAGCCTGTGATTGGGGCATGTGGTCCAGGTTGTCTTGGGAGCGTCCGCACTCAGCGAGGTGAATGGGCCTGGGTGTGGCAGAGCCGTCACTATCTGTTTTCTTTTTTGGGCCACGAGAGGGCGTGACAGGCGACACTTTCTTCCGGCAACAGCAGTGCATTGAAGACCAGGCGAGATTAGATTCTATTTATTGCCGTAAATTCACTAAGGATATACGAGCGAGCCCTTGCATCGTTTATATCGCAATGCAACTTGGTAAGGCATTTATTACCTGAACTTGTTTTTTCATAGCACTCCTAGCGATATTTCTTGAAAAACTTTTTTTTTTTTTCTCAGCGATGCAAAGTTCATCCTGGAGAGTGATTAAGGTATCTTTGGTATCTCCAGAGGACAAACCACAGCCGACTCCTCACAAACTGGCTTTGCAGCCCAGCTGTTAAGTGCCCAATCCTTGAGTTGAGCGTCGGTGTTTTCGGCGTATATAGCGTGTCGGCCTAACCGGGAGCAAGCACAGAATGATTCCGCGGAAGAAGTTATGGCGAGAGCGTAGGAATACCGCACGCTCTGTCTGCGCTGAGAGGATGAGCGACGGACTGCAGCTGTGCGTTGGTCAAAGAACGAGTATGAATGGAAAATAAAAGCAACGTTCTGCAGCTGTGCGTAAAAGCATTTTCTCTCATAATCTTTACCTCTGTACGCAGCAAAATCAGAATACCTGAACAGCTGCGCTGAAAATTCCCATTGCCGAATATCATAATCGTTCAGAGGAATTCTCCATGCAGCCAGTATTTCCTTCGTGCTTAAGGCAATGGGTTTCACTTGAAGGGAACAGTTTCTCTATGACGGCGTAATATCCCGCCAATACCTTCTGATTTGTTGCTTAGCATGGTGTGGCTTCCATGTCCCAACCAATATGAATATAAAGCAGGTGATCCGCAGTGACCACACTGTAACGAGGCAAAACACCGTAACCGCTGTTAATGTTTTAAAGCGATAGCGTTAAGGGTCCCATGTCGCAGGAAAGCCAGAGCCGGGATTGTCGGCCGTGAGGGAAAAATCCACGAAACATCCCCAGAGAATCAACCTCGGAGGCAGGTGGCCCACCAATAGGTCACGTGACCTTGTGGCGTCACAACCTACCCAATGGGCTGTGAGATAACTGCCAACCTTGGCAATCCCCCGCTTAGAGCAGTTAGTCGGTTTCGTTGGCTTGTCAACTGCATGTAAGAGACTGACACGAAACCGTGCATGGTAATCATGAAAAGTGTCATGTTAGGGCAACCGCGGCCATTGAGCCGCAGTTCCATCGCTGCCATTAACACGCAGACCACGTGATGCCCCACCCTCTCATTCAACCAAGCGCGGCAACACAAAGCAAACTTGTTAACCTAGTTCTTGACTGCGGGCTGTCTCATTAAACTTTCGTTTGTTTTTTAACTACAAAGGCAATTTCTTCCGTGCAAACACACCTCCGAGTGCAAAATTACTGGTACATTATGTTTAATTCTTGTAAACGAACTGTTCATGCTGACAAAAATGCCGACAGAGACTCTAATTGACTTTTGACAGCACAGAATTGCAACATTAAATCACCGGATAATGTGAGTAATTCATTCGTGGAAAATATTATTCACCGAAAAAAAAAAATACTGAAACTTGCATGCTGATGTTTTCACAAGTGGTGACTGCAGTCCGGAAAGCAGAAAGGCTGGGAAAATGGTGTCTAAACAAAACTCTTTATTTGGGCTGACTTGCGCCCACAATGGACCGAATCGCTCGGCACCGGCGTAGCAACAAGCGTGCTCGGCGGTCGTCGAACAGAATTCCCGCCGCTGTCGGCCGCGGTCAGATTAAAGCTGATAGCGAAGTTTTGAGAGGAAGCGTGCAGAGTTACTAGAACATTATGGAACAATGTAGAATCAGCATTGCCTGGATGCGATCAGTCGAGATAAACTGGTCGCGTCTTGCATCGCAAACAAAGCGATAAAGCGGCGTGCGGGCAGCTTTGAAGAATGGACAAACACTACAAATATTCGCGGCAATATAAACACCGAAAAAATTCCGCCGAGCTATCGACAACCCACATTTCTCTATGCCCAATTCCTGTTTATAGGATAGAAAATAACAGAACACGCAATTGAGGAGTCGCCATCCCCGGCCTAATCCTTGCCGTATCCCAGAGGTTATGCCACACCGCCCTTTACTTCGAAACGGCGGCAACCAATCTTCGACGTGTGGTCACGATTTCTAATCGAGTCGCAGGGAAACTTCAATTTTTCTCAGGCCATAAATGGATTTTTCGTTGCCGTTAACACACCCAAAAAAAAAGACGTACGATAAATTATTGCTTCGCATCACTCGATAGAGTTACCCAGTGTACCTTTAGTAATGCCTGTAGACTCATAATTGACGTTGATTGCTCAGTTCTATCTTAAATTACACCGTCTTTCTATCATTTCAAAATAAATTCTTGCATAACACAATGCAGGGAACTTTTCTCGAAAGTATGTCTTGTTCTCAAATACCGCATTCCGTTTGCACAATTCGCAAATCGGATATCTATACCTTACGAGAGCATTAGTCAGGTTCTTCTCGTGAGAAAGCGTGCTAGAGAGTCACCAATATTTCTTTACCTCTCGGTTTCTGGCGATCTCTGACGCGTGGCAGTTGCGAAGACTCGATGTAGGTCACTTAATTGCTGCGAGACTGACGGTGACTGTAATGGAGTCCCTCGACCGGCACAATGCAAAACATTTCGTTTAACGACCACAGTGCTCCTTCTGCACGTGTTCGAAGTTCTTTCAATCCATCGATGCGTTGCTAAGAAAGGAACTGGCCTTGGTTGCTTCGATCATATGGGCCGCTGATTCGCACAGATCGCACTAAGCGGGACCAACCGAACTGCCTAATGGTCTAAACTTGTCCTTCATAGAGCGAAAAGCAAAGAGCATAGAGCGAAAAGCAACGGAGCAGCTGCCGGCGGCGCGGCGCCGTGGCTGACCACGTGGTACATCATGTGGTGGGTCACGTGACTAAGTTCTACTTATCCAGCTGTAGCTATCGTGTCACTCCAGGTTTAAGCAGAGCTAGACCACCACCAATTTTTTTAATGAGCACGGCGACTTCACATGACTTATCTCCGACTACTTCCGCTGCGACCATAGATGAAGCAAAACTTTGGCTTATAGAACGTGACATTGAAAACGCCGACCACAACAAAGAAAAGAACACACAAAAGACGTGTGAACAAGTCTTTTGCGTGTTCTTTTCTTTGTTGTGGTGGCGTCTTCCATGTCAGGTTTTATGATTCACCCCGACCAGACGAGTTTTCGTCCAACTCTTGATTTCATTAGCTTTCGCTTATTCCTCATACGCTTAATCGCACAGGTGCGTACGCACCTAGCAAGAGGGCTGAGGGTGAAGCCTCCCCGTATGAGGGCTCCTTGTACGTTGCCATATTGCGCGCTGCACTGCTGCGCGCAAATGGCACTTTCAACAGTCCAGAAACGAGGCGTCTCGACGTCTCCCTCACCCGATGGAAAGGTCGCATATAGCAGAACATGGCAGGGGCTTCGCCGAACTACCACGGCATCTTGCAAGCCGCGATGGCCGTGAGTGCTTCACGCCCATCACTTGAGCACTGTATCCTGGCGTGGATGGGGAAAGCAGCCTTCAAGCACTCGTCGCCATAACGCACGATTCGCTTAGTGAACTTTGCCCCTAATTCGCTGGTGACCGCTGCGGCTTGTTGTTTACCGCCGACGGACTGGTCGGGAGAGATTAGTGTTCAGCAAGGGAGGTGGGCTAATTTCAATGGGGTAGCATTAGAAGCCTCATTGGGAAAAAAAAAAACTGCCGAGAGACATAATTCCCAGGTGGCATCATCTGCCACCTGCCGAGCGTGCAAGTTTGTAGGTGGAGTGTGGGAAGAGCATTGCGCGGGAACAGCAGTGTATCGGCTGCTGCGGTCGATAGAACATGGAGGCACGGGTGCAGGGGAATGAACTTCGTGCTTAATGCGTGCTAGATTTATAGCCGCCATGGGCAAGGAGGGCGACCTCCTCTCCCAGACAGGCTGAGTGTGTGCGCATGTCCCGTGGCTTCCGGGACGATGAGTCAGCTACCGATACAAGCAGTCTGGGTCTCACAAGCCCCGCCAGTCAACCTGACAAGGACATCAACAACTTCATGTGCTTTCACATCGCCAAGACTTAATGTAATCAGGTGCTCCTGTGAATTTTCTGCTTCACGTTTGTGCTCAAGCTCATAAGCAGACTTTATTAACCTGGCCTTTTCTTGCTCTGATCCTTTATTGTGTAATGAAGTAATGAATCGACTCCTGGAAGTGCACCATAATTACTAAATCTCTTTCTTCCCCCGAATGCGATTGTCTTCGAAGGGAGAGAGAGATTAATTATTTATAACGAAATTGAGACGTCGGCAGTGAAAAGATGGGGATTTTGTTGATCCAAGCTTCCAAGCCGACGAATTCAACCAGTCGTGCTCTGATTGAACAGAGAGCTAAGGGAAGCCGTCCATGCATAACGAGCGGCGTTTTCAAACGGGATCTCCGCCAATTTGCTTAGCCAGACAGACGGTCAGCTCATTGTGTACCCAGGCCCGTACAGAATTCCGGGCGCTGCACTCTGGCTGGCGGGCTAGCAAACGAGTTCTTTTTTTATCATTCTGTTGTTTCAAGAAGGATGGACTATCAATAACGAAATCTTGGCTCCATTCTGAGCGCGCCAGTGATCCAACGAGCTCGTTTTGCGCCCCTAACGTCTGTCGCCCCGGGCCACGTCGCCCGAGCCGGAAATAAATTGGCGCTCGTTAGGGCATCGTCGCTTTTGCTGGCTTTTCGTAGCGAGGTTCTTTGCCCCCGAGGTCACGGGGCTGCCCCGCTCGGCGCAGTCGGCGCAACGAAAAGATGGATGACCAAAAGCTCCGGGGGGGGGGGGGGGGGGGGGGGGGGGGGGGGGGGGGGGATTTCAAACAACTTCGTTATAGCTGCTGTTCTCGCTTGAGGACGGACCGCCGCATGAAAAGAAAAAAATAATCGTGCTTTATGGGATTTCAAATTTGACTTTGCTTTGTGCTTGAAAAATGGCGAGATGGGCGTGACTCGTAATGACCATGAAAACGAAGAAGCTATACGTGGTACGAACCGCATGAGCTTCTTCTTGTCCGAAGCCATTTTTGCGAATGAAAAAAAAAAAGTACTGAAGACACCTGAACAGCATGAAGAGAACAAGATTTCGGCAAAAGTAACGGAACAAGAACTCATGAGCGACGAACATCGCTTGTTAGCGAAGATAACGCTACGGAAGTCGTGCACCTACTGGATGGAACTCGCAGACATATGGCGCCGTTCGACGCATTCCTATATGGTTGTTACTCTTTTAATGAAGCTCCTGCTGTTCGTGGTTGGTAACCGAGTCTGGTCGGCGTTTATTGGCTTCAGTATAGTATAGCGTAATCAAATGGTACTGAATTCTCATACCTTCAGCTACTTCGATTAACCTATAGCTTCATTTCTAAAACGGCTCTTTAAAAATTTCTGCTTTGAAATATAACATTCAAATGCCTAGAAGCGTTCAAATGCCTCACTCCCTCGGGCTTCTCAGTGCAATATATATGTGCTCCCAAGCTTATTCGCGGCTGGTGTACACTGCAAAATGGCATTTTTCTGGGCCAGTTGGTATGAATCCATGATTTGGGCCAGCATGAACTTTGGGACACAAACGAAGAGAGACACATGGAACACGGAACACACTGCTGACCTTCTAGTCCATAGGAGCTCTGTTGAGTGCTTGGCTAGTGCTAAAAGGTGTTGAAAGGCGCTGAATGATTTTCTGCGTGTCAAGTCCACATCCTTCAGCGCCTTTCAACACCTTTTAGCACTAGCCAAGCACTCAACGGAGCTCCTATGGACTAGAAGGTCAGCAGTGTGTTCCGTGTTCCATGTGTCTCTCTTCGTTTGTGTCCCAAACTTCATGCTGGCCCAAATCATGGATTCATGGTGTACACTGTATACACTAGTGCGATGTGCACAGAATGTGCGCAGCCTCTCGCGCGTCCACCCGAGCAAGCTTCAAACACCTTATCGCTTCTACTTTGGATTCCGCTTGAGCAATGCTCCGCGAATACGCTTGAATAAGTCGTGTCCACCACCCTCATGAAAAAACTTTGAACGTCTCCTTTCAACATCCTGGGGCCTCTGGCTCTGGCATGAGGAAGCCAGTGTCGCGTCTAGGGTTGACTTAACGCGGGCGGCAATACATTAATCTCTACACATTTCTGCTTATTCCGCTTTCTTTGCTTACTCAAGCGCACTTTTTTTTTCGGATAATAATTTGTGTTTACCGTCATTTTGGTTAACATTGAATTGTTCTGCGCCGAGGATTCCGTTGTGCAACGCCACCTTTCCCTTTTTTTTTTCCTTTTTGTCATGAAAATAGTGCCGAAGTCTAACGAAAGCGGTGTGCCTGAGACTGCCTTCAGTCTTACGTCGGAGTCAGCTACACAGTACTTGGCGTCACAGGTCTTGGAACAGCATGCGCACTTTAACGTGCCCCTGTCTATGCGTTTTCCTTCAGCTTAAGCAACTGTGAGCTTGGTATTTTCGGCAAGCGCATCTCTGGTCTTCTTCGTCAAGATGAGTGTAATTCATCATCATCGCCAATAGTTATTCCCCATTATATGCTGGTTACACCATTGCATAAAGAAGTAGGCGATCAATGCAACCGCCAACAAGTTGCAGACATTAGACAGTTACATACCTGCAACTGTTGCCTAACGTCTGCAACAGTTGCATCGCCTCGCTCTCCCCCTTTATTTTTTTTTTTCTTTAAGAGCATTCAATACAGCGCGAAGAAGGCTAATGCCAAAGTAGTGTTGGGTTCTGCAACAAGCTTAGATACTGCAGTTGTGACAACCAGCACTGCCTGACGGCGCAAAACCGTTATTAAGGCAATTAATTAACATGGCTATATGAATTGACACCTGCCTTTCCGTGAGCGTTGGCTGCGGGCTGTCTATCCTGGCTGTAGCCGCAGTTCTGTAATTATAGCGCCATGGCTATACCTTCCCGTGTTTTTCAGTGATGCACGGGGAAGCTCTCTAGTTAGTGTCTCTCTGGTCTCCTTCAATGCGGTGCCACCTGGAAACCAGACTGGCAAAAGTCAGGACGAAAAAGGGTGTGCATCCGACATCTCTGTCACACCGCCGACACTCAGGACTTCTCCACTGGTCGATACTGCAACTGTCTTTCCACATATAACTTCCGCCCCAGAAGTTTTACATCTCCGTCTTCTTCAGATCCGATCAAGGTTGGGAAGGTCAAAGCCCTTTCAGGCCGTCGGCACAGCGCGCCCAATTTGTTTCGTGCATGTGGAGCAGCAGCTTTCGTACGTGGCTCCGTGGTTCGACAGTGCTGCACCTATCTGGCGAAGGCGGAGTGTGGCCATCCGGAACGTATATAGGCAGGGAAATTGGGGAGTCGGGAAATGTAAGACGGCGGAAGGCATAGGCAAGACGGCGGAAGGGGGAGAGGGTAAGGGCGGCCCAGAGCTACGGCGCGGGTCGCGGAGATATATCTACGTTCGCCCGCCAGGAGTGCGGGCAGGCAGAGGGCGCTTCCAGCGCGTTCCGGATGAACGCGCGGTCGCGCCGGAGATCCAATTAGCGGCCGCGTCACGTCCCTCGGCCGCGGTGTCTCTTCCCTGGGCTTCGTTAGGGAGCTAGCCGTTTTCCTATCCGTATTTCTTCCCTATCCTTTCTTTTTCGGGATTATATACTTAAGTCTATCTCATACTAACGTCAGTATTATACTTGCATAATATGAGTGCAATTACTGGTGCTCTGCGCACAATTTCTTGACGGGAAGAAATACAATAGGCTAGACAGTAGACGCACGAAGGGTATTATACCTGCCACCATCAAGGCCATCAACTTGGGAAATAGGATTCTCGAGAGGGGTAGAGAAAAGAGTTTTGTGCTGAGTCCATTTCAGGCGCTGGATATAGATGAGATGAGCTGAGGTAGCAGGGACATGAGATGAGATGAGATTAAGTAAGACGAGATGAGGTCAGGCGACGCGAAATGAGGTGGGAGGAACTAAGAGGATATGAGATGCAATCTTGATTAGCATGCAGAGAAAAAAATTGGCAATGGTTAAACTCTGCTGAACCAGATTGTAGAGCGCGAGTCTGCTGTTACCATCGGTTGCGGATTTAGTTGCAAATAACTCATTAATACTAATTAATTCAGCTCGCTAAATAGGGCAGCGCACTTGCACAACATAAGCCTTCCAATGGTCTATGACTCGATACGAAAGAGCGAAGTTTGGTTCGAATTGAAAGTAACTAATTAACGCTAATTATACCGGCCCAATAATTAGTCGACATAACTGCACAATTAAACAATATTGCAAACGCAGGGCTGATCACGTGACAGTTATTTTGTGCTTAGACGCATAGCTAGACAGTAGCGAAATCACCAAGTTCCCCGTTTCCCCCTGGTGGATCTTGGAGGCGAAAATACCGGCATGAGGCGTTCTCCGAAGTTCTTCCCCGGTGAGCAGAGCTACGCTCTAAAGAATTGTAGGCGAAACGGTATTTCCGGGCGCATATAAATAAAAAAACCGCAGACAGTGTGCAGGTTCCGGTCGGTGTGACTTGAAGATAATGAAGTGTGGTAATAAACGCTAACCACGAATAAACCACATGCGTGATAACTTGTGACTTGGTTATCAGGAGCAAGCACCAGGAGTCGTAACCAGACGTAACCAGACGGTCAAAAATCTGGACCTAACCTCCACCTCAAAAAGAATTTGCCGACCTCACTCAACCTCAAACTCATCAGTTGAGGTTGATGTCTCCTTAGACGCCCTCATCTCACTTTTCCTGAGGCCACTGCTGACCTCACTCAACCTCACCTCAACCTCAAATTGTGAGGTTAAGGTCGGCTGCTTGACCTCAGAAAACAAACTAAAAACAAAACAAAAAGCGATTAAGAAGTGTATCAGTTAAAAACAATTCTGAGAATCCTCTGAGACAGGAATGTCAAAATGATGATGGTATTATTTAATAAGGTGTGTACAGACACTATTGATGTGCACGCAACAGGAGAAGCTTATAATCTGGTATGAACCCTCAGAGAGTATACGGCCTGCGGGCAGCGGTGTCCCATATGCGGTTACCACCAGTACGTCGGGGAGTACTTTATATCTGTCAATATTTGGAAACCTGTTTCGTGTATACTTGTTCGTATTGGAAGCCTCTCGTTCATTCACGCACGAACTGGCAATTGACAAACACAGCACTTCTACACCACCTACCAGAAATTGGGAGGACGGAGAGGTATTCACGATACTCTTTTTAGGCTTGAGAATAGTTAGCGAATATAAAGAAGCTGGTCGTCGATGTACCTTCCAATACGACGGTTATGCAGACGCATATCAGTATATTTCGATTTTCTAGCTCTATCCGGCATAGTGAGAATGTTCTTTTCAGTCCTGTGTATGTTGCCTTCGAAAACACTTAACAAGCTGCGACTGTAGTACAGCAACAGAGGCACGTTGTATTTATGTCGGTGTAGAAGCGAGCGGCTTCCTTTATTAATGCGAAAGTATTGGATGGCTCACTATCAAGGTCACATTCGCTAGAAAGTGTCCGCAAGAAACGGCATCATGCGACGTTACGAGCCGACGAGTCACGCGACGACGATGATGGCGTCACTTAATTAATCAATACTAATTAATACAAATAGGTAACGCTAAGATTAATTAGTTCAACTAGTGATGGCATCATGCGAGCGTGACGTTTTACCAGGTAACGTGACAGCGATGTAATATGCCATCAAACCTAGTCACGTGACGACGCTATAAAATGACATCACACCTACTCACGTGACAACGATGTAATTTCTCGTCATACCAGGACCCCATCCACGCCCCTTCCAACCCCATTTCAAGACCCATATGGATCCCACATTACTACACATGCGCACATGACGCATTACAAAGAGTGCTCGCAACCCGGTCCACATCAATGACAATTCGGATTGTCCAGCAGGTAAACGCGCCAGTTCTCACGTTTGACATACTGCAAAGATCATGCAATGACATTTGCCTTTGACTCTCGAGATGATGGCGATCATGATGATGGTAACAGTGTATCGTTATGAGCCCGGAGAAGTCTGATACACCGCAACCAAATTAAATGTTGCCAGAATATTGATCAAATATTGTACATTACCCAGCAACCGAAGAGAATTATTGTGCGGGAAAATAGGAATACCTGCAGCTAATAATTAAGGATGATGATGTTGATGTTCCCGGGAGGATATTCCACTTCCCTCCAGGTGGTTTCGAAATCCTAGGAATTGTCCGATGACTCGGTGAACCCGCGTCATTTTGAAAGAAAGGGCTAGATTACTTCTTCGAACATCAAAATATTACAAAACTCTCCAATACCCGCCAGATCACATTGATCTGGGTCCCCGCCCATTCGGGCCATCCTGGAAACGAGGCGACGCACCAATTTGCCCGAGGACTCGTAGTTAACCGGGAGGTGCGTTACCCCGAGCTCAGGTCGGCCAAGGAGCGAATGACGACCTACAAAGAAATCACTACCCACTTCAAGAAAGAAAGACAAATCTTCCCAGACCCACATAGATCTCTAAGTAAAACACAACAAGTCAGTTGGCGGCTGCTCCAAACAAACACTTTCTTTAATCCGTACATGTACTCCATATGGTTCCCAGAGCACTTCAGCCCCCTCTGTTCTCTCTGTGGACACCATAAGGCATACACACCCCACATCCTATACTCATGTCCTCAAGACAAGCCGTCGAACAGTCTGCAGCTCTCTACCCAATCGCAGTGGGAGGCCGCGCTGCTCAGCTCGGACCCGGAGGTGCAACTCCGAGTCACGGAGCGGGCCGAAGAGGTCGCCGAACGACATCGTCGGTCGGCCACCTGGCGTCAGGCCTAGAAGAGGAGCCCAACGCGGGGAGGGTAACGTCACCCCAACCCGCGCCTAGGACCTCATCTTTGATAAAGTTTACCTCCTCCTCCTTCGAACACTGTGCCAACTATTAAAATCACACGGGTCAAAATAACTGGCCTAGAGTGGGCAGCGTGAACCGCGCTCTCTGTCAAGAGCACCACGGCTCTATGTTCAAATTTCCCCGCAGCAAAATCTTTTTCCTGCCTTCGACCTCCAAATTTCGACCTCACTCAACCTAAAACTCACGCGTGAGGTTGAGGTCTCACTTGCTGACCGCACTCACGAAATTTCGAGCCGTCGGCGACCTCACCTCAACCTCACCTCACGACGTGAGGTTGAGGCCATACCATACCATACCGTACCGTGGCATGCCATGCTATGCCATTACCGGCTTTAGTCACAATGTAACCTCAAGATCAGTAGGGGCGCCAGACATCCCCAAGACAGGGGTGTTTAAAGATTCGCATACAGTGAAAGGCGACCAGGCTAAGCCTTGTTTTAATGCTTTGCACGTACGGATTATCTCTGTTTTTGGGCCTGGCGAAAGAAACCTACAAATAGCAAGTTTACCTCGATAAAACTTGTTGATGACTGCATAACTGCCTGTGGTGCCTTTCGAACGAACTACATTTCCTTCGTCCGGCGCATTATTTCGTTATCTGCTGTTCCATTGCAACTGTACTTTTAGCTGCATAAAAATAATTGGGAGCACAAAAAGGCCATTGACCTGCATAATTTAATAAATACAGATCTTCGGAACTTTAAACGCATATACCACATCATACCACCCTACCACACTATATTCCACACCATACACCGTTAAACACCACATACCATACCGTACCGTGCCATGCCATGCCGTGCCATTACCGGCTTTAGTCGCAATGTAACCTCAAGATCAGTAGGGGCGCCAGATTTCTTTTCATTTTTTGCTGGCGTCAAAGTCCTCTTGGAGCTAGTATATAGCACAACCCAAGCATGCAATTAGACAAAAAAGCAGCCACAGATGTGACTTCAATGTGCAACATTTTTGAAAGAAAGAACGCCAACGTTCCGTCTTTCATTGTCTTGCCTCTCCCTCTCTTTCTTTCTCTTTCTCGCTCTCCTCAGAAGTCCATCCGACGCAGCCTAAAACAAAGGAAAGTGTTTGTTCACACCGTCGTATTCATTCGCGGCTTCCGTGATTAATTATTGCTCCGTTGAAACATCCCCGCTAGGCGACGCCACTGTCGGTGTGTTGCGTCTAGGCGTCGCTGTCAGTGTGGAGAAATTCCAAGCTGTGTTCTACCGCACGCCGTCAGTGTCAGCACGGGTCTGCAGAGGCGAGAGGAAAGGAAATTTAGAAGGGTGTAGAGGAGGAAAGAAGACACAGCCAAGAGGCTAGGGAAAGATGAGCTCGCACACTACAGCGCAAAAAAAAAACACAAATAAATAAAAGAGAACAGTCCTGTCACTGTGCTCAAGAAAGGAAGCGCATATTTGTCCAGCGAACCAAACAAGCACAACGGCGCATACATGCGCACGCCGAGCAGAGTACGGGTAAATGATGGCAGTCACTCTGCTCTGAGCTGTCGGAGGGAGCAGCGTTCTTTTGCCACTCGGCGAGCTGCCAGAGTGTTTCATCGATCACCGTTTTAGGCGTCCCCGTATTTTCTCTGGCTAGAATGTGCCTCCCTCCCTCCCTCCCTCATCGGCCCTGTCCGATGCGCTCTAGGATCTTTGCTAATATATTGGGCCCGGCGCGTAAGAGGCCCGGAATGAGCGGATGCACTCTCGGGCGAGACAACATCCTCCGGCACGGTGCGCTGTCTTCCGGTCGCCTTCTTATATAAACTCGCGCGTTTCGTCGCGTCGGCTCGCGTGAAAATGCAGCCGATGCATCGTGTCTTTCTCGTGAATGGGCTAGCCTTATAAATTCTTTGTGTTATTTTTTATTCTGTGCTCGGAATTTCGTCCAAGTCCGGCAGCAAGCGGGAAGCCCATAAGTCTCTGCATAGCACAAAACCGAGCCAAACTTCGCTTTACGGTCCCTGGGTGTCATACGCCCAGTTAGCTTTCTCATGCGCAAGAGAGGGGCAATGTGTCCCCCCCCCCCCCCCCCCCCATTCTTTATATATGAAGCGTGCATTCATATACCAGTGCCGAAAACTGGACGGAATGTTTTTTTTTTTCTCCTATTCTTCGAGTGTGGCTTATAGGCTTAGGCTTACAAAATAAGGTCCGACTGCAGCGAATAACTGGTATATAGATTATCTCCAACTCCAACAATAAATATCAACAAATGCGATGAAGTGCAAAACGCCCGCATCTTCTCGGTGTTCCCATTTCCTCTTTCACTTGTCTTTGCTATTCTTGCTTTCGCCTTCTACGGACGTTAGTTCCGAAAAAAAAAATGTTCGCCGTGAGTGCATAACGCTTAATGCCTCGCCTGCGCTGCTAATTAAATGAACGTCACTTGTCACGCCTACCGGGGCAAGTTGCATCGCTTGTTCAGAGGGAATAATTTTGTGTTATGACTTGCCAAAAGTTGCATTTCGTCCAACTAATCTGTAACTCGACTTACATATTTACCTTTGGTCCCTCTATTCTCTCGCTGTTCTCCATCAGGAACTCACTTCGCTGCGGTCTATGGTCGAACCTGCCAATGAGAAGAGAGCAGGTTGTTTCCCCATCTAACTGAAGCCCGCGCAAGAATTGCGACGTGCAGAAGAAACAACACGACCGCTATCGAAAACTTCTCTTTGCTTCACTTGAAACTTATTCGGTAACCTCCCGCGCTGATTTGCTTTCATCAAGATACAGCTAAATTTCTAGGCCAGTACACGCACAATCGATTAATTAATTGATTAATTTGTTTGGTTAATTATTTATTGCCGATTGATCGATCGCTCACTACTACTGGAAAGCAGTCAAGCTTCGCGGGCCGCATAGCGCAGCCAGGTTAAAGACCCCGTGTATACAAAGCTTATGTGGAGGGAGTTCACTTTGTGCTGCAGCTGCTTGCTGAAAAAGGGGCCCCTTTGACAGCAGGGCTCCCAGGCTGCAGAAGAAAAGATTGCGGGGGAGGACTCGGGAGTACACATTGTGACCTCCTTTCTGCTCCACCCCCCACCCCCCAACACACACACACACACAGACACGCACCTTTCTTCCTCCACATCCAGTGAATACCGCCTTTTGCACTTTCTATAGGGTGGTTCCTTGCCGCCGCAGAATTGCCTACACAATGCAGTAGAAAGGAGGGCCAGCCAGAAAATGTAAGAGCCGATTAAAATAAAATAGGCCGAAGCCAGAGAGCAGGCGTGGGGAGGCGGATCATAATGGGACAGCGGGAATGAAAGATTATTGCTCGGCGGCGATGAGTCACGCGCGCGCCTGCCTTCGGCAATGCAGCCACGTTGCGTCGATGCGTGGGCAGGGGAGGATCTGATGGGAATTAAAAGCAACGTTCCCCCCCTCTCTCTGTCTCTCTCTCTCTCACCTCCTCCGCTCTCCGGTTTCCTCCTCGCATACTTCCGTCACTTCCCTCCAAGCTTTGATGATTTGCACTTTTTACGCACTGTTTGTTTTTCGGGGCTGTACTTTTCGCTTCATGGTCGCGTTTGGTTTCAGTGCCCGGTAGTGCCATTAACGAAAGCAGTGCCGCACTGGTGTGGCGATGCTTGCAGGCTCTCTTGCGTACCGGCTTTTACACTTGTTTAAGGAATAGCTCCAAGTTTAAGGAATTTCCTGGTGTTCAAGGAAGAAGCATTACATATGTCCCTCCCAGCCTGACAGCTCGCAGAAATTGCAGTCGCCCGGGCGCTTCAGTTGAGCCTACGTTGAACTGACTCTCTGCGGTAAATCACAGGTGCAACCGCTCATACGGCATTAGCTAGTCAACAGTGCAGGCTTCTTGTTTGTTTGTTTGTTTGTTTGTTTGTTTTTGCCTTCCCGCTGCGTTCTAAGCGTGGCGGCGCGAGTAACTTCTCTTTCACTCATTGCTGACGAATGCTTTTGCGTTTTGTCTCATTTGCAGTCAGTCTCTCTTGTGTCTACAATGGTATCGTCCGTTTATGTAGCTGTTTCGTGCGTGACGCAAGCCAAAATGATGGGTAACCACAAGGGAGCTCAGGCGAACGGATCCGTCCCGTTGCGAAGTCGGGAGAAGTAGCATTTAGCGAGAGTCAGAAAAGCGCACAAGGAAGGAGGTGAGAAAAGAAAGGGAAACAAAGACGAGATCGAGAAAGAGATAACTCCGTCGCACGGGATGCATACACAATCCACGCTCGAATGCTGTGCCTGCAGCTCTCGCTCAGCAACTCTGTAGCGGTTCTTCGCTCGGTATTTTCCGCCTGCCTGTGTGTTCTTCGCCTGCTGCTGATGCTGCTGCTGTGACACCCAGCATTTGCGGAGCGAAAGATAAAACGCGATCCCTCTCTGTCCTCTTCCCTCGACTTCACCCTTTCCACTTCACTCGCTTGAGGCCGGGGCGGGGAGGGGGGGGGGGGAGGCAGAACTAGTTGGCGAGAGTGCACGTGGCGATTCTCAGGGGGCCCGGCTCCCCTCCCAGTGTCTTTTGAGTTTGTTTTATTTATCCCCTTTTCTTTGTTTGCTTTCTTCTGTTCAGGGTCAGCCGAGGGTGCGCGGAGGGGTGGAGTAGTGGGTTTCAGTTGGGGAAGAGGTCCTTTCGGTTGCGCAAGAAACTTTCCCCTCTTTCCTCTTCTCCTTTTCTCTCCCCGCTCACTGGCTGCGTGTGTATACAGGCAGCCGCGCTCAATCTCATCCGTAGAGAGCTCCCTGCATGGTTGCACCGTTACGCAAGCGGCGACGAGAAACAAAAAGAGATCACCTTGCCCTGAGGATAGATACCAATATGAAACAGGGTCGTTCCTCTTTTTAGGTATTTTGTTTGCCCGTTCGCAAATCTTTCTTCCTTTTCTTTTTGGTTTAGTACTTGTGTTCTCTTCTTTTTTTTAATTTTCTCCTTCCATCTTTCCTCGCTTTCCTTTCGCTTTGTCGTTCTCGCCTATTCTCTTTCTACTTTTTTTTTCCTCAGCGGCGGCTCCAACTCAGCCTGGCGTTGCGAATATTCAAGTTTGATGCAAATAATATATCTGCCGCCTTCTCATCTCGGGCTTTTTCATCCGCTGGCTTTTTCCGCTCGCTTGCATTGATTTTTTTTTTCCCCACAGCCTAATGCTTGGTTTTCTTGCCTTAGCATTCAACCGAGCGCTGTCTTTTTTCTTCAGCAGCCATGTTTTGGGCGCTATGAGTGGCAATGAAAAATGAATGCGTAGCCTGCTACTCCCGAGATTTGATGGCGGGAAGCAGTAAACAGAGTCGCACATGAGCTGGGTGTTCTGGATGCGCGATGGGGGAACTTTTTTTTTTCTGCTTCCCACGCGAAAAGGGATATTGACCTCTCGATGTATGCCGTTACCAGGAAGTTCTTTCGAGTTCAAAAATCTAAAGAAAAGGAGAAATGATAATTGTGTTTTGTCAACAACTACAAATTTTTGAGGCGGTGAAGTGAGCAGCCTGGCACTTGACGCAGCGAACAAATAAAAAAAAAATGACAGACGATTACTATAGTCGCTAAAGCGAAATGTGAGAGCAGACCTTCGCACGCCGCCTGCCACCGCTGCCAGGTGGCGGGTCAGGCTGCTAGCCACCCCCCGGGATCTTTCCCTTGGCACGTAGCTAGCAGAGAGAAACGCCACCTGTCAGGTGGTGTATTACTCCGACAACGTCAACAACTACTACGACGCGGAATCCTCGAACGGGCCGCGAAGAGCTGTGCTCTAAAAGTAAACTCATGTTTACTGCCAGAGTGCGCCCGCATGCTTTGCGCGTTACCAGCAGACCAAGCGGGAGAGGCTGGGTCTTTAGAATCTGTGTTCTGTAGGTGACCTAATAAGCGACCACAATTCCCTGACGATGACCTGACAATAGGCTGATTGCCTGTATGCAGACAAAGTCAGACCCTGCGCAAGAGAATGATACGTATCTTATGAAATTATTATTATTTTTTTGATGACTGGAATAACGTGTGAGTTATCGCGCTGCAGCCTTGACAATGTAATAAAGGACTGGACAGGAGAAAAAAGTCACGTTTAGCCGGTCCGTTCCTTTGTATTTCTTCCCCTGCTGTTTCTTATTTATTTTATTTTTTATTTTTTGCTCTAGAGTATGTCTCTGTCTATAGGACTAACAAGCCGTAATATGACTCACTCAAGTTGGCGCTCTGGCCGTCATTTCACAGTGCCGGCAACACATAAGAGCAAAGAACCGGCCACTAATTCGCTATAAGTTCAGTCTCGTCTGCATGCTCCTGCTTTGCCTTTTTGCGCACTAGAATATGCTCTATCAGCAACGAATGAAAGGCAAACAAGAAAACTGAGGTGGCAACAAAAAAACAAAACAAAGCAACATATTAGCTCCTGGAGTAAAAATACAAGCGAGGTTGAGCAACACTTCTGAAGAAGAGTCCCCGCTCCTTCGAAGTGAAATTGCTGTTTGCTAGTTTTGTTCTTCACCTAGCTAAAAGGTCCTTATTTCGCTGCTCGTAGCTCAGTTATCTTGTTCACGTTTTATCCCTTGCTGATAGTACACACTCCAACATCAGAGATGCCTAGGCAGCGGCAGGGGGCTTCGGTTAAATGGTAGATTTTCTGTAAATATCATTCTCACAGCTGTGAAGAACAAACTCAATCTGGTGTTTTGTACCGTATAGGAGGTATTCACATGACGTCATCCGCAAGGGGCGATAGCGGCCGGCGCAGCATTCGCCATGTTGGTGGTCGCGCCCGCGGCAGCCTGTTACGTCTCGCCTACAGCGCGCGGTATAGCCGGCGCGGATGCACCGGATGCCGCGGCTTCGTTCATCGCTGCCGCAACGCCTCCCGCCAAGCGCGTCCAGGCAGGTTTCAGTGCCACGTGTCGTCGTGCGTGCGTGTTTGTGTGTGTGCATGTTTTGCCCACGCTTGTCAAAGCGCGGCAGCCGGGGAGAGGAGCTCTCCAACTGGGAGGCGAGGAGGTCTGACCGGCGCCGGCCTGGCGGACGCGCCCGTCACGCCTGAACATGTTCAAGCGTCGCCGTATCGGATGACTCTTCCTTAGCCGTTCCCTCTTGCCCTCGACTCCGTGGGTATAAAGGGGGCTGCCCCGGACGCCAACGAGAGACTTCGATTCCTTCCTTCGAGTAACGTGGTCGCCCTGACCGGCTGCTCTTTTGAGATGCCAGAATAAACAAGTTGTTCTGTTGCCAGTCGACTCTTCCTTTGCCGGGACCTTCGGATGTTTCCTGCTTTGCCCCAGGCCGCCAGGCCAACGCTACCCTTGGGGCTTGCAACCCAAATGCAACAACTGGTTGCCAGCGGTGGGATCCCGACAACGGAGGCCAGCAGCGAAGATATGCGGTCAACTGTATGCTGAGCAGCACAACGACCATCCGGGAGCAGTGCAACGAGCCCTGTGTGATGACTGGTTGCCTGCAGCGGAACGACTGCGCTGAATTCTTGGCTGCGAGGTTTGGTGAGTGCGGGACTTTCTTCTTCTGAGTTTTGCCAGGCTTTTGTTAGTGTCAGAAACAGAGCTGGTAATTGTGTTGTCGTTGCTGCCGGGTTAGTTTGCGGCAAGACAATAGTAGGCAGTAGAGAAAGCAGCATTCGGAGCAGCCATGGATTTGAAGTCGTTGCGCAAACCGAAATTGCTGGAGCTTGCAAGAGAGTTGGGTCTGGATGTCTCAGACAAACTCAGAAAACCAGAACTGCTAAGGGCTATTCTTGAGTTGGAGGCTGATGATGACGAGCTGTCGGAATGCCTTGAGACCATTGAGGAGAGGGAGCAAAAAGAGAAAGACGAGCGCGAACGTAAAGAGCAAAAAGAGAAAGACGAGCGCGAACGTAAAGAACAAAAAGAGAAAGAAGAGCGCGACCGTCAACACGCTTTGGAAATGAAGCGTCTCGAGGTAGAGATGGAACGCGCTCGTAATGGAAGTCAGGCACACGGTGCAGGAGAACGGGTATCGTTCAAAATGACTGACCTGATGCGGCCGTTTAAGCTTGGAGAGGACATTGGTTTGTTCCTGGTTAACTTTGAGCGAACGTGCGAGAAGCAGGGGTTCTCTCGGGAAACGTGGCCACAGCGCTTGCTCACTTTGTTACCCGCCGAGGCGGCCGACGTAGTCGCTCGCTTGAAGAGAGAGGAGGCAGAGGATTTCGACCAAGTGAAATCGAGTCTGCTAAAAAAGTACAGGCTGTCAGCGGAGGCGTTCCGTCGGAAGTTTCGGGAAAATGAAAAAGGCAGAAATGAGTCATATACAGAGTTTGCCTACAGGCTTATGTCAAACATGCAGGAGTGGCTCAAAGAAGAGAAAGCGTTTGGTGACCACGAGAAAATTCTGCAGTGTTTCGGGCTGGAACAGTTTTACAGTCGGTTACCTGAGAACGTGCGGTACTGGGTCTTGGATAGGCCAGACGTTAGTACAGTGGCTAAAGCCGCCGAGCTAGCCGAAGAGTTTGTGACGCGTCGGGCTCGCGGAGCTAAGGACGGTCAAAAGGGTGAATTTGGCTCCAAGTCTGAGAGGCCGAAGTTCACACCCATGAGAGCAAGGGGGGACACGCGTAGTGCGGATGCGAGTGAAAGCAGTCCGACCGAACGTAAGGAGACGGCGGCAGTCGAAGCCGAACGCAGAAAGCGGTTCGAGAGGAGGCAAGCGCGCGTGTGTTATACGTGCCAGAAGCCGGGTCACTTTTCGGCGCAGTGTCCAGAAACAAAAAGAGAAGTCGTGTGTTTGTCATTATGTAGCACTGACGAGAACATGAAGCTTCTCGAGCCTTACATGCGAGACTTCCTCGTGAACGGGAAAGAGTGCCGAGTGCTTCGTGATTCCGCAGCTACAATGGATGTAGTTCACCCCTCTTACGTAGAACCCGATATGTTCACGGGCGAGTGCGCATGGATCAAGCAAGCAGTGGAAGCTCATAGCGTGTGTCTGCCCGTAGCAAAAGTGCTTATTGAAGGACCTTTCGGAGCACTTGAGACGGAGGCCGTAGTGTCATCTAGGCTGCCCCCCCAGTACCCGTACCTATTTTCGAACAGGTCCGATCACCTCCTGCGCGAGAAGGGGCTTTTGTTTGGTGAGGCTAGCGTTCAGGCCTTAACCAGACCGAGAGTTCGGGAGCTCGCTGCAAAGGCGGTAGTTGCGGGGCCGACGTTGTCGAACAATGAAAAAGGGTCGGAGGCGCAGCAAGCTGATATTCAGAGCACGTCCGAACTGAATAAAATTGAGCCTGTAGCGCTTAAGGCACCAGGTACTGGAGAGGAAACGCCCGACACGGGAAAGTTAGAAGAGCTTCCGGTCGAGCTTCCGGGACTAGGCTCAGTGACGAACAGGGAAGACACTGATCAGGTCATTAGTGACTTAATCATTAAAGCACCGCTGTCGCCTGAGCAGAAAACCGAACTACACCAACTCTTACAAGAGTTTCAAGGTCAGTTCTCTGAGAGGCCTGGTAGGACTTCTGTCCTTACTCATGATATAGAACTTACCTCGCCAGAGCCAGTACGATCCAAGGCGTACCGGGTGTCACCCCGCCAGCGCGATATTATGGAGGCTGAGGTAAAGAAAATGCTACAGCTCGGTGTTATTGAGGCGGGTGAGAGTGATTATACCTCCCCTTTGATTTTAGTTGAGGTACCGGGCAAGGAACCTCGTCCTTGCGTCGACTACCGCAGGCTTAATTCCATTACTAAGGATCAAATTTATCCGATCCCTAACATCGAGGAGCGCCTTGAGAAAGTTAGTAGCGCTCAGTTTATTTCCACCCTAGATCTTGTCAGGGGTTATTGGCAGGTTCCACTTACAGAAGAGGCTAGTAGGTATGCGGCGTTCATTTCACCAATGGGAACATTCCGTCCTAAAGTTTTGAGTTTTGGTTTGAAGAACGCGCCATACTGCTTTTCAAGCCTCATGGACAAAGTGTTGCGGGGACAGGAAGAATTTGCTTTACCATATTTAGACGACGTAGCGATATTCTCCGCATCCTGGTCTGAGCATATGGCACACTTGCGGGCAGTGCTAACCCGCCTGCGCGAAGCGGGCTTGACAGTCAAGGCTCCCAAGTGCCAATTAGCACAGGCCGAGGTTGTCTACCTCGGTCACGTGATTGGACAGGGTCGTCGCCGCCCCTCTGAAATAAAGGTGGCCGCTGTGCGAGACTTCCCGCAACCGCGCACGAAGACCGATATTCGGTCGTTCTTGGGTGTCGCCGGCTACTATCAGAGGTACATCCCCAGGTACTCCGATATCGCGGCTCCCCTGACGGATGCTCTAAGAAAAACAGAGCCCCAAACAGTCGTCTGGAGCGAGACAAAGGAGAGAGCTTTTAGCGCCTTAAAGAGCGCCCTAACAAGCCAGCCTGTGCTACGATCGCCAGACTACACAAAAGGGTTCGTTGTTCAGTGCGATGCTAGTGAGCGAGGCATGGGCGTTGTACTGTGCCAAAGGGACAATGGAGAAGTGGAACACCCCGTCCTGTATGCTAGTCGTAAGCTGACCTGTCGTGAGCAGGCATACAGCGCCACCGAGAAAGAGTGTGCGTGTCTCGTGTGGGCCGTTCAGAAATTGTCATGCTACCTAGCCGGCTCGAGGTTTATCATTGAGACGGATCACTGCCCTCTCCAATGGCTGCAGACCATATCTCCCAAAAATGGCCGCCTCCTGCGCTGGAGCCTCGCTTTGCAACAATATTCCTTTGAGGTGCGTTACAAAAAGGGGAGTCTCAACGGTAACGCCGATGGCTTAAGTCGAAGCCCCTAACGTAGGAATCCGCCTCAAAGTTGTTTGTTACTGATGTTTTCTTCCTGAGGCAGGATTTTTAACATATTGCTTTTGTTTAGTGTTTCTAAGTGATTATGTGCTTTCTAGTGCAATTTTCCAATTTGTGGACGCGTTCTGAGTGCTGCTTGACTACTGTAAGGAACTAGGCAGTAGTATAAAAGGGGAAAGAGCCTGGCAGAGCTTAGTGAGGGTTGTCTCGTGCTTGCTGACTGAGCGGTTGCGTTTCGGCGTAGTTCTAACGCTTGCTGGAAACGAGCACAAAAATGGCAACTCTCCCGAAGTGACTTTGCAGTGTCCTATGTGATCCTGAACCCGAGAACGAGGCCTTCTCTGTGCGCTGCGCTCAAGCAACGTCGAGGGACGACCGGATTCGTTTACGAGCATCATCGAGCGACATCCCTCTGGACAGCGGATGCAGTCCCCTGACCATCGGGATCTCCTTCTCCCGGCGGGGCGGTCTGTTACGTCTCGCCTACAGCGCGCGGTATAGCCGGCGCGGATGCACCGGATGCCGCGGCTTCGTTCATCGCTGCCGCAACGCCTCCCGCCAAGCGCGTCCAGGCAGGTTTCAGTGCCACGTGTCGTCGTGCGTGCGTGTTTGTGTGTGTGCATGTTTTGCCCACGCTTGTCAAAGCGCGGCAGCCGGGGAGAGGAGCTCTCCAACTGGGAGGCGAGGAGGTCTGACCGGCGCCGGCCTGGCGGACGCGCCCGTCACGCCTGAACATGTTCAAGCGTCGCCGTATCGGATGACTCTTCCTTAGCCGTTCCCTCTTGCCCTCGACTCCGTGGGTATAAAGGGGGCTGCCCCGGACGCCAACGAGAGACTTCGATTCCTTCCTTCGAGTAACGTGGTCGCCCTGACCGGCTGCTCTTTTGAGATGCCAGAATAAACAAGTTGTTCTGTTGCCAGTCGACTCTTCCTTTGCCGGGACCTTCGGATGTTTCCTGCTTTGCCCCAGGCCGCCAGGCCAACGCTACCCTTGGGGCTTGCAACCCAAATGCAACAAGCCGCAGCATTTACTTCGCTTGTGATATGTGTGAAATGTGAGTGTATTTAGCGTCTCGCCGCAGATCATTTCTGTCCGACCCGTAACACCGGGTGACTGAGTGTATACGCCGTGAACTGCGCGAAGCAAAAAAGAGCGGGCACGCTGAAAATGTTACACTTTGTGGAAACGTCGACCCGTAGGAATGTGCAGGTGCCAGCGTGGTATGCGACGTACTGCCAAACGCTGCCGTGCGTTGAATTCACCGATATTGAGGTTTGCCTTGTGCACGGCGTAAGTTTGCCGACAGGCCAAGGAATTAAAGCATGCAAATCTATGAGAGGGTGCAATTGCTTGACGAGCGGTCGAGCCCAACATCCGTGTTGAGGGTGCCGACGGCCGAAGTGCCGTTTTTCACCTAGGTGAGTAGTTAAACGTGTCTGTTCGCTTAGCTAGCATAACTTGTCATCTCTGTCTGCTGAAAGTGACGTGTTACTACTGAATGTAGCGGAATTGCTGCACATCGCGTTGCTGCGAACCGGCCTACAGATTCCAGGTCTTGTGCACTGGAAGCAACGCTACGTTTCTTCAATAAAACCTGCAAAACATTCTTGCTGTCTGCCATTCGTGCTGCGAGTGCATGAGAGTATTTGCTCGACCATTTTGTCACGTAAACAAAGCAGCTATGCCACAATATGTCTTTTTGCTGAAACAATGAGGCTTCAGCAGTTCGCGGACTACAGCCGCTGGAAATACGAGTTTCTGCAGCGTCTATTTAGGAATATGGGTAATTAATCATGCGTTGTGTTATCCACTATGTGTCCTGCATGAGTAGCTGACAGTTATGAACTGATATTAAAAGCTGCAAGTCGTTTACATTCTTGCATGCAATGCAGCCGGCCAGTTTTGCTGCCGAGTTGCTGCACGCAGCTCAGTTAAATTACGGCACAGAATTCTGCTGCAAACTTTATGCACAATAAGTGTTCCACAAAGAAAATTGGACGTTGACGCATTTAACAACGTGCAAAAATGTTACGGATCACTAACAATATAGGCCGGATACTTCACGGCGTACTGTGACACTGCGCGAGCTTTCGTGAAACAACCGCAAACATCGCGTGTTTGCCGCGGCGACGCTCACGCCGTCTGGTAGCGCGGCCTCAGTGAATACCTCCTATAGCAGCGCTCTATATGCACCTTTCACGAGAACAGCACAGCCTCGTATCAGCTTCGGTTGACCATAACAGCCGCCTTAAAAAAAAAAGTAAAGCTGTAAACCCTGCCGGCTGGTTTCGGACGACTTGAATATAGCGTGCAACGCAATGGCATGCTGGGAGTGCGTTTGAGCCTTTCTCGGATTCCTTACTCCTTCTATTGCCCCTTCTCCTTCCCTCATCATTAACGGTTTAAAGGCACTCAAATGTCAAAATCTCCTCATGAATTTGCTCAGCAGCTGAACGTATAATACCCGCAGAGCAAGAGCAGCTGTTCAAAGCCTAATTGAAGAGATTTTAGAATTCATCGAGCTGAAAGGGGTCGAATGCGCGTGAAACTTGCAGGTACAGCATGCCAAGTGTTTTCTGGATAACACCTGAAATGGTGACGTCATTACCGATTAAAAGCTGTACGGCTTTCAGACTTCTCCGCGGTGCACAGCGCCGTATGTGGGAGGCGCATGATGACGTCGTCTACGGTGCCGCAGAAAAGCTCCAACGCAGGAACACTTGACTTTAAAGGGACACTGATGTGATGACCCCCATAATGCGCAGGTCCACACGGGACGGAGAGGCAAAGAGACACCGTATGGCTCAGTTTAAACAAACAGGTATATTCAATAATTACACATGATTAAGGTTATACATCAGAGGCTGGGGCGTCCGAGCTTACGTGCCGACGACTTCATGGGGGCGATGGAGTGGCTCCGGAGTTGGGCTCGAGCGGTTGCTGGCAGAAGCTGCACGCCGTCGGGCTTCGGCGCTGAAGGCCCTCTTGGCGAACGATGTCGTCCTGAGCGTCTATGCAGTAGAATTTCAATAGTCGTCCGTTTCTTCGAGGATGGTTCACAAACCCTTCCTCTAGTGTCGTTCGGCTTGGAAGATGAACAGGAGGCGAGCTTGTAGATGATGACAGCAGAGCATATTTTTCAACATACATATGCAGAGAGTTAAACTGGAAAAAGCAGAACTGAATTTACAAAAGAACAAACTTTGCACTACTTTACTCATCGACCGGGCAGGTTAGTGCCTAAGTAGCATCACATTACATGCTAAGCATGGAGCCCCAGCTCAGACTGGACTGCATCCGTTTACATGTGCTTTTAAGCACTTGATTAACAAAGGACTAAGGGCGGTCATTTCCAGTGGCCCGCCCAAAGCATCAATTCTCCAATCCAAAATAACATGCGAGATGGGGACCACCCCTTTGGGTTGGGCTTAGCCTCGAACCCAGAGTCTGTTAACAATACAAACTAAATAAACAACAAAAACGCCACCACTCTCTCTCAAGTGAGAGTATACACAGGCTCTCTCTTCGGAGCTAATTCACTAGCGCCTGTCTTTCCACATTCTTGGCGAGTACTGCCTGTCCGCCATGACAGGTGTCCGTCGCGGCCCTTCTGGGAAGCTGTGGGTGCCTTCCCGGCGATATCCCACGACAAAGGGGGGGGGGGGGGAGGGAAAGAATGTCGTCTTCGCGGTATCGCATAGCGTCGGCTGTGGTACGGCGCGCTCTGGCCCGCTGACAGCTCCCTTGTCCTGGAATGTAACCGGAAATTGGGGAGGATAAAGCCTGTTTCCCCGGGGCGGCGGCGGGTCCGGTTTTTCTGGTCGTCACTCAAAGAGCATGGCTGGGTAATTGATGATGCCGCTGTCACGGGTCTCCGTCTACGCCGCGCCGTCGAACGTGGATCCTCGTAGCACACACGGAATGTCACACTCGCTCACCCTCCAGAAGAATGTTCTCCGAACATTTGAGTCCACGCAGCTCCCCTTGTCTTTCTGAATCGCCTCGCACAGTGCGTCCGACAAAACACTTTTCGCTGCACTCAACACCACTGCACAACACCATATGCCTCCGCTGTCAATACTGGCGTCTCCAGGGGCAGCACTGATCTTCTTTTACAGATAAACATGAAACTCAGCACCCAAGCCTCTCCTTTCTAGTCCAAACTGGACGAAATAAATTTACCACAGTTACAAAGGAGCTCCCACTTCTAGCACGATCACGGCACAGACAAAAATATAGATAACGAAAGGAAGTAGGGCAGGTTCTGCATGCGCTCCGCATGCTCTCCTGTGAAGGTGTTACTTAATGACAGAAAGGTTTAACTACCAACTCCGATAACTTAACACATAAGCACATAGCAATGTTATGAGCTGTGGCATTACACAATTCTAACCAGTTCAAAACTCCGCTCTGTTTACGTCATTAGTCCGACTTAGCTTTCCGATTTCGCAGCGGATATCGGCCTTCATGAGTCATACTAAGTAAGTCTGTGCCCCTTTGTCTGCTTTGGGACTCGCGAGGGCTCGTGGCAGGAGCCTCTCCTGGCGTTATCTGCGCGGCAACCTCGCGCGCTTCTTCTTCTAGCAATGCATGAAGTAAATCCGGTGGCATTCTGGCCGTCACCTCTGGCGCCTGCCGAACAGATGCAGGAGAGGGCGTTTCTTGCGAACTATCTGCGCGCTCCGCTTCACTTCTGTCCCCATCAAAATCCGCGCTTTCCCTTTCCTCATTTCGTGAATACTGAACCGGTGCCGACTTGAAACGATTTGCGTGTATCCTTATCAAACGCCGGTTCACGTCTCGGACTCTGAAGTTTACCGGAGAAAGCTTCTCGACAACCTCGCACGGTCCTCTCCACTTCGTCTGGAACTTACGAGCTAGCCCAATCTGCCTTTGGCAGTTTTCAATGTACACGCTGTCCCCCACATCAAACGGCGCGTCTCTAGCACTGCGATCGTGCACCTCCTTCCTGCGCTTCGCCGCTTTCTTTAAGGACTCCTTTGCGATGTCCCTCGCCACTTGCAAGCGCGATTCTAGCTCAACCTTATAGTCGTCCAGTGAAGCGTATGGGACACGACGGGGGCCCTCTGGCACTTCACTAGGCTGGTCCGGGTCTCGGCCGTAGAGAAGAAAGAATGGCGATTCGCCCGTGCTCTCGTGTGCTGCGGAATTGTAGGCAAACATTGCATACGGGAGCCACAAGTCCCAGTCCCGCTGGTCGCGCGAAACAAAATGCGACAGGAACTCGGCCACGGTTTGGTTCAGTCGCTCCACCGCGCCGTTGCAAGCCGGATGGTACGGTGTTGTCTGCTTCTTAGCGATCTTAAGCAGCTCGCAAACTCTCCTCATTAGCTGCGACACGAAGTTCGTTCCCCGATCTGTCAAGAGTTGCCTCGGGGGTCCATGTCGGAGCACGATCTGTTCGACAAATGCTCTTGCAACCGTGTCTGCCTTCTGATCTGGGAGTGCTACCGCTTCCGCGTATTTTGAAAGGTGGTCGACAAATACTAAAATGTACTTGTTTCCGGAAGTGGTCGTGGGCAATGGGCCCATTATGTCCATACCTGTCCGCTCGAAGGGAGCCGAAACCTCAGGGAACGGCTGAATTGGAGCTGGTCTTCGTCCCTTGGGTGTTTTTCTTTCGAGACAGGAATGACACTTCGCACAGTAGTCTCTAACATCCTGTCGCATGCCACTCCAAAAGTACAAACGCTCCACACGCCTGCGTGTCTTCGCTACGCCAAAATGACCGGCGCATGGCGCATCGTGAAACGCGCGAAGAACCCTTTCTGTCCACGACCGAGGTATGACGACTCTCTCCCAAGCGGTTTTCTCTAATCTCCCTTTCCTGGTTGGCCTCGTGCGCCGACACAGGGTGCCGTCTTTGTCAATGAAATAACCTAGCTGTTCGGGGTGAGACGGTGCGCCCTCTAAGCTTTCGATTATTCGCTTCAGGTCAGGATCTTTGCACTGCTCTGTGCGTAATTCGGCGGGGTCGACTACGGGGACAAACTCATCTATAGCTGCCACGGCAGCTGTGCGGCTGAGTGCATCAGCATTCAGATGTGTCTTTCCTGACTTGTGCTCAACTTCAAAGCAGTATTCCTGCAGGTGTAGATTCCATCTAGCGAGTCGCGAGCTAGGGTCCCTGACACTCATCACCCATTTCAGAGGATGGCAGTCTGTGACTAGCTTGAATTTGCGGCCGTAAAGGTAGCATCTGAAATGCTTTACTGCCCAGACAACGGCGAGGCACTCCCTTTCCGTAGCTCCGTACTTTTGCTCTGTGGGGCTCAGCTGTCGGCTAGCAAAAGCAACGGGATGTTCTTTGCCCTCGATAACCTGAGATAGCACGGCACCAACTGCGAACTTTGACGCATCTGTGGCCATAACGAAGGGCAAATTAAAATCCGGGTGGCGCAACAGCGGTGCACTCATTAGCTTCCTTTTCAGGGCCCCAAAAGCATTCTCCGCGTTTTCGTCCCAGCGAAAGGCGACATTTTTGGCTGTTAAGGCGGTGAGCGGCTTAGCGAGCTTGTCGAACTCCTCTATGTGCCTTCGGTAGTAACCGATCAGGCCGAGAAACTGCCGGACCTGGCGGACGCTAGTCGGGGATGGAAAATCCGAGACACACCTTAGTTTCTCAGGGTCCGGTCGCACGCCGTCAGCTGAAACAACGTGCCCGAGGTATTTCACCTCGTTTTTGAGGAATTGGCACTTAGAGGGCTTCAGCTTGAGACCCGCTGCTCTTAGTCGTACCAAAACCTGCTCAATATCGCGCAAATGGTTATCAAAACTGTCACTGTATATAATAATGTCATCCATATACACGAAGCACAGCCTCCCCAGAAGACCTGCCAGGATAACATCAGCGGTTCTCTGCCAGACAGCAGGGCTGTTGGCCAGACCCATCGGCATTCTTTTCCATTCATAGTGCCCTGAGGGCGTGTTGAATGCCGTTTTCTCGGCATCTGCCGGATCAATTGCTATCTGCCAGAATCCCGCCGCCATGTCCACTACCGTGAAGTACCTGGCAGAGCCAGCTGAGAAAGCGTCTCCTGTATATTGGGGATGGGGATGGATCGATGCGAGTTACGGCATTTAGTTTGCGGTAGTCCACTACCAATCGATACGAGCCATCTGGCTTTTCCACCAATAGTGCTGGTGCTCCCCAGGGTGACTTTGAGTGTTCGACAATGCCGCGATCAATCAGGTCCTGCACCTGCCGCTCCGTCTCCTCACGTTGGGAGTAAGGAGTCCTGTACGCACGCTGGTAAACGGGCGATGAAGTGCCGGTTTCTATCCTGTGCTTTATAACGCCACAGCAGCCCAAATCCAGGTTGGACGCGGCGAATACTTCCGAGTAGTCGTTCAGCAAACCAGCCAGAGCCTCCCTCTCCCTGGATTTTACGTGAGAAAGATCGAACGACACCTTTGGAGCAGCCGAAGGACTAGCATGCTCTACAGTTGCGAGTACCGTATCGGTGGGCTCACGTTGCTCTATCGCAGAGGTGAAGAAAGCCAATGTTTTGTTCTTGGGAAGGCTCAGTGGCTGCTGGCTACAGTTAACCACTCGTAGGGGCACTCTGTGGGCGTCATTAACTGTCACGAGGCACGCGGCTGCCTTCAGGCCATTGCTGAGAGAGTCGACCGGCTCAATCACTCCCACGGCGCCGCTCTCTACATCTGAAGGCACAAACGCGTACAAAATGTGCTCCGACCAAGGAAGGACGACCGCCTCATCGACCAGCCTGACGGCAACCCGCGAATATACCTTCTCCAATGATCCCACTGTTTGACGGGTGTCAATATCGGTAATGCGAATCTCAGCCCCTCTCCTGTTCAAAAACGGAACTTTTGAGCCGCCCGCATTAACCTCTTCCTCGGAGAATGAGACTACTACCTTCCCTTTTCTCAAAAAATCCTGCCCTAATATACCTGACACTCCGTTTGGCAGAGACACCGTGTCCGGGCATACGTAGCAGGGGTGCTCCAATGCAATTCCGCCGAGAGAGAAGTGTAACCGGTAGAGTCCACTTATGCCAAGAGGATCCCCCGTTATGCCTACAAATTTGGTTGTCATACCACCAGACGCTTCCAACACCTCGCGGTCCCCCTTCCTTCGAAGCGTGTTAAAACTGCTCTCCTTAAGCAATGTCACCTTTGACCCCGTATCTATCAACAATTCCATACAACAACCATTTAACTTGCAACGCACAACAGGGCATGCCTCGTCGGCCACACAAACTACCACCACCTCATCATCTACTGCTCCCTCCCCACGCTCCTCAGGCTGGGGAGGACTAACTAGTTTTTTGACTCGGTATCTGGAGCCCCGCTGTAGGCTTGCTTAGGGCGTGTCTCGCCTGCTTCTCTTTGTGGCTCCCCACGGCGCACGTTTTGGCAGAACCTGGCGATGTGTCCGCGACCCTGGCAAGCGAAGCATACGATTTCTTCAAAATCTCGCATACCGCGCCTGTAGCTTTGTGGCGGTCTCCGGTTTCCAGCGAATGGGCGCTGTTGAGCGCGCGCTTCAACCTGGCATTCTACCTGCTGAGATAGCAGCTGTTCTAAGCGATCTAACCGCTCTGTCAAGAGAGCAACCTCAGGGTTGAGCACCGCTCTCTCTATGACGCGTACTCTCGCTGCGGCTGTTGTTAACGCCTCATTTTGTTCCTCATCCAATGCGGCCTCCACGGCTTGGTCGAAATTGCTCGGCTTGCGCGAGAGCACGAACCAGCGCACGGGGTCTTGCAGACCAGCCACGAACAAAGCGGTCATTTCCTCTTTAAGTATATCCTCCGCGTATTTCTTCTTAAGCTGGTCTCCTTCCTCCTCCCTGCTTAACGTATCGCGCGCTAAGCGCTGAAGCCGCGACGCAAACGTTCGCACGTCCTCCCCTACCATCTGTCCGGCGTCACGGAACCTCTGTACTCGCACGTGACGTGGTTCAGTGTCAAAATGCTCAAACGCGAGCTTCTTAAATTCCGCAAATGATTTTGTGGATTTTACTTTTTCGTCTCGCCATGCAAAATCATGAGCAGCTCCTGCCATCTTACACCTCGCCATTCCCAGCATTTGAGCATCGGACCATCCCCCCATTTTCCCAATCTCTTCTAGCATGGAAAAGAAATCGCAGATTGGAACCCCTGTCTTATCTCCCGTAAACGTCGGAATGACGCTTCCTAATGCCAGCATGCTTGCTCCGAGCGACGGCTGTGGAGTGGGAGCTCCCTCAGATACAGTCATTTTTTTTTTTCAAGCCCTCCAGTGCCTCAAGCCTCTCAAATGGGGGTAAAAGTCCCACAATCAGTCCCGTGATTCCCTTTTGATTACAATTTTGAAGTCATGAATGTCACAGCATTCAGAGGACATTTGCTTTTGAGACCCCACTTCTGACACCAGTGTGATGACCCCCATAATGCACAGGTCCACACGGGACGGAGAGGCAAAGAGACACCGTATGGCTCAGTTTAAACAAACAGGTATATTCAATAATTACACATGATTAAGGTTATACATCAGAGGCTGGGGCGTCCGAGCTTACGTGCCGACGACTTCATGGGGGCGATGGAGTGGCTCCGGAGTTGGGCTCGAGCGGTTGCTGGCAGAAGCTGCACGCCGTCGGGCTTCGGCGCTGAAGGCCCTCTTGGCGAACGATGTCGTCCTGAGCGTCTATGCAGTAGAATTTCAATAGTCGTCCGTTTCTTCGAGGATGGTTCACAAACCCTTCCTCTAGTGTCGTTCGGCTTGGAAGATGAACAGGAGGCGAGCTTGTAGATGATGACAGCAGAGCATATTTTTCAACATACATATGCAGAGAGTTAAACTGGAAAAAGCAGAACTGAATTTACAAAAGAACAAACTTTGCACTACTTTACTCATCGACCGGGCAGGTTAGTGCCTAAGTAGCATCACATTACATGCTAAGCATGGAGCCCCAGCTCAGACTGGACTGCATCCGTTTACATGTGCTTTTAAGCACTTGATTAACAAAGGACTAAGGGCGGTCATTTCCAGTGGCCCGCCCAAAGCATCAATTCTCCAATCCAAAATAACATGCGAGATGGGGACCACCCCTTTGGGTTGGGCTTAGCCTCGAACCCAGAGTCTGTTAACAATACAAACTAAATAAACAACAAAAACGCCACCACTCTCTCTCAAGTGAGAGTATACACAGGCTCTCTCTTCGGAGCTAATTCACTAGCGCCTGTCTTTCCACATTCTTGGCGAGTACTGCCTGTCCGCCATGACAGGTGTCCGTCGCGGCCCTTCTGGGAAGCTGTGGGTGCCTTCCCGGCGATAGCCCACGACAAAGGGGGGGAGGGAAAGAATGTCGTCTTCGCGGTATCGCATAGCGTCGGCTGTGGTACGGCGCGCTCTGGCCCGCTGACAGCTCCCTTGTCCTGGAATGTAACCGGAAATTGGGGAGGATAAAGCCTGTTTCCCCGGGGCGGCGGCGGGTCCGGTTTTTCTGGTCGTCACTCAAAGAGCATGGCTGGGTAATTGATGATGCCGCTGTCACGGGTCTCCGTCTACGCCGCGCCGTCGAACGTGGATCCTCGTAGCACACACGGAATGTCACACTGAGAAGAACCCTATCCGCACCAAAAGACTTGTGTGGACGGACCGCAGTTTGCTTGTGAAATTGACCGGTGGTGCCGACACGTGTAGTACATATTCCAGCCTCTCCTTGATTATAAAGTAAGAGTATCGTCGGTGTCGTTAGAATCAGGTAGTCTATGGACACAGGACAACTTCAATTTGACTTCAGCGTCCCCTTAACAATGCGCAGGCTTAGCCTTACCACGTATGCAGAGGTGCCAACTTTCAGTTATATCTCGACTGAGTTTTCGTGGACCGCAGTGTCGACTTTTGATAATGCTGGTGAACATGAAAACTGATCAGCGATTAATATTGACATGAGGAGAACGACATAACACTGACGCGAAACTTGACTTTCTCACCCATGGGACGGATTCCCCCAAAAGGCGAAGCACTTACTGCTGCACCCGATACCACTACCCTATCTCCCAGTTCCATCCTTTTTTGAGAATACTAAATTATAGCTGCCGCAGAGAGTGGTACAGAGCGAGAAAGCGTAATTTCCGCCCAGTATTTAGCGTTTCGGCACTCAAAGTTTCATAGCTAATCGGCATTACGAAGTACAACTTTGCTGTGGGCTATGTTATCGCAAAAAGAAAAAGGAAACTAAGAAAACGCGTCTTGCCGTCTCGGCGTGAGCCAGTTACGCAAGGTATTTTGTCATTCTGACAACGACTTATGACAGTAAATATCCTCTCCGGTCAAAAAGAAAAACAGAATGAAATCCGCAGTAAGGTTCACGTAATTAATGTCCGCCTTTGAGCGGTGCGCGTGCCATTTTGCACTCACTTTCCATCTTTCTTATCCTCGTTGCTATTGTGCGCCTTCTAAAGGAAACACAACCGGGTGCTGAGCGTATCGGCAGCGCCATCTCTCGGAGCCTTACGTCAAAAACGCGGTTCCGAGTGCACGGGGGCTTGACCAGCACGACGTGACAGCTAAATACATAAATTACTGCCCAGATTAGCAACGCCCTCTCCTTAGCCAACTGAGCAGGCAGCGGCATGGCTACGATAAGCCCTTTGGAACCACGCGACAGCCCAAGATAAGCGCCTCGCATTAGGCAGGTGTTTGCGCAATAATTTTTGCGCCCTGCGAGAGGTTTCGAAAGGATGGAGACGTGACTTGGGGCCCCAATGCGAGAGAGTCGGTGCACATTTCCCAATTGCGTTATGATGTTCCAGTGTTGTCCGAGTTGCTTCGGTTATCTCGGAGTTCCGCCAACAGGCCACCGTATGCGGTGCACCACAGATAGCGAAATCTCTGTCCTGAAGAATTGACGTTCTACGAGACTGCATTGAGCAGTGTCCTGCGTGGGCTGACTAGATTAAATTCTGTCTATATCTGCCTATATTTTTCTTCTCTTTTCCTCATTTCTCCTTTCTCTACTGCTTCCCTTCCTTCTCCTGCCCTCTTCCGTTATTTCGTTTTCTGCGTGGTTTGATATAATATTGCATTCTTACCACATAACTTGTCTTCTCATAGCTTTTGGAGGTTCATGATGCTTTATTTCAGGGGTTTTTTTTCTTCCTTTCTTGTTCCCATGGCACCTGTCATCCGGCTCTCATTTTTTCGCATCGGCCATATCTTGTTCTCCTTTCCCGGTCCTTGGTTTGTCTTTCCGCTCGTGGCATACCGTGCCTTTTTTTTCCAATTGGCGTTTGATTTGCGTTTGATGGCTCTACTTTTTTTTTGTTTCCCCTGTTCATCTATTTTCATCGTTTTAAGCCTGTGGTCGATATGGTCGGGAAAACATTCCCTCATCTTTTATAGCAGTCTCTTTTTTTTCCCCCTTGCTACCGCGGTGGCTCACTGGTTACGGCGCTCGGCTACTGACCCGGAACACGCGGGTTCGATCCCGGCCCCGGCTGTGGAATTTCGATGGAGGCGAAACGCTAGAGGCCCGCGTACTGTGCGATGTCAGTGCACGTTAAAGAACCCCAGGTGGTCGAAATTATTCCGGAGCCCCTCACTACGGTGTCCCTAATAGCCTGAGTCGCTTTGGGATGTTAAACCCCCATAAACCTTTTCTTTTCGCTTCTGCCTATCGTAGGGACTCCCAAATGAGAAAACAAGGTTGAAGGAGTACAGAAATATAATTTTTCGGTGCGTGTTTTTTTCCTTTGTAATGATGCGTAAGGCATTAGAATACATCGATTACCACTTGGTATTCACCTGTGAGCGCTAAATAATTTGTAATTGAATTTTATTTTAGAATCGAGATTAGCTTAGATTATAAACGAGATTATTTTATAATCCAGACGAGCACAGCTCGCCCAGTGTCCAATATGATGGCGTTCTTCGGCTTTGTTTTGAAATGGTCTGTACAGCGGATGCGGAGAATCTAGTAAAACATTTTTCTTTTCAGCCAAAATTGGACTCTGTGGATTATGTAAAGGCAAACAACTGCATTTAGAAAAGTATCGTAGCCCTGTCTTGAGCCAGCTGTGGTCGCCTTATCTCCGCAGTTTTCCTAATCCCACTCGCCCACCTCACGGTTATTTGTGGCCCCCCTGCTATGCTTTTACTCTCTTGAAATCCACTACGCTATCTTATCTTTTCTTCATATTACATGTCCCGCTTAGGTCCATTTGTGCCTGATTTAAGCTTGGGTTTTTATAACTATCGTTTCTTCCGCCACCAAATGTCAGAGCACATTTATCTGCATAAAAATGTCAAAATATATTTCCTCCGAGATTTCAACGAGCGTTAAGGAACCGAACATGCGATTAATATAAACGCGAAGCTTGAACAGGTTCGAGTTCGTAGAATAAAGCAGGTTCGAATTTAGCCGCCGGATGGACTTGTGGTGTTGGTGGATGTCATTGCGCGCTGCCCGTAGCATCTGATACAGAAAAGTATTGAATTCACGTTAGGTCACTTGGCTAAGCTAGATAGATTTCGGCTACTCCGAAGAAGTTGCCAGCTGCGGCAATTTATCCTTTCGAACTACCTAATCCCAACCGCCCACCTGAACATGTGAAGCCTTTGCTACGCTTTCCTTCTCTTGGAATCAATTCCGTTTCCCTTAAGGAGCATTGGTTACCTTGCCTTCGCATTACATGCCCTGCCAAGCCGCTTCTCTTTACTGTCACTAGCATATAATTGACGGGGCTTTCATCTCTGCTTTAGGTGTCTCTGTCTCGCTCATGGTTATTCACGTCATTTGCCTTATCATGGCTCGCTGCGCTATGCTCATTCCAATTTCAAGCCATTCAACCTGAGCGCGGCAGTTCCCTTTGGATGGCTCAGACGGAAGAGGCAGCTACAGCGTCTTAAAATGTTTGGGGCTATCCTTTCCTGTCATTGGTACATTGGACTGGAAGTAATGTCGGCAAGATGCAACTGTTTAATTGTGGTGTCAGTAGAGTCGTTATGGCAAAACGTCAGACCGTGTTGGTGACTTGTTGGCCACCAGCTGTTAGGCCTCCTATTTGCCGTGTTAGCGTTTCTTCTCAGCGCAGTCTTCTTGAGTCAGTCGACCGGTGTTCTATCCTACGTACGCATTGCATTATTGACAGAGTGACATGTAATGCGATAGTGTGGAATTTCGTCCGTGTGTTCCAGGACATTCGCGTGATCTAGAGTCGGCAAGGAACAGTTGCAGCCGCAATTCCTGTCTGCGGTTCGCACGTACAGGACGACGCTCGAAGGCGTCTTCCGTCACGCGAGAAGGATCCGCTCTTCCTATATCTGATTTCCCAGCTAGGCTGCGTCGACAAACTGACTTCCTCCTCACAGCGGCTCCTGCTTCTGCGTGCTTGAAGGAATAAGGACACAAAAATTCGATCGCAAACACTACGATTTGTTCCACGGGCGTATAGAAGATGCCTTGTAGCAAGTTGCAGTCGCTGGCGGTCAGTGGAACACATAACAGTATGACTTTGAATGTTGTCCGAGCAGCCATGCACTCGGCATTTCCACTCGAATCGAGAGACGTCAAGGTGTACATACCCAAATTATTGTGGCGTCATCGAGCCGAATCGTTGTTGACAGGAGCCTGCAACGCCGACGTCAGCGGGATGTGGTATCCCAGGTTGGCAGGTTGACCGTGAATACAAGGTGTAGTCCGGAGCTGACGTCAACCGAGGCCGGAACTGCTGGTACAAAACCGTTTGCAATTAATTCTTAGTGCTGCGCACTGGTGTTTTGAGGTCATGCATGATCACTATAGCCCGTGGGCCCCTTTCACGGCAAAATAAGAAAAGACACCCAAAAACTTTATTTGAAGCCCTTTAAATTTTGTCGTTGTGAACTCAGATCGGTTTTCGACCAATACGTCCTAACCAAAGTATTATTTGAGGGGAAGGAGAGGGAGGGCATTTTGCACTTTTATTTCAGCATTACGTCTTCAGCCCCTTTCAACATGGCACCCGAGTGCCCCTCGATATCCTGCTCGGCAGTGCTCGTGTGGGCATAGCATAGCGTAACTGCTTATTATCTTGCTTTTTTTTTCTGTTGCCTATATATGCTCTTCCGCTTTCTCGCCGGGCTTTAAAAAGCAGTAAAGAGAGAAATGAGTCGGTACAGCGGCTGGTGGTGGGGGATGGATAGCAGCCCCCGGCAAAAGCTGCTGCCACCGCCGCCGATGCGCCCTCTCCCTCCCTCCGCGCTCAGCTGCTGCCGTTTTATTAGCGCCCCTCCGTGGGTTCGGCCCATGCGAGTGACATCTGTTGTGGGGACGGCGGGGGGAGGCGGCCTAGAGGAAGCGTGAGGGCAGAGTGTAGAAGAAAGAGCGATCGAAGAGGAGAGAACGAAGCTAGGCTACAAAGAAGAGAGAAAGGAGGAAAGAAGAGAGTGCGCGCTGTGTCGCCGCCGCCGGTCCCGTTGTGTGCGCGCACGCTAGAACCGCTCCGTCGAAGTCCGGTGTGGGGAAAGGAGGGTAGTGCTGCCGTCGCAGCGAAAGCGTGCGTGCGGAGGCTGGCCGGAGACGCCTGGCGGGCTGTCTGCAGCAGGCGTGCTGCGTTCCTCTCCCCCGACGCTGTCTGTCGCCCAGTGTTTTCTTCGCGTCGTGCGCGCACGTGCGTGCGTGCATGCTGTGTGTTGTTAGCGTTCGCGGCGTGTCCGACCGCTCAGGATATGCTTGACACCGCCCCGACACAATGAAAGTGGATCCCATAGACGGCTCGTGCGTCGTCTGCCACTGAACGTCGTCTGCTTTCGTGATCAAGATCGCACCTGCCTTCTGCTCTTTCGGATAATCGTCTGCGAGCACTCCTCCGCTGACCAGACGCCGTGCACAGCCACCACAGCGCGTCCTTTGCAGGTAGCGTTGATGCGCTCATGTTATCTTCTGTGTGCAACTCGAGTGTGTCCCCAGTGCACGGCCTTGCGCGGTTCCCCTGTTCGCTAATTGGTGACGTAATGCGATCGCCCGCTCCGGCTGGGAACAACACAATGGATCTCGCTCCCGCTTCGAGCTCGTAATCGGCGCAGTGTAAGATGACGACAGCGTGCGAATCCCGGGCTGCTAAGCAATAGAGGCCAACGCTGGGGGACACCGCTCTTCTGTCGTCTGCGCGCATGGGATCGGTCACTCGTCGCGCGGCGTCTGCTCTGGATAATCGCGTCGTCTGCTCCGGCATTGGGCCGCCGTGATGGATGCGCCTGGTCTCACGGGCAAGCTTGCGTCAGAGCGTCAGTTTCAGAGCAGGTGTTTCGTTACTATGACCGTCGCCGTAGTGGTGTGTTATGAAACGGCAGCGAGCTTTCGTGTTTGTCTTTCGAGCCGAAGTTAACAACGTTTGCTCTTTCCCGAGGGATACTAGCCAGTGAAGCAGACGTTGCGTTGGACGTCTGATTGGCAGCTGTGTTTCTTAACCGTCGTCTGTGTACTGAGTTTCAAGAGCATTTCTCATCTGCCTGTGCCCTGGTTTGCACAGCCGCGTTGGCTTCCCGTTCTCGCTTCAGCATCCGGTGCCCATACACGCCTGAGGTACTGTGAGACCACTTCGATATTAGAGTTATATAATTTCCGCGTGAGGTAGTGAGTTTCCTGCATGAATCACGCTTGTCACGCACTCCGCTCTGTATTAAACTTGGCAAGGGCCCGGATCGTCGCATTTTGACGTTGTCTGTACTTCTGTCAATATTCGCTTCCGCTAGTTGTTCTGGATGCCGTTGAGGACACGTAAATGCTGTTATTTATTACGAAGAATTAAGCATATTTGACGCGCAATCGCTGTACTAGTATATTCTACACCTACCATGAAGGCGAGGATTGACTTGAGTGCTGCTTTTATTCCCGCTGTCAGCGAGGAAGTGGCCGGATTCTTCTCGATTAAGAGCAAACTGGTTTATTTGAGCTTACGGATCATACAAGGGTAAAACGAACTGGATCATTAATACGTAGTAGGTTCGAAGGATCTGCAGAGCTGGGAGGACCGTGCTGACGCGTCTCGTTTCGTCGGCGTCTCTCGTTGGTCTCTCTCGGAAAATGCTCTCGCTCGAAGCTTGGAATCTCGCAGCGCGCCTGTCGACGGCTCACGTTACGTCGTTGTTCTTCGCTTGCGTGATGCCGAGGCTTGGGAGATTTAGGAGTTCGGAGTACGGGCGCGGGCGGCCCTCGTGAACGCGTGGTTTATGTGGCGCGGAGTCGAATGTCTTGGGCCACGGGGTCTGTGTTTAGACAGGATTCAGAATGAATGTGCAGCCGATCCCCAGTCAGCGTGGCTCGAAGGTGGTCCCCCCAGGCGTCGTTCCGCTCGGAGCTCACCTCGTGAGCCGGAAAGAGAGCCGGATGAGGGACGCCTCGTGGTCGCTGCGAAGGAGCGTTAAGTGCCTTGTGCTGGCGTGATGGGTCCGCGTGGCGTGTAAGTAATGCGACCGCTAACACGGCCCCTCCAAAATATGCGTCTGTCCTCAGGCGCACGTTGTAGATATCAGTTCCCCGGTGTCCAAGGCGCGTTCCTTGTACCTTCTTAGTTGTTCGATGTTCACAGTTTTCTCGTTTAACTTTCCAGGAATGTGAGGGATCCTGCTTATGACAGCCATGTTGGGACCAGTCAGTGCAGTTATTTCGAACGGGCCTTCGTATCTTGCATCCAATGTAGATCTTGCGCCGATTTCGAGAAGGACGAGATCTCCACACTGGAAATGCGGCGTCTGACGTCTTTCGTTGTAGCGTCTCGTCGATTCCTCCTGGCTCTTCTCGAGAGAGTTTTTCATGTCGCGGCGCCCCTTCGCCATTTCGTGTAGTCTTTGTGCGGCGTCTATTTCCTCCCCGATGGTTCCAATGTTCAGTTCTCCGGGCACCTTCGGGTCGTAACCATGCATGAGATAAAATGGACTTTCGTTGCTGAGGCGGTGCTTTGTGACGTTGATAGCGAACGTCGCCTTTGGCAGCTCCTTTTTCCAGGATTCAGAGTTGCTGATTACCTTTCGTAGCACTTGTTTTAGGGTTCCCACCATTCGTTCAATCAGTCCGTTTGACTGTGGCCAGTACGGCGGAGAGTTTACGTGCTGAATTCCAAGTCTGTGGTGAACTTGAGCTGTTCGTTTGTTCACGAAGCCTCTCGCTTGATCCGTGATTATGATGCTGGGGACGCCGAATCGGGGAATCCAACGGTTAGTGAGAAAATCCAAGTAGTGTTTCGAAGAGGTGCTTGGCACTGCTACCGCGTCCATGTACCTTGTTGCGTGATCGATGCATACGAGAACATAACCTTCGTTTCCATCCAGGGGACCCAAATGATCGAGAGAGATGACAACATTGGGCTCGCTCGGAATTTCTCTTGGGTTCAGGCACCCTTCGGCTCGTGTCGTTCGTGAGTTTACCGCCTGGCACGTGTGGCATGACTCGATGTAACGGCGGATGTCCTTCGCTATAGACGGCCACCAATACTTTCGTTGCACCAAGGTTTTCGTTTTCTCGCTTCCAAGGTGTCCGTTGTCGTCATGAAACACTGCCATGACACTGCTTCGGAGTGCCGCGGGAACTACTACTCTTCTGCATACACGTCCTCTTTCGATCGATTTTTTCAGCAAAATGTCGTCTTCAACTTCATAGCTTGAGTTGCTAGTTCCAGCTTCGGCGCGGAACTTTTGGCATTCGGGGTCACACTCTTGAAGTTCGCGTATGCGACCATGCTTGCTCACGATTACGGCGAGACAGGCGAGATCGTTGCGGGTCACTTCGTTGTCGCTGTGTTCTGCTTCCACAGTTTGTCTCGAGAGAGCATCAGCTGCAGCATTCTGTCGTCCCGGCCGGTGCTTGACGTCGAAGTCATACTCCGCGAGATCTAGAGTCCAACGTGCGAACCGGCGGTTCGTCGCTCCCTTCTTCACTAGGTAGGACAGACTGAAGTTGTCTGTGTAGACTGTGAATCGCGGGCCTCCTCGCAGATAGATGAAAAACTTCTCCGTGATGGCCCAGTGCAGCGCCATACACTCGAGCATGTTCGAGTGCAGACCTCCGTCATGCTTATTCAGAGATCGACTTGCGTATTCGATAACCCTTTCTCTTCCGTCTTGCGTTTGGGTCAGTATCGCTCCGAGCCCTGTCTGAGATGCGTCGACGTGCACCTGCGTTGGGCAGTCCGAACGGAAGTTTGCCAGTAGCGGGGGATTCTTAAGTGCGCTCTTGGTTTTGTCTACAATTTCCTGGTGCGCGCTCGTCCAGATGAATGGCGCATCCTTGGAGACGAGTTGACGCAGTTGGTATGTGAGTTTCGAAAACTCGGGTATGAACTTGCGGTAGTGATTTGCGAATTGCAGAAACGAGTACAACTTCTTGGCGTTTCTCTCAGGCTCAAACTTGTCTACGGCTGCGACTCTCGCTTCGTCCAAGGTTCGCCCGTCTGCGGAGATTACGTAGCCAAGGAATGAGATGTTGTCTCGCACAAACTGACATTTCTTGATGTCCACCTTAAGGCCGTTGACGACGACTCTTCTTAGTGCCTCGTCGAGCAGTGACAGTGCTTCTGGAACCGAAGCTGCTCCCTGGCCGACGTCGTCCATGTATGTGGATGTTCTTTTCAGGCCATCAAAGGTGTCGCGCATGACTCTCTGCATGGTCTGGGGTGCCTTGCAAAACCCAAAGGCCATTCGTAGGTATTCGTATTTTCCGTCCGGCGTGACGAAGGCGGTCTTGTGGATATCTTCAGGCTTTATTCGCACCGTGAGAAAGGCCGACTTCACGTCCAAGACGGTGAAGTACCTTGAGCCGTCTCTCATGATGTCATCGATGACATCTTCCATAACTGGCATCGGATACGGCGGATTAATGGTCTTTTCGTTCAGTTTTCGGTAGTCATGGACCATCCGTCGAGGCGTGGTTGGGTGGTGTGGCTGATCCACGACAATGGTAGGAGCACAGTACTGGCTCTGGCTGGGACGGATGATCCCCTTAGCCAGGTAGTCGTTCACTTGTTCCCTCATAAAGTGGCGGTCCGCAGGGCAAGATCTATACGGTCTTGACGCGACAGGAATGTCGTCTCTGAGTTCAATGCTGTGCTCCGCGTGATCGCAGAGCCCAAGTGCATCTGTCTTTGTCGTGAATGCTCTGTGATGGCGTTTCAAAATTTCGCGGAGCTCATCCCTTTCTTCAGCGTCTGCGTCACGGGTCATTTTGGATACAGCCTCTTCTACGAGATAAGCGAAATCTTCGTCTGGACCAGGGTCCTTTGAGTTCAACCTTACGAATCCGATGTCGCTTGTTGGAGCTTCGTCTGGGGTCTTGCGATTACTGAAGGCTGTTATTAACGTCTCTCCAACACGGTTCGTATCGTGTGCGCCTGGCGCATGAGATGGTGACTCACTCACCGGTGGCTGTACGGGGACCAGGGTGATGTCGTTCGAGGGGTGGAACGTGACGTCGACGTTCGCGGCACGGCGCCAATCCGAACCCAGAATCAGGTCCATGGCGCTTGGCAAGGGAGCGATCACGACCTCTTCGAGCCGCACGGTCGATGTTCCGACTGTCACTTCCATGGTTGCCACGCGCGAAGGTCTGATGCATCGGTCGAGCACTTCTATCTTCTCGGGAGACGTCCAAGGTCGGGAGCGGACGTCGGGGCCCAAGGAGCCCTCGTTGAGGACGGACACGTTCGAGCCGCTGTCTATGCAGACTCTCACCGGTCGGTTCCCGACGAAGCCCTTCACGATGGGTAAGGTGCCGCCCGTCGATTGCAGGAAACAGTTCGCTTGCCTGTTTGTCGGCCCGGTATTGAGTGCTTCGTTAGTTCTGGCTCCTCTGCGTCGCTCGGCACGGATCGTGGCTTCCGTTTTTGGTCTTGTGCAATCTCTTGACAGGTGCCCAATATTGCCGCAGTTGAAGCAGGCTTTTGCTCGCACTGACGTTCCCGGTTCTCGCTGTTCCCGCCGCCTTGACTGCTCGCCTGGATCACCGCGTCCGTCGTCTGCCGTCCCTCTGGACTCGTCGCTGCTTCTCATCCGGTTCCGTTGCCCCAGTGCAGAATGTCGGAACTGCACCGTTTGTGCCGTTACTGCCTTACGCCGTCGGGTGTCGAGCAGCGCTGCGCGGTCGATCAGTTCGATGACGCTGCTGCACGGCTGTGCAGCAAGCGGATTAGCCCAGGTGTTCTCGTTGATCCCACTGAGAATCAGCGAAATTCTCTCTTCATTCGCAAGAGGGTAGGGAGACTTGTCCAGAATAGCGTTTTTCGAGTACATATACTCGACGAGGGTTTCCGAACTGCGCAGTGCTCGGGCAGCCTGCAGGTCCAGGAACTCCTGCATTGTGAGCTTCCGGTCGAAACGCGCAGTGAAGGCTTGCTTCCAGGTGTCCCACGTCTCGTAAGCAATGCCGTAAGAACTGTGCCAGTCCTTCGCAGCTCGCTGCAGCCGGGTTGCCGCCGTCGCGAGCGTCAGTGATGGGGACCAGTGGGCCAACGCAGCAACGCGCTCCACTTGCGAGATCCACGTCAGCGCATTTCGTTGAGCACTACCGTCGTACTCGGGGATGGCGGACGCGGTATCGTTCGTAGACTGTATCAGCACTGGCGAAGCTGGCGCTGACATTCTCGTCAATGCCTCCGTCATCTGTAGCTGTGCGCGAGCGAACATAGCCATAACTTCGTTCAGGCTTGGTGTACCCTCGGGAGCCGTAGATGCGTCGTTTTGCTGTGAGGACTGAGGAGGTATGCCGTGATCAGCGTCTGTCGGCCCTTGGGTTGCTGCCGCGGCAAGGGCGCGGACTCCCTCGTGACGTTGGGAGGCCGTTTCGTGCCCAGTTCGTGTCGGCAGCTCGTGTCGTTGTTGGGTTAGAAGCCGTCGTAATTCGTCAACCTCGGCCCGCAGCATATCGATCGCAGCTGGCGCCTTCGAGTCCGCTTCTCCGTGGCCACCGCTGTCTGTTTCGTCCTGGCTGGTCGTTGAATCGGACGAGCCCGGCGGGGCCTGGAGGCGAGTGTTGTCGTCCAGCAGACGAGTCACAAGATCGTCCTTCCGGCCGGTGCACGGAAGCCCACGGGTTCTCAACTCGTCCGCCAGTCTCTGCTTTTTAAAGGCGCTGAGAACGTGGCGGTCAGTCGATTTCGCCGGAGACCAGATGAATGTGGATTCAGAGCTCACCGACGGCGTTCTGGTGCGCTTCGTGATGTCCTCTCTTTCGACGTGCACGGGAGGTTCCTCTGCAGATCCTGTCGGCTGCGCCATGTCAGCGAGGAAGTGGCCGGATTCTTCTCGATTAAGAGCAAACTGGTTTATTTGAGCTTACGGATCATACAAGGGTAAAACGAACTGGATCATTAATACGTAGTAGGTTCGAAGGATCTGCAGAGCTGGGAGGACCGTGCTGACGCGTCTCGTTTCGTCGGCGTCTCTCGTTGGTCTCTCTCGGAAAATGCTCTCGCTCGAAGCTTGGAATCTCGCAGCGCGCCTGTCGACGGCTCACGTTACGTCGTTGTTCTTCGCTTGCGTGATGCCGAGGCTTGGGAGATTTAGGAGTTCGGAGTACGGGCGCGGGCGGCCCTCGTGAACGCGTGGTTTATGTGGCGCGGAGTCGAATGTCTTGGGCCACGGGGTCTGTGTTTAGACAGGATTCAGAATGAATGTGCAGCCGATCCCCAGTCAGCGTGGCTCGAAGGTGGTCCCCCCAGGCGTCGTTCCGCTCGGAGCTCACCTCGTGAGCCGGAAAGAGAGCCGGATGAGGGACGCCTCGTGGTCGCTGCGAAGGAGCGTTAAGTGCCTTGTGCTGGCGTGATGGGTCCGCGTGGCGTGTAAGTAATGCGACCGCTAACACCGCCCAGGTGACTCCGCAACAATAATGCACGTTAATTTTGCTTCACTACAGAGTTTTATTTTCCTTTCAGGCTGAGTGGAACACAGTCTGCACATGTAACGTTGGCCCAACAGTTTTCTGTACTGAACCGAGCTTGCAGTACTTTGGCGGTACAGCTGCTATGTGAAGCCGGCTCGCGCATGCACCTGTTCAGTTGTACAATTAGTAGTCGCACGCCAAATAATTGGGCCTCCAGCTGCTTTTGCGACAGTAGCTTAGCGTGTTAAAAAAAATAAAGGAAAAATCTCTCCGATCCCTGTCCATCTGTGGTGGCGCGATGTGCGGTCCGTGATGGCAGACGCTTTAAAAGGTTTCCAATAGCCCCAGGAGGGTCGGTATGGTATGATCGATTTTCCAAAAGCGATATCAGGGCTCGAATATAGCATCCGTGTTGCTAGTACTAACGTTCCTGGGGATCCTTCGATTGGATGTCAGGTGGAGAACACCCTTGCGTTCTACTGCTCGCTGCCTGCAGTCCCTTGCCTCCGAGTCGCACTTGGACAAACAAGAGCATTTGCTAGACTTAGAGTGCTCGCCAGTTCTTCGCCGTACCACGTAAGATCCGGCGAACTACCGCTTGTCACGATATTTGGTATTTTTAAACATTCTCCGTGAGTTCTTTATTCCAAATATTCATGGATGCAGTATTATACCCGTGCCACATGCGCACAAGGAATGCCAGTAAATGGTTACGGCCTTAAGTTTGTTAATGTCATTATTTCCGGAGTTGGTGCTACTCGTCCACTTTCAATGTCATTACACGAAAGTCACGATAACGATAGCGCTTGCAAGGCAGTCAAAAGCTTCATCTGAATAAAGGAGCGCGAATGAGCACTATATCTCCCGGAATGTTGTGCAAATATAATATGAAAATTATTTTGCAGAAAATGCCGCTGTTCTTGCTTGACAGGTGGAAAAAGTAGCCATAAGCTCGCGTGTCAGCACACAAGCGGAGAGTATCTGTCACAAGTGCTGGTAAAAATGGCGCTCGTGGCATAAAAAATGCCATAGATATATCCTCATCTGACTGGATTGTTATGAATTAACTATATGCTACTGGTTGGGAAGTTGTTACTAACAAAGTTACATGCTTTTCTGTGTGTGGAATGATGTCGGGAGTACGAATTGCCCGGGTGAATGAGTTGTGGCAAATTCAGTAGGTCGCGAATGGCAGTAAGGCTGGTACCATTAAATTTATGCTAATGGCACCGATCGAATGCCATTAAAACTTAAGGCAATAAGCACTTATTTGCATTAAATTTTCCCGTGTAGCACTGGTATTATTCTAGCTCACACAACTGAATAGAAATCAAAACGCGATGTACAAGCCGTTACACGCACGTTGGCCATGGCAGACCCTAAGTGAGTATCTCAGAATTGGACCTATGTCCACAATACAGTAATAGACACCCCAGCGACCACCTCAGGCGGCCTAGGTCATTACATCCCGGCAAACTTCCAAACTCAGTTACATGGCAAACTTTAAGGACTTCCTCTTTTAAAGGGGTAGTAAAATCTGATTCTGTGACTCTCTGTTGTCATGTTGACGTTTGAAGCAGACAAGGTGGGGGGGGGGGGGGGGGCAATGCGGGGCTCGTTATGACTAGGAGCGGGACATCCAGTTTTCTTTTTTTCAAATTCGGCGGACTTTTTTCGGTGCTTACTTCAGAACGCCACTTTCGGTTTTTTTCGGCGAATAATATTTGATGCATACAGGTTTTCGGTTTTTATCGGTGAAATATATGATGTTCCTGTCGGGTCAAAAGTGACGTACAGTTTACGTTAACCTTTTTATGAAATACCAGTGGCTCATGTAGCAGTATGTACCACATTAACGGCCGTCACAACAGCCCTCTTTACATGAGGAAAGTCATACAGTCGTAACAAAAAGTAAAAATGCCGAAGTTAAATTATTGGGCCGTCAGCCAAAACGTAAGCGGAAGTTTGGTTCTAAAAACCTGATTGTCAAATTCCGGTTGCTAAACGAGATTACCGCGCACCCTATACTCCGCGTGCTGAGGCAGCGATGCTGCTTAAGGAAGCCAGAACACGACACCTTCGCGCCGTTCTTGCATGGTTACGCATTGACCATGCAACGGTTCGAAAAGTTTCCAATGTCCTTATATGCAGTGTAAAAACCTACTTAATGAAGCGACGGCCCCATGTCGGTTGGTGATAAGCCTGAGCAGACCACACTACGCTAGCCAGTAGTGCTTAGCTCGAGCTATCATATCTGCAACGACCTGTCTGGTTTCGCGGATCAGTGCCTCATAACTCACAGTTACTGTACTAAATTCCTAAGATATCTTTAATTGTATCACAACGTTCCAGTTTTCAGAAGTTTCTCAGTTTTCTGCGGTGACCTACTTTAACTGGTACGATATGTAGCCAGATAGTTGTGACATTCATGCCAGAAATACTGACCTTTTTCGGTTAAAACGGAATTTCAAAAAAATGATTCAGCTTACGTTGATCGGTGTTTTTCGGCTTAAACCGACAAGTCCAAGCTCTAGTTAAGACAGACATATGAAAGAAGCCAGCAGTCACCGAAACCCAGGAGCACAGGGGATTGTTTATAGCTTTTACTTTATTTGATGGTGTTGATCGATTTTAAACGAATGTGGTCATTTTTTAATCACTGAAAAATAATTGATTAGAAAATGCAGGAGAAAAATCAACCACATGCCGCCGGTGGGATAAAAACCCAGACGGAGGTCGTGGCTTCGGATTCTATGGGCGGTTTGGGGACGATTTTTCTCCTATATTTTCTAATCAATTATCCTTCAGTGATTAAAAAATCACACCGTTTCCAATCGATCAACACCATCGAATAAAATATATAAACATTCGCCTCTGCTTCTGGGTTTCGGTGACTGCTGGATTGCTTCATACACATGCGTGCTGACGTTTGCCCGACAGCAGAAGTCGCGCCTTCATTGATGAGGAAATTGGAATATTTGTTAACCCCCCTCTCGAGCCAAACTCATGAGGTAAAGATCGAACAGGACTTCGCGATCACCGTTTGGAAGTGAGTGTCGATGCAACCTGGCCTCACGAGTCCGAGCGGAAAAATATTAACGGGGGCGCCTAATTGCCATTATGCGATGACAGTGCCTTACATTTAGGTCATCTCCTTCTTTCAAGAGCTCAACTTCCCCGCTTAATGCTTATACGAACGAAAGCTAATTGGGATTGGCCGCATAGCCCCCCAGCTCCCACGGTATCCACCCACCGGCGTGCCCCCTTGGAAACCACCCTCAGGTTGCGCATTCTTCCTCCCGCGTCGGGACCTCCACCGTCCACGGCTACGAGTTATTCCCGTCGCAGTCCCCTTCCGGCCTCTCCCTCCTGTTCACTATTCCACCAGCCAGCTGTAACCGGTGGCGCACACAGCACTGTACAGAGCCGGACTCTGCTTCTTCATGACGGTGGAGCTTCTAATGCAAACTCATTAAGACTTGCTTGCCGCAAGGCTGTTTGGGAAAACGGCAGTATTTTCAACCATTTTATTAATTAATTTTACAATACCAGCCGCACCTGAACGGCTATTACTGTAAGGCGGAGGAGTATACAGAAAAAAGGTAATCAGCGGTAGTAATAGGTGCCGCCGTCAAAAGTGTACACAGCCCAAGGGGTTCTCATCTAAGCTGTTTAGCGGGGCTCTCTAGCAATATCTAGCAGTCGAAAGCTTGCGAGGAGTGAGGACGCAAAGCCATTTATCGTTCGAGAGATTACAGTCGCTGAGGTTGCATAACGAGGCATGCAGCAGGCCTCCCAAGCAAACCCCTTGGGCCGTATATGTTTCACGGGGGCATACACAGACAATAGACACATTTAGTTGGACGTACGCAGTGAGCTTCCGTACACAACGACACTGCGGGTAACAAATGCGCATGCGCAGAACGCAGCGTATCTAGCCGCGCGTTGCGGACGCCCGCCCGCTATAAAGCATAGCGTAGCGCACGCAACGTGGCACGCTACGTGCTGCGTTAACAAGATGGCGGCGACCATCTCACCCGCTTCGGATAAATACATGTCGCCGCTGGGTTCTCTTACGCAATAGCTCGCTCAAATGGTAGCAGTTCGCTTTTATTTCGCCTACTCTTGCCCACACGTACCGGTATAAGCTGTAACTAGCCCCTGTTTATCAGACAATTTGGCGATTTTCCACTCCTAGGCCTCTCTAAATGCGGTGTGTTTTCCTCGTAGCAACGACCCCTGGCGAAGCAGTTTTCTAGCTTTTAGTCAGTTCTTACATTTTCTTCGATTTACATAGTTTTTCTCCTTGGAACAAAAAAAAAAAGGCTCGCAATGCACTCATCCTACTTATCAGTAATCACGGATGAAAATTCCTTCAACCGAGCGTTGATGTGCTTTGACGTCTTGTCACTAGATGGCGCTACTATCTATACGCGCGCGCATGAGGGCCCCTAGGGCGCTGCCAATTAAAGTGTTGTGTTTACACTATTCACAGCGCACGCAACGCAGTAAGAGATGCGTAGCCAAGCTTACTGCGTACGCCCAAACTAAAAGTGTCTAATACAGCTCGGCAATGCTCTTTTTCAAGCAGGTTTAAAAAGAGAGGAACGAAAACCATTGCACATGGTTAATATGCGCGCGCACAGTGGTACATAGAAAATCACGTCGAAACAAAAACTAGCGGAATGACAAAACTTCACCAGAGGCCTCGTGAACAGAACAGCGTTTTTAAGCGCTAACAACAGTTAACAGTTGGACATTAAGCTTTGCAGGTCAGTAAAGAAAGATGAGGGAGAAGTGGTGGATATATGTTCTGGTAAATTGTTAAAGTCGCGGCGGTTCTGGGAAAGAAAGTGTATTTAAATGTATTCAGCAATGGCCTGTATTTACGTTCACTGAATGATTGGTTCCAGCGGTCTCATCAGTTGTTGGCTCAATACATTGATGTATCTCTATCAGTGCCTGTTCTTCCCTGAAATATGTTGTAGAAAAGACACAATCTGAGATATTTCCTAGTAGTGCCCATGCAAACCCAACTCATTCAAAATCGTTGTAGCACTTTTTGTCAAAAGTCACCAGAAGCAAACCGGGCTGCACGTTACGACACACGCTCAAGCTCATTTATGATTTACTTCCTGTAACAGTACCATGAAGAGCAACCGTATTCTAATATTGGATGGACATTTAGTCAGGTATAACATTGCTTTGAATTCTAGAGGCGCTTGCCAGAAATTTCTTCGGACGAGGTTCAGCGCGCGGGCAGCTTTAGATAATAAATAATAAACATGGGTACTACGTTGCAGGTCACCAGCAAACATAACCGCCAGTTGTTTGTAAGCTGAAGCAGTGTGTGCATGCATGGGTTGTGTTGCATCCGAACGCGAGGGCGTTAAAGATCCCATTCCGTGTGAATAGCCGGCGTCGTTGTGATTGGAAAATCCTGATTGGTCGGTCGAGAGGATAGCGACGTACAAAAGCAGTTTCGCTGAGAAAAAGTTAAGGTGCTCAAAGTGGAATCGAAACGCTGTCCTATTGGTCGGGAGCCGCCACTCTACCTCCAAACTAATGAGAAACGTTAGTTAAGTGGCATAATTTGAGGCCTTGCACGAGCAGCTCACACCGCACAGAAGGCGAATTACATTACAGGAGCAATTAGGTAATTATGCTTGCTGATGGCAACAAGGTTATCGATGTCTACGAAAAGGTGCTCCAGGGGACCCCCATGCGGCTGTAGGGACCCTTTAACGCTTTATTGTCATATTCCTAAGGTGGACTAAAGTGCCTCCAAAGCTTTTTAAAGGCTAAGGGCCATATTTCAATCTTGACGCCAGGAAAAAATGCAGTCAAAATCCTCTTGCAACAGTTCCGAGTATGCTTCGCAAGCTGCACAACTGATTTTCTCCCATATAAACTGTCCATTTTGAGTGCTAATACGTTCTTTGTCGTTAGAATGCGGTAGCCTATAGATCTAGACCGGCTTAAATTGGCTCTCAATGCCAGCTCAGTAGCATGGTTAAGAAAGCACAGAGCGCCAGGTTCTTTTGCTGCTGAAAGTCCCTCACAGTTTAAAACAGAACGCCTGTTGAAGTCAGTCAAACGGTGTTCGGCTGCTAAGCACGGATTCGTACAGTTCCGTTCCCGCCTGCGACGACTATGGTGGGCCAATATTTGAGTGAGTGTCTCTAGTTCATAATAAAGGAGAGCTCTCCGTTATGACATGCCGCGGTGGCTTGGTGGTTAATTAAGGCGCTCGTCTACTGAACCGGAGCACCCCGGTTCGAACCCGATCGCGGCGGCCGGGTTTCGATGAAGGCGAAACGCGAAATGCGCCTGTGTGCTGTCCGATATCGGTGCAGGTTAAAGATCCCCAGGTCGTGGAAATTATTCCGGAGCCCTCCGCTATGGCACCTCATTCTTCCTTTCTTCTCTCACTCGCTCCTTTATCCCTTCCCTTACGGCGCTGTTCGGATGTCCACCGAGATATGTGAGACAGTTACCGGGTCATTTATTTTCCTCAAAACCCATTTTCATTTTTTTTTTCTCAGTTATGACGTGCCTCTTTTGTCGTGAGCACGCTTGGAGAAAACCAAAACTGAAGAAGTTCCCGGGTTCGAACCCGACCGCGGCGGCTGCGTTTTTATGGAGGAAAAACGCTAAGGCGCCCGTGCGCTGTGCGATGTCAGTGCACGTTAAATATCCCCAGGTGGTCGAAATTATTCCGGAGCCCTCCACTACGGCACCTCTTCTTCCTTTCTTCTTTCACTCCCTCCTTTATCCCTTCCCTTACGGCGCGGTTCAGGTGTCCAGCGATATATGAGACAGATACTGCGCCATTTCCTTTCTCTCCAAAACCAATTATTATTATTATTATTATTATTATTATTATTATTATTATTATTATTATTATTATTATTATTATTATTATTATTATTATTATTATTATTATTATAAGACACAAGTTCCGTCTTATACGATGCGATAGTGATAATGGGTTAATGCCTGAATGTGCGGAAATGGTCATTCTCTATTTTCGTTCATCGATCGCTGGGAGTCCTCATGCCGCTCCTGGCGCAGTGGTGCTCCCCTGCCCCAGCAGGGGGCAGTTGCAAACACTGCCACCGGTGAGGCTGGTGAGACCCAGGTTGCTATTTCCGAGCACCCTTTCGCGATCAGTCATTAACTGCTGCCTACCACGGTAGTCAGTCTGCGTACAATCCGATGGGCAGTTTACGCCCTGTCATGGTGACCAGCTTGTGGTGACGTCGCAATGTCCCGTTACCTTCGTGGCAGGTGAGCAACCTGTATTTTCGCTCACAACGTCGCTGACGATGACGCCGGATTTTGTACGGAACGGGTGCCCTTTAAAAAAAAAAATTAAGCCTTCTTCATTAACGACTATCCTCTCTCGCAAAGCGCGCTCTGCAGCAACTGCGCATATTGCCAAGATGAATGTGCCGATTTCTTCTGAGCACAGTGCAGGGCGCGAAGCCGCGGCCTCGCTGTGTACCGTGCTCGTGATGGTGATAGCATCGACTCCCTGTAATCACCATGTGAATGGCCTTCAAAGTGCCCCCGTGGATGCTGTAGACGGCGGCGCTTCCCGTCTGGAGAAGTGCCGAAAGCTAGGAGAGGTAGAGCGTCTGAGTCGCAGTTGCAGGGCTGTCGAATGCCATTGTCTGTTTAGCAGTGACCTTTATTTTCCGCGTCTCGGTCGTTAACACCTTGAAAGGTTTGTCACCGCGGGGAGAGGGCGCACTCTGTCAAAAACACAGACTCCGTGTCGACTACACCGGCAATTCTCTTTCTTCCGGAGTCAAATTTCTAAAAACTGTGCCTAGAATGGCGTTTGTATAGGTGTGCGCAACTATAGGAGGTAGAGCGTATAGGGACAAAGAGGAAACACGAGGTGGCAACACTCATAGTCATCTCGCAACCTCTTGCATCTCGCAACCAATTAAAAAAAATTACCAATTGCGGTTATGTTGGTGTTTGTACAGCTGCGAAAGACGCATTTATTGCCGGAAAAACTGCATTGAAATTTTTTTCCCGCTACTCGATTCAAACTCGTGACGTCTACATGTCACGTGACGTATTGAAGTGAATTGCAGTGCAGCCTAGCGTTTGGTATTCGCGGGCCGGGAAAACTGCGTCGGTGCACCGTAGTTTAGTGGAGAAATCCGGCGTTGATGGCAACGACGGCATTTCATTTATCAGCTCATTTCTAGCTTGCGAAACATAAGTTTTCAGTGAACATGTTGGTGGCTGGAATATTTTAACCTATCGATACAGCCCACCTCTAATTTGTCCCGAGTAGCCCTCTAAAAGACTGAAGGTATTATTCAACATTGAAAGTAACAACTCCGATTCTTCGCGGGCTGCTGCATGAAGAAAAGCTTCACAGCGACAGCTCTATTGCTAGCCCACTTATCGCCCACAGCGTCCAGTCCGAGTCCGATGTGTGCGACAGCCACCTGTTTCACTTTGGTCGCATGCGCTGTGTTCTCGAGGAACACGCACTGCATCCGTCGCACATCAGTATAAAAGGGGTCACCATGCGAACGAATGAATTTTCCGGTACGCTGTACGACCACGGGGAAGCTGGTCCCTTCAACCAAAAAGAATGCAACCTGTATAGCTCTCATTTCAAACTATAGCGATAGAGCCGCCGCAGTGGCTGAGTGGTTATGGCACTCGGCTACTGACCCGAAAGACGCGGGCTCGATCCCGGCCGCGGCGGTCGAATTTCGGTGGAGGCGAAATTCCAGAGGCCCGTGTACTGTGCGATGATCAGCAGACGTTAAAGAACCCCAGGTGGTCGAAATCTCCGGAGCCCTTCACTACGGCGTCCCGCATAGCCTGAGTCACTTTGGGACGTTAAACCCGCATAAACCATAAACCAAACCTATAGCGATGGATGCAGCGCTTAGTCCTCCTCCCTATAACATGAACCTCATGCCTCAGCCCCCCACGAAGACGGTCCTCGTCATCATCGTCATCAGTAGCATAACTACGTTCACTGCAGGACAAAGGCCTCCTTCATATCTGTCGTATTGACCCTGTCCTGTAGCAGCTGCGGGCTTCTTATCCCAGCAGATTTGCTAATCTAATCCGCCCACCCGACCCTCTGGCGCCCCAGCTGCTATGCTTCCCTCCTGTTGGAATCCACTCCGTTACAGTAATCGATCGTCGGTTATCTTGCATTCGCGCTGCACGGTCCGCCCAACTGCTCGTCTTTATTTCCACTAGGCCGTTATGAGCTCGAGATTGTTCTCTCAATCACCTTGCCGCCTCTACAACTCTCGACGTTACGTCTAACATTATCCGCTTGGACCACGTGTCCAGAGACCGCCCATTCTGAATCCCCTGCATTCTTCATTCTCATTGAACACAGGGCGCACCTATGCGCTGATTAACAGGACATCAATCTCCATGATGCAACTTCCTCGCACGTTCCTCAATGTGTGTGTGTGTGTGTGTGTGTGTGTGTGTGTGTGTGTGTGTGTGTGTGTGTGTGTGTGTGTGTGTGTGTGTGTGTGTGTGTGTGTGTGTGTGTGTGTGTGTGTGTGTGTGTGTGTGTGTGTGTGTGTGTGTGTGTGTGTGTGTGTGTGTGCGTGCGTGCGTGCGTGCGTGCGTGCGTGCGTGCGTGCGTGCGTGCGTGCGCTCTTCTGCGGCAGCACCATAACTCCCTAAGAGCTACACCTCATACAGCAGCCACTGTAAAACAGGTTTCGCCCCTTCGGTAATGTGCGCTGGACACGACAAATAATCATAGTAGTAAACGGTGCAGTAAAATCCATAACCATCATGAACTCTCCCAGTTTTCGGTTCTGCCTGAATAATCGGAGCATGTTTTTTATTTCCTTCTGGTGTCAATCCTGGGTGGCTTCTGTGATATTCATCTATAAAGCAAGTCCCCCCTGAGGACGCACCCATTAGCGCGACACGCCTTCGATACTCGTGATATACACCTGATTTGATCGCGTACGCGTAGTTTTCCGCTTCCATATCGTCGAAAGAAAGCAAACGCAGCAGCAAGGGAAGCACCAGGTATGATCTAGAAGGAAGTTTGTCCTCCACTCGGGGAGCGCACACCGACTGTCCGGTGTTGAATGTGTAAACGTGTGTTGTGAGGTATGTTTTTGTATAAAAAAAATGGGGTTCAACATGTTTTTTCTGTGCACTTGGGGGCGGGCCCTTTCGCTCTTTTCTTAAATAGGACCCTGGGTTGAGGATACTTTGTTAGTTTTCTGGCAGGGAACCACGCTCACTCTGTTCTGTTTTTATTTATTTAATTTTTCAAGCAGTGGAACGTCACGGATGTCACGAGAGAGGCCAGCGAAAATTAGCGTTGTCTGCACAGGGCTTGAAAACACTCTGAGAGCAACTGAATGCATTCTTTTTTTTTTTAATGCGTTATAATTGCACGGCTATGTCTGCGGTTTCGTGTCATCAAGAGCTTGTCATCACGATAACTTTCGAACGAATTGCATTATAACAAAAAGAATGGCTGCATTAGATAGAGCGACAGAAATTATCCCAGGGGAAATCATGAGGTGCGTGTGGGGTAATTAGTTAATTAATTAGAGCCAAAAATGTCCAATACGTGGGCGGGGCTGGAGCAAAAGTGGCCCCAAATTTGAAAACACCGGAAGTGGGCGGATCTAAAGCGTGGCGCCAAATTTGGAAACGAAGCGTGGCGCCAAGTTAGAAAACTCAAAAGGGGCAATGATGGAACTTCATTAATTTAGGCAAAGAGGTGCGAGGAGGCGTCAATGCTTACGCATTCCTCCAATGCAGGTGCCGCAGTGATCTCATAATTTTTTCATAGCAAAGTCAACCACACGGATCTTTGTGGCTATGCCGATACATTTATTGCTGAGAAAATTGGATTTAAAAGGAACAATCTAAGGCGACAGTGTTAAAGCTTATTTCAGTTGCGTGTTTTCTTCTCCCAAAACGATGCGTTAGGCATTAGAGTACATGGATTACCGTGTGTACTTGCTTACTACCGCTAAATGCTTTATAATAGCATTTCATCTCTCGTGCTGTTTCGGTTTCATCAAAAGTACGATGAGTGTGACGTGCAGTTCGCACTTAAGTGACGTGAGGCGTGCGAAAACCTGCAATATAAACGTTGATACGTTGTTTTAATTAACACTTAAACCATCCTGCTTCAAGAGCTCGGATGACAACAAGCGACGTGTCAGCAGTTATACTGCCGTTTCTTTCGTGCCTCACGTTACCTAAGTGTGAACTACAAGCCACAGCCGTTGTTCGGTCGATGAAACCGAAACCGCAGCAGCGTCAAGAATAAAACCAGTTTTGAATTATTTGCTCCTCGGAGGTGAGTACTCAATGTCGAATGCATCATTTGAAAAAAAAAAAAACGCGAGCAAACATTTGGTCTCTACAGTCCTTCAAGGCTCCCTTTATGCAGGAAATCGGGCATCGGCGTTACCCGCGTTGTGCGCAGAAGAGCGGAAGGCCTTCCCGCCACATCAGTCACGTGAACTTATGACGTTATCTCCACCTGCCCACCGCATTGTGAGCAAACTACTCACCTTGGCAGCCGGCAGTTAAATTAATGATTGTTCGCGAGAGGTTGTTCGCGAAGAAAGGGAGTCAGTGATCAGCGTCTAGAAATGAACGACGATGTAGCCGAATCTCAGAAATCCGCTAAATAAAAATTGTCTTGGCGCCTTCACGGTCTACTTCTGAAAACCGCCGGTCGCTATTGACACCTGCTAGTGATTTTTTTTCCAGCTAAAAAAACTCTTTCTTCAGTGAAATCTCTCTTGAGAAACTCAACAGATCACTATCTGTCGTCGAAACAGATTTTCTGCAAAGATTCTTGCCATGAACTTATAATAACAACATACGTTTTTGTAGTTACAACAGAGCTTTCTATAATACTGGGGTGTCCCTTGTCATCTACGACGAGGGACAGCACTACACTACACAAAAACAGCACTGTGCTACAAAAAGATAGTACAATAGTAGAGAAAAACAGTACTGCGCTACAAAAAGATAGTACAATACTACAGAAAAAAATCTGTCGTTAGGACAGAACGGCGAGACTTGTATTTTTGCGCGACTCTCTCATTAGAACGGAGCAATCTATTCATCTAGGCTAACTTGAATTTTTCCTCAGTGTCCTCCGGCGGGACACCACTCAGGGCATGCAGATTGCATCTACTTGGGGCTAACTGGCAGCGGTTCAGTCGTAGCCAAGATGCACGCACAAGTAGTCGGTCCTCTAACCTTTTAATTACCGCTCTGCAACACTAATTGTTTTCAAGTGCATGACTGAACGAACGAATGCCGTGTTTGTTGGAAGAAAAGATAAAGACCTTGGATAACGTCTTTCTGCAGCTAAAATTACTCAAAAAGAAAACACCTACGCCATTGAATAAGGCGGTTCAGTCGGCCTAGTTGGTTAATGAGATGAGGAAAGGACAGAGACAGAGCATTGAACACAAGTAAATGAGAGTGCAAGTAAACGACTGCGCTGAGCAGAGAACTTGAGCTGCCTAAACGGCAACCGCGTGACCATTGGCACAAATTCGATATTCTATCTTATTTTTGACCTTTCTAATCGGTTATTTGCTCGAATTACTTCCAGCGCAGTCATCTGTCACTTTGGTCGCAACTGCTCAGAGCGCGGATAGCTTAGCATGTAACTGTAGAAATACACAAATAAATAAAAACATTGCTGTCTACGTCAAGGTCGAGAATACGTGAAAGCCTTAAATATTTAACGGACGGTTTGTTAGCTCATTAGTGGACGGAAATTTCGGCACCGCAAACCGTTCGTTCCGATGGAAGTTTTGTTTACAGTTTCGTCGCCAAGTTCGCCGCAATTTCGTCACGAAGTTCGACTTAAAATGCTGAGAGTGGGACCTGAAAGCATTTCGTGCCAAATATTTATTTATCTGCTACCTGCAGCTCCCCGTAGGTCATTAAAGACAGGGGAGGGTTACAAATCTAACTGCACACGAACCAATTGTTTCGGTTCATTGGAAAAAAGCATCATTTTATACAATGCATACAATGCTTGCAGACTGTTTCAGTCTCGAATAGCTCTAACAAAAAAAAAAAGAAAGAATGACGCAAGATGTCGCCGTTACAAGATAATTCCTTGACCTTCTTCTTCTTCTTCTTCTTCTTCTTCAGTGATTGTTGGGAAGGATGAAAAGGAGGGAGACACGGGCTTGTCTACTGGAGGACTAGCCTCCACGCCCACTGCCGGCGTGTCGTAGAAAGAGGAGGGGAGGGGAAAAAAGGTTGAAAGGAAAGGGTAGGCGCAGTGGTCCAGTCGCTTTTATATATATTGTGGTGCCTGGATAGTGTTTTCGCGGTCTATGCCTGGTTGGGAATAACAACTAAATATATAAATAAATAGTCGCTCTACGGCTTTCAGGAAGTGGTTTAGACTTGGCGTAGTTGCTAGACACACATGCGTGTGTCTTGTAACTGCACTTAACTATACATCCTAAAACTGCGAACTATCAAGAGCGTCTGCAAGTCCAGTTGATCCATCTCTACAAAGCCTACGCCTCGCGTCTAGGCCAAATCTAGCGCGGTGCAGACCAGCGCAAGCCCCGGGGCTAGGGCCATGCGGCCGAGCGGTGAGCTTCGATTGAAGGGAAAGGAGGTGCGCAACCACGCGGACACAAGTCACGCGAATTGTCGGCGGACGTGCCGACGACTGCCGGCAGTGAGGGCCGCGTCGAGCAAGTTGGGGAAGAGGGAAAGGGGGCGCGGGGATCGTTGCCTAGCAGTTCTCGCGGTGGCCACTCGCGGAGAACAAATAGTAGCTTGCTCGCGATCTCGCCTTCTTTCGCTCCTAACTTTTTTTTATTGCTCCGTTTAAACTCGCACCCTCGCATTACTCCCCTCCCTTTCCCTCTTTCTCGCTGTTTAGGCGACACGCCGAGCTGGGTAGATGCCGGCGGCATTTTCCGGTTTTTACGAGTCGTCTAAGAAGCCGGCGTCTTTAGCTTTGCTTTTGCCTGCGAGGCGACCGCGCGTTTTATTTGAATTTTTTTTCTCGGGTTGCAGTCCCTTTACAGCGTATAAACTTGGCGCTACGAGCGGGACGCTATGGAAGCTAAAGAAAGTAAAGCGCGGTTTAAAAGCAGCACATTTAGTGTCCTTCTTCCGGGAGTGTTGCGGACGAGACTGGCCTAGCTGACACGCGTCCGTGACGGGCGCGAGCTGTAAAATGTTCGCTTGGTTTCCTTTCCGCCGAGTGGCTACAAAGTAGCAGCGGCCGGCAGACTGCTGAGTGCGCTGAAAACGGAGGATAGAAAGAAAGTAAGGGGAAAAGCAGTGTGCAGTGCGACTTGTCCACTTTGGCGAGAACTTTTTGATGTCTCTTTAATTCCAAGTTTTGCAGGGAGGGGCGGCGCAGTGGCCGGTTCACTATTCATGTGTTCTTGGCGTTCGTTTCGCGATGGCAGTTTTTCCTGCCAATCAAAACCGACCCGAACCAGGTTTTCCCCCATAGCGCCAGAAGAGCACGTTGCACCCCCCCCCCCCCCAACCTCCCCTCTTTACCTCTCCCCTGTGCAACCACCCAGGCAGTGATGAAAAGTGCATGGACCTTAAATGGCTGGCTTGGGATGGCCTCGTAAAATGTTTGTTTCGCTTCAGATTGAACTCGTCTTTTCTTTGGACGCCGTTGCTGTGCATAGAACGTTCGTGCCTCTACAAGGCGCTAAGACACAACGGGTTTCAAACACAAGCCGCTCAACTTATTGCAGAACTTGACTGGTTTACTTAAATGGCGCTGAAGTGATAATATATACGTATGCCACTGTGCTTAGGTACGAAGATTGTAGGTGTGTGAATTGATTACAAAATTGTACTCTTTATACCGAGAAATGCATCACAGGTGCGAAAAAATGTATATATTCGCAATAGTCGCGTTCCTTAATGTTTCTGACGCCGCCTGTGCAAATTCATTCATTGCTAGTCCAATGTGGGTGAGCTGCCCCATTAAAGTATCCAGCCAACGCCAGCACCCGGTGTTCCTTTGGTCTTCAAGTAAAAACGTAATCTTGATAGAGCTTCGTTGCAGAGTGAAACTAACATAGTGGGGATGACAGTAACGCACCAGAAATTCAATTATGGAGCGCAGCAGCTTGTGTAGAAGGGCGCCAGTGTGTCGCCATCTGGCGGTTGAAGCGTGTCCCCCTCCCTGACAGTCGTCACTGCGTTGTTGCGCGGACGGGGGCTTCGCTCGTCTATCGCGGGGTTTTTTACGCGCAGCTGCGGCGACAACGCATACCGGAGAATATGCCACTGTGTGTTCATGTTCCACGGCATCGAACAAGTAGACAACGAGGAAATTGCTTTGTGCTGGGCGCATCTTTTTAATGCGAAAGCATTCGAAGGCCCTTCGGCAACTGAACCCAGCTGGAGGTGTAAACACCAGGCATGGTGCGAAAACCTCTCAGTGACGTAATCGTTGTCTCGCATGATGTCAGCATTAGACCATAGGATAGTGACGCCTACTGCAAAAAAAAAAAAATTTCTTCCGCAGGAGCGAGGAATTGAACAAGGGACCGTCCGACTCCAAGGAGAGCACGCGACCCATAGGCCACAAAACCTTTTTTTTCTAATATGATATTTATTGCATTAATACGATCTTTTTTGTACATGAGCTGCCTACAAACATTCAGAAAACAGTGGAAAATAAAGACACCTAAGTAACGAAGCACGAGAAAAGAGTCAATGCGGATCACAAAGCTAATACATGATAGCACAACAAATCTAAGCAACACAGAACTTAATTCGACGCCACATTTTGTACGATATCTCACTGCACTGCTGTTTGTTGATCAACCCTTAGTTACGTTACTTTTAATTGGGTTACACAGCCCGTGATAAACACGCATGATGGACCGACGGAGTGAATCTGTTGTTTCTGCTGAGGACCATTTCAGCAGAATGATTCTACGCCTATGTGAATTGTATGCCCAGGGTGAATTTGAACCGGAGTGCCACTCACTCTTATAGTGCTGTGCTTGTCATTTGCCTAGGTCACAAAACCGCCGAATTTTGGCGAGTAAACGTGAATTTAGTTCATGCGTTTCCTTACGGATTAGTAGTTGTTTTCGCATTCAAACCACGTAAGTGTAGTCTTAAGCCGCACTTCTTTTCTTTTCAAAGCCCGTTTCTGGTGGCCTGCACAAACAACGTGCGAATACCGGCGAATTATGATGGGCAAGGGGGACGATAATCGCGCGTGGCGAATAATGCACCGTGCAGTTCCTCCCGTGCATATTGAGACCAAACGCATCACACTCTGTTCGACTTCTCGGCACTGATATTCCCCAATGGGATTGTTGCGATAACGAGGCACCCAAATCGTAATGTTTCTATCTTCCGAGTTCCTTTCTACTCTGATTTTATGAGGACGCCACGTGGCGTACACTGTGCTTATCCGCACTTTGCGTCGTGTCTGAGCTATAAATCTTGATGCTTTAATCAATGATAGGAATTTCAAGCAGCCCATTCAGGCAAGGAATTTCAAGACCTCATAAAACAAATGACGGACTACTACTGCTCTGCTTGTTCGTTACTTCCTTTTTTTACATTATTTATTTTTCACTGGTGTATTTGTTTTGTAAGGCCGGCGTTATCTTGTTTCAGTGCTGTATATCTTCTATAAAGTTGTAGCTTTGTAATATCATAGATAGGCCTAGATTGCACTCCTGTTATTTTTCATATTCTCTTGCTTCACTCTATTGCCCTTATCTGGTCATTACTTTCGTATTTGTGTGTCGTGCTCTCCTCTGTGTAACGCCTGCACATAAGCCGAATAAGTGTACTTTGAAGAGATTACCGAGTCAATAATAAACATACGTACACGCTTAATTCTGTGTCTGAAGGTGAAGTTCTTCGCACAGCGTATAGTCGTTAACTTTTTTCCTTCTCTATCTTTTTTTACAGGTAAGTGCACCAAGCTGTTGGCTTTCTGGAAGCTCGCAGTTGCGCCACCTCGGATGCCCGGATGTGGTACGTGCCACACGTTTCTTGAAGCCTGCGGAACGGAGTTATAATGCGTTTTTTTTAGAAGCCAGCCCCTTTAAAGGCCCACTTGCTCTGAGCGCCGTCTCTCCCGCGTTTGTTGCTGCGTAATCAATAACTTAATGATTTTTTTTACTAATTCCTGAAATTAGTGAATGAAATACAAGCAGTTCACGACAGTGCTTAGAACGCTGCTTGACCGGAACGTACAAATACTCACTTCCGTCGAGTTTTAAGCGAAGGCGTCACTACGCTGGGTAAAGCCGATTTCGCCATGCGTTGCCGGTTGACCTTCCAGTGAGCCAGAGGTCAAGTGTGGTTATAGGCCTTACCATATGTGGTCCACCATGGCGTCGCACCACTTGACGTTTGACCTTTCGATTCGCCGGTAGAGAGCGGTACAATAGGTCACAGCGTTCATTGGGTGAGCAGCCTCTCGCGATCAACCATTAATTTAACTGCCAGGGCGGGCGAGCTGCCTATCCAGTGTGCGGAACGCACGCAAAGTTAAAGAGGCCCAGCCGCGTTATACTTGCCCGATACACCACAGCTTTCGTTCTCTAACCAGGCTCAGCGGTAGTTAAACCGCGGCTATTTTTTTTTTTCGTTGTTTTGGAGATCCAACAAGTCTCTCGCTGGTTGGGCTGATCGCATACATCAACCGCACCTGTGTGCTGTTGCAAGTGATTTTTAATGCGCCAAACTGTATTAAGACACCGTTTGTGTGTCATTCTTTGCTCGCTGTGTTTGAAACTTTCCGTCACCGCTTGTAGGCCACTCACTTGGCTATTATTCCGAGCTGCTGCGAACCTCTTCGCGCAGTTAGTAAGCAACAACAAAGTGTTCTACTTGTGCGCTCACTTTGTGGTGGCCGCTGGAGACTGATTACCACATTGAACGCGGGGCTCTTCGTCTGTGAAGAAACAACCAAATATGGAATGAAATACGAGCACGTAGGTAGAGACTCGGTGTCGAAACAGCTGCGCATGTGCGTGTTCCATGTGCTATCGGGTGCTAATGTGGCATACAACACTATCGGTTGCATGACTCGTTGCTCTACTGGCCGCCCGCGGCGTATGCATCAAGTTGGACCGCTACACATCGAAACGAGCGAGCCGACATGCCTCCGGACGAAAGCAGTCACCTCCTTGCCTGTCTGGAAAGCTGGCGCTGCTCGAAAGTTGTACGGCTGTTAAGTCTAACCGAACTGTTAGTGTTATATACCACTTTTGGTCCCGACAGTACAATCGGGAATAAAAGTAGGTGGACCGCAATATCCGCAATCGAAGCAGATAGGTCTACTATTGGCCGCCGGTTGGAGTCCACTCTCGTGAAGGCGAAAGAAGAGGATCTTGACTTTCGGCTCCGTGCGTGTGATCTCCAACTGGCGGCTATTAACGCAGCTATCGGATTCCTCGTACTTCTATCTCCGGCTGTACACATTTCTTTAACGCCTTCGATCGTTCGCTCGCTTGGTCGTTCGCTAGTTCTTTCGTCCGTCCATTTGTTCTTTCGGAGTAGAAAACCACTCACTGTTAATATACTGGCAGTCTTCAAGTATGGAGAGCCACAATATATTCCCAACGCTGACGTCACAGAAGCAGTGCGCCATCCGACGCACAGTCTTTCGGACAGCGTTGGAGGGCGACAGTGTAGGGCCTCTCTTTCTAACAGCGAGGCGTGTCGGCGCAGTCGTAACAGCGGACCAAAGGAGGAGTCGCAGCGGCGCGTGAGCCCACTTCCGGCCGACACGCGATGTGACACCGCCCGCCGCCACGCACAGTGGGGACAGAGAGCGGAACACACTCGGTCGAGCCCCCCCCCCCCCTTTTTTTTTACCCGTGGCTCATTTGGTCACAGCTTCGCGGTTGACGCACTGCTCGTCCGACGCCTCGCTTGCTCATTCTCTGCCCACACTTCTCCGCCTTGCCATTTTTTTTTCCTTCTAGTTGTTGCTTTTTTTTTGTTTGTAGGTGGGTTTATTTTTGAGCAGGAAAAAATGCCACGGCGCGCGGCGCGGACGTTGTCTTTGTTGTTGTTGTTGCGTGCTCTGGTTGTGCCGTGTTTCGCTTCCGTCGCAAGAGTGGTTTATAGTCGAGCGTGTATACCGTGTCTACACCGCTGCTGCAGGAAGGTACAGGGGTTTTAGCTGCGACGTGAGCGTTGCGCCATCCCGAGTCCGCTTTCCTCGGTACTAATGGGGCAGAAGTTCCCTTAATGCTGCAGGTCTGAGGACAGCGGCTCCGGCTTATTATTGTTGGTTTAAATTATGATTATTAGTACTGCGATATCATTAGAAGCTCCACTGGAACAAAAGCGGCGTCCATCCGTCGGTCCGACAATTCCCATTGTCTGGAGGTAAGTGACGTCAGCATAGTGAAATTGACGTCACCACAGATGACATGACGTCACTTCCGCTGTCATCGACATCATATAATGCTATCGCACTGCCAACACTAAAGGTAATTAGGTGCCACTGTGAATTTTATTATTGTTTTAATTTTTCGTGTGAATAAATTCGTGTCCTGGAAGTCAGTGAACATCGCGCGAAGGCGGAATACCTGGGCAGGAGGTCTCCATGCAGTCTAGTGTCAGCAGCGCGTCACCGGCTGGCCCCAAATATGTTCACACTGTAATAGAGATACCAATGTTTTCTGCCTTGCTGAGTCTCCGTCGTTGTCTCGCTATATTTTCTTAGTTCCATTTTACGCAGTTTTGTTGCCTAACTCTGCTTCGTAAGGAAGCTCACTAAACCTCCAGATGTGGGCGCCGCAGCATTTTGGCGGCGGCGAATTTCGCTCACGGAAGGCCCGTTTCACATATTACGAATTTCACCGCCCGACGCTGCGAATTCAGTGCCGTCGCAATGCGGTCTTCGTGCAGTGCTCTCGCATACAACGCATTGCCTGCGAATTTGGTCGGAACGACACGCAGGGTTTATTGACGTTCGCTTAGGCAACTCGTGATTGAACGCGACCTCTAAAACAACATTGAATGTGGTGACGTTGTTATAACAATGCTTACATTTAATGCAACACGATATACTGTATGTTTTCACTAGAATAAACAGTGACCGCAAGTGACGAGAGGTCAAGATGCTGCGCATTTAACACTCGTTGCTGGGCTAGTTGGTGCATAGTTCTATGTACAAACGTTAGCGCAAAATAAGACACATTCACAAGAAAGGTGGACAAGACAACGCGCTGCGCAATGCTGCGCATTGTTCAGTCGCAGAGCGAACACACCGGCTCTTCAAATGAATTCCAGCGGGACAGAAAACCTTCGCAAGCCGTCTGCGGCTACACCAACGGCGCGCTCTCCAGCCGCAGACCGACGGAATTCGCGGCATGTGAAACGGGCCACAGTGTGAAGAACCTGCCATAAAGCTGAAACCGCGATTGCGAGGAGCTCACGCAGCCGCGTCCACTAACGCAAATCATTCGGCGGTGTACGCGTCACGTGACCTTCACTGTCCCACCACCATAAGGCCGTGTTCTCTGTTCATAAGCCCGTCTACATCAAGACACCGCTCATACCCAGGGGAAATGCTGAACACAGCTATCGATGTAAATATTGAAACCACACGTGGCTGACAATAATCATTATTTGCGGTCAGTCACGCTTAGTGTGAGCAAATCAATGAGTGTGTTACGAAATACGAGATCTTTCACTCATTCGTGAATTCCTCGGCTAAAGAAAGGCCTTTTCGCGCTGAACAAAGTAGGAATAGCGGTGAAATCTCCGTTATTCGACTGAGCAATGCAAGTAAAAATGGTCATGGAAAGAGTTTATAGGTGCTTCAACGCCGCTCCGCTTAGGAGACTGTGACAGCCGCCGGTATCCAACCGACGCGTCTGTGGTTAGCTCTTTACGACGATTGTGGGCGTTCTGCTCCTCCGAGTCTCCGTTAAAAAAAAGAAAAGAAAAAGAATAGATATGAAAGAGGGAGAGAGGGGCTGTCTTTCCGCTCCCTGTCACGTGAAAGGAGCGAATCCGTGCCGAGATGTCTCAAAAGGCCAAACTTTTGAAAAGCCTAGAAAGGGAGGAGTCCCTTTCTTTGGCGCCCTCTTCCCGCCATCCCTTTTATGAGCTCGCTGAAGAGCGTCTGGCCATGTTTCATTTTTTGTTTCCTCCTTCGGTTTTCACGGCTGCGCGGCTTGCCCTTGGTCTTGTGTACTCTTCAGTCTGTTTCTGTTTTTAGCGGAGCAGTCGGGACATGTGGGGAAGCTAAGGAAAGAGCTGGTTGGGTTCCGTATTCGAAAGCTGACCTTCTTCGGTATATACTTGGTGTCCCGTTTACCTTTCAATTTCACTCTTCCCTCTGTTTTTTTTTTCTTCTCTATTCGTCCAGCTTAGTGCAGCGCTCCCTTTCCTCCCCCAGCGTTGACCGCACAGTAGCGCGTTTGCCTCCGTACTTGGTGGCCAAGATAGGAGCTCTTTCTTTGCCCATATATTGCACCTTGCCAGGTTTTTCATTGCTACCTTTTTTCTTCCTTTTCAGAGGGTTGCCTTTCCTTTTCTTCCCCATTTTTTTACAAATTCTTCTGGCTTCTTTCCCTATGGCGAAGAATGAGCATACTATCGCTCCCTTTGCGTGGATGCTGGGCTAGGTGCATTTGTATGCCTTGAGGGGGGAGGGGGGAGGGAGGAAGGGGAGGAGAGAAGGGCAGGCAACCAGTGAATTACACTCTGCGCTGGACAGCCGCTGAGTCCCCCGTATTCTCCGTGCCCTTTCGGGCCGCGTAAGCTGCAGGCAGCCGAGGCGGAACGGTGAGGGTCCCCGGTGCGCTGGCTCTCATGGGACGACCCTGCTGAGCCGAGTCCAACGTTGTTTTGCTTCGGCCAATGCCGAAGGCCTGCGTGCCGCGCTGGTTTCTGTTGTTCGCCGTCCGGCTGCAGGGAACAGCGTTTGCGAGCGCAGTCTCGCATCAGTGGTGTCCGCGTGCGTGTGCTGTTTCTGCGTGAAATAATAATGAGTTCGTGCGGAAATGGCAAACAGTAAGCCTGGAACTGAGAGCTGTGCTGAGCAGGTTCCTCAATTCGGAACGCGATGCACCGGCGCATTCCTGCATGGGTGTGTGTATGTATGCTGGGGCTGCGACGAGATGCGCTTCGTAAGGAGACAGCTGTTCGAGGGACGCCCGAAGTCTTACGAGCCTCCAGCGCTGTTCTGCAGACTCCCTGGGTCCAGCAGTGGAGCCGTTGCTCTCAACTCCAAGCTCCCGGCGGCGCCCGCCGATAAATGATACCGTTTCAGTATTACTGTAGTTGCGCAGGAGTTTATCTGAGGAGCACTCAGTCCAAGGCGGAAAAGTCTGTCGAATTTAAAGCGATGCTGGGGACTAGTCCGTGCAGGTTTTTGTTCTTAGGAAAGATCGTCTGTCTAGCTCTTAATGGCTTAATTTATTTTTCTTCGAAAGCGAAAGGCGCACTTATTGGTGAGAGAACTTTATTTAAAAATGGACCACCCTTCCCAGCCACTCGACTCTGACGAGCAGATTTCCATGATAATTGGATGAAAGTGAATGGATATGTAACTTAGCCTGAGAGATCTCGAACGAACAGAAGTATTGACACCCCCGTAGTTCGCTTGTGAAGACGCAACCTGGCTTTCATACATGTACTTCACTTTTTCTCTTTGGGCTTTCTTTATCTTCCTTAAATTTACGTTTTCAGCAAAATAAGCCTGATTGTATTTTTTTCATTTAAACGAGGTAATCAATCGATGCAAGCCAACGCACACTTATCCGCGCTGTTTCCTTAAGCCACGGTGGTGATAAGGTGGGCAGAGCAGTGCACCAGAAATTGCAAAGAACCATGAACGTCGCAAGAAACCGTCGCGCAGCAGTCGCTGGCTGCCGCGAAATAAGCAGCGTCTAATGAGTACATACAAATTCATACCAGCGTCGCTTAATTTGCTTCTATCTGTGGTCCTGGTGGGGAATTCGTAGATTATGGGCGCCGAGTCCCTGTAACGCGTCGCAAAGCGCAGCGACCAATCTGGGGCCGTGACTGCCTGGTGATTAATTAATCAATGATTTGAGTTTTTATTATTATTCCGTACCATAATCTCTCGATATCGTATGCGCTGAGAGAGTTCAGCATTTGGCGCTCTCGGCAAAACAGCAAGCGGCGCAGTGTAATGACATAAATAACTTACCTGGAAATTGCTTCAATGGCGGAAACTGCGCTATTAAAATATCAAAAATTAGGAAACGGGAGAGGAACATGGGAGAGAACAGACCTGCGCATTCAAGTATTTCTCGGTAAATAGTTTTAGAACTGTGGCGATTATAATTGTTAGAACCGGAAAACTATATCCACTGTAAGCATACAGCAATTCGCAACGGAGCCGCGGTGGCTCAGTGGTTAGGGCGCTCGGCTACTGATCCGGAGTTCCTGGGTTCGAACCCGACCGCGGCGGCGCTTTTATGGAGGCAAAACGCTAAGGCGCCCGCGTGCTGTGTGATGTCAGCACACGTTAAAGATCCCCAGGTGGTCGAAATTATTCTGGAGCCCTCCACTACGGCACCTCTCTCTTCTTTCCCTCTTACACTCCCTTCTCTATGCCTTCCCTTTCGGCGCGGTTCAGGTGTCCAACGATAAATTAGATAGATACTGCGCCATTTCCTTTCCCAAAAACAACAATTATTATTATTATAATTGAGAGCACGTCAAACGCAGGGCTAGGAAGGCGCAGTGTGTGAAGCGGTCTGATTCGGTGCTAAAAAAAAATAAAAGACGAACTTTTATATATGAAGAGAGAAAATCAGAACTATAGAACGTAATTGTTTCATGGGGATGCAAGGAGTACCGCTCTGCTGTTTGACGCAAGATCAGCGTGGCTTAGCACGCGCTATTGTAAAATGAACATTCCCACGATGCTGTGTGAACTGCGGTTTGTGGAAAGTATAGCAAGACACAGCCGTATTTCTTAAAATCTGGAAAGATCCACGCAGACGCGAATGCTTGCATCACCAGCGCTGTGGTTCTAGGGCTTAGATATGACGGAGCTCACATGAATGGTTTGAAGGTAAACCTCAATAAATAAAGGTTGGAAGATTGGTGGCGCAAAACCATGAAAAGAATGTAGCGATCCAACTGTAGCAATCCAATTCTTGGTACCGTAAATAGTACAGAAATTTATCACTAAACCTTGTAATTTCAAGTGAAAAGGAAACAAAAGTAAACAAAAAACACCTAGCAAACTACCCCACTCCCCGTCAGCCCCTTTCAAAGGAGGAGTTCTTGCAATCCATCCTTCCGTTCATTCGTCTGTGATAGAAGGAATAACTCAATATTTTTTTTTATTTCTGTTTTTCGGAATCTTTTCTCTTTGCGTCTGTACTTACGTATGTGTTTCTGCTTGTGTGAGGCCAAGGTATGCGATAGCGGACTCTCGATCCAACGTTAAGGACATTGTTTCTCGCTTAGTGCTGCTTTTATTTTCCCCATCTTTGTCTTCTTTTCAGGCACTTCCGTTAGTCTTTCTGTCAGTCTAGTCCAATTCGCCGGCATTGTCGAATCCCCGCTGCTGCTTTTACCACTCGAGATGCTGACCAGAGGCCTCTGGTGTTCGTTTTGTAGCGATAGCTACATTACGGTAGCATTTCGAGCTTTCAGCGTGGCTGCGCTGCCACGCTGTCACGTGGTTGGTCACGTGGTACGGAGCATCTGCCGGCGGCGCGGCGCCGTGGCTGACCACGTGGTTCGTCACGTGACCAAGTTCCACTCGACCAGCTGTAGCTATCGCGTCACTCCAGGTTTAACCAGAGCTAAACAACCGCCAATTTTTTTTCTTGCGCGCGTGCTGCTCGAGCGATCTCTAAGGGTTGTCTGAAAGGAAGCTGCGTTAGATGCCGCCGCCCTATAGCGATTTTTCACACAAAAGCGACGTTCATGAATACACATTCCCTATGCGTTTGCTGCAAAAGTTTTTTTGTTCTTCCAGCTATAGAATGCATAAATTCATTCGTTTTTATTTTTTTTAAACAGCGACGCATGCAGTCAGATATCACATTGTATGTTGTCTCTGTGTGTCTTCAGGAAATAAATGCGAACATAATATAGAAGAGCTAAATACTGGTGATTTATTCACGCGCGTTCAGTTCTGTTAAAGGTCGTCGACCGGCCTTAACCAGCCCAGCGTGTCCGGACGCCCTGTCGTACTCCAGAAAGAGCTGGTCCGCTCGCAATATGCCCACTCTGGTCACATTTCAGCCGAAAGACAGAAAAAAAAAACGTCGTGTTCCCCTTGACACTTACTTTGTTTATTAAAACAGGGGAAAAAGGGTAGGTGATGCGCCGATTCGCTCGCATGTATTCATCTCGTCATCCAGACTGGAAAACAGAACAGTGTGCCAAGAAACGCCACGGACACAAGGGACAGCATTTCACTGACTTGAATTTCAGCTCCGATGACGACACTCATATTGTCTGTCCCTGCTGTATACAGAGCGCGTACAACTCTATAAACTAATTCCGCTCGCTGTCAGCACTTCCTCACCGTCGCCTCGACATCTCGATTTTTTGTTAATTTTTTGAAACTCTTGCCGGCCGCACGAAGAAACACTTTGTATGCCCACATCTGATACGGCCCATTTGCTCTAGCTCCCACAGTTGGTCATCGTGGGGACTTCGCTTCGGACAGACCCGGCGGCCGGCAGTTGGGGACCGGCCGCTGTTATCTCAGCCGTACAGCGGCCGACTGCTTGAGGCCAGGGCCGCAGACACCGCGCCTCGTGAGCGAGCGCAGGCCGCTCGCCTCTTCCGCGGCTCTTCAAGGGAGGCGGCCGGCGCGCCCCCTCGACGCAAGGTCGCTCCTGTGCACGCATGCCATATGGCGCGCCCCTGGCCGAAGGCCGGCAGCTGTCCGTCGCGAGGAAAACAAACAGACGGCAGAATGCGGACCCTTCTGCCGCATGTGTAGTTTGGTTAAACGTCGGAGAGGATCCACTCGCCTAGTTTGAAACGTTCTCGAGGCAGGGTTATAACAGAGGCGCTCTGTAGTTACACAGCACTGCACGCATGGTGGTTTGTCCGATCTCACTTGCCTACGCACATGCCGAGTATTCTTAAAGATGCCGGAATTGAAGTAAGTGTATTCACTAGAAGAAACCGAGGGGCTTCCTGGTTAAAAGCTGCTCCTGCAGCTTGACCGAGTGCAGGAAATTCGTACACGCTTTGACATACACGAGTGGCAAGAAAAAATATATGCGACGCGACTGCTGTCAATAAACACAACAGTCAACGTCACAAAACACCATGCGTAATGACGCGAACGTGATAAAGCAGCGTTATACGCATTCAGACACCGGGAGAATGAACATACATGAAAGAAGAACCTAATTACAATAAGCAGATAAAGATATTAGTAACCAGCAAATTACTCCCGCAGCTAGTCTCAGTTGCAACCCACAGTATACTATCAGCGTCAAACGGGACTCGAACGAAATAATTGAAACGAAAACTGCAAAGCGGGAAGAACAGTGGCCCAGAAAAGACTTGTGTCCTTCTTAACGACATTCCTAGAGAATAGAAAAATGGGAAAGCATTTGCAACTTGGCCGATCCCCAAATATTCTTAAGAACCCTCCGAGTCTTGAAAGCAGGCCCACCCCAGAAGATAGATTAAGTTAGATTAGCGGGTAGATAAGGTGTTTTTTCCAGCGGATAAATGTGTATTATGGAGATTAGTGGGTGGATTAAGGTGCAACACTGGGTCGGGTCAGTATAATGCCGATGTGGTAATCCTCTGGAGAGTACACGGACATTTTAGCCCTCAGATTTTCAAATTTTGCAGCGCTGCTGATGACGTCACGACCCTCTCGACCAATCAGCGAATTTCCCTGCGGAAAAAACGGGTGGTAGGACGACAGCCTAAATTGTATTTCATTAATACTAGCCGAAGGAGTAAAGTCTCCTCTTTGGGAGTGTTAATAGGCCACGCGTGTATATCGTCTCCAGCCGCTAATATTTTTGCTTCTTTATACACTCATTTCAGTTATTATGTTCGCGTTTCGTCTGTCTCCGATGACACATGCGTTTATTATGCGGGCCAGGCTCTGCTCTAGCCCACACAAGTAGTTTACAATTACAGGCGAGCACCACTTTAATGAACTTCGAGGGAGCTACGTAAATATACCTTTAATGCAGAGTTTGCCGAACTGAAATATATATTTATTAAATATCAACCTTTCAAATGATTTTTAAAGGCGTTCAGTGATTTGTAGTGAACGCGGCACACATGCATTTCGCACTAAGCATTTTTAATAATATGCGGCTCTTTTCCACCGAACTGTGGCCTTCAGTATTGCCACCGTCGTGAACTGATCCTGTTCGTCTCTGCCTTCATGCACCCTTCGTGGTGGCCTCCTGGGCAGCGAAGGCTTTCAACTTCTCCATAGACACATTACTCCCTCCTTACTCCATTCGCGTTTAGAGTGCAGCCTTGCACACGTACCAAGCTTTTAGAGTCACGTCCTGCATATTCTTCGTAGCGCCACCTGTGCTACCGCGGTGCCAAGTGTTTCCACAAATCCGCGAAAAAGTGCAGGAGGTTCAGTGGTGAACGCCTCGTCCTCCTGCTGCCGTTCTTCATCGAAGGACATGCCTGTATAGATGGCATGACCTAGACCTCTTTTTCTCCGCCAGGTAACTATTGCTGTTGAACTCACGCTCCGCTGAGCAGCGCTATCCTATACTGCCTGTCTTCAAGTTCTACAGGCCGCTGCCTGTAGTGGACTTTGATAGAATTTCTTGATAATGCTAAGATCACTGGGCTGCTACATTCGCGAGCAGCTAGGTTAGAAGGACTAGACGTGGACGTTGCTCAGACCAATATCAATCCACTTTTAAAAAATGACACCTGACATCGAGACCTTTGAATTATGAGCACACTCGCAGCGAAGCAACGATGCGCCTTTGGAAGCAGCATTTTGTGTCAGCCGGAAAGTTGCGATAAAAATGAGCCATGCGCGTTTCGAATTTTTAAGAACTTCATGCTTTGCATATGCGTCGAATTTTTGGCGCAGCTGTCTGTGCGAGAGCAGTTGACTTTGGTTTTTAATCTGCTTTGTGTACTATTGCGCTCAATATTACTCGCAACGCCCGGCCGCGTGGCCGGAGCGCTTACCGGAACCGCAGTGGGGGGCGGCAAGCGGCGCACTTGGAAACGAAAGGGAAAGGATTTTACTCTTCCAGCAGTAACCCTTCTCCCCTGTGCCTTCTGGTGTTTAAAGGAGCGCAGCGTTCTCGCATCGCCCACGCTAACGCGGCGACATTTGTGTGACAGTGCTAGGCGCGTGTCGCAGTTGATCTCGGATTGTGTAGAGCAGACAGTGCGAGGGATGCAGCTGACTGGTGGAACACCAGAATCGTTTCCACTTTGTTTTCAAGCACGCCGCTTGTTGGCACCACCGTGCGTCCGGAAAGCGCTGCGGCTGTGCGATGTCAGTGCACGTTAAAGATCCCCAGGTGGTCGAAATTATTCCTGAGCACTCCACTACGGCACCTATTCTTCCTTTCTTCTTTCACTCCCTCCTTTATCCCTTCCTTTGCGGCATGGTTCAGACGCCGATATGTGAGACAGATACTGCGCCATTTCCTTCCCCCAAAAGACCAATTATTATTATTATTATTATTATTATTATTATTATTATTATTATTATTATTATTATTATTATTATTATTATTATTATTATTATTATTATTATTATTATTATTATTACACGCTCCTGCGTTGCAAGTCATATTCAGCGCGATAGCACGTTGTCCGGCCTGCACTCGTTTACAACGTTGCTGTTCCTGCCTTTTGCACGTACATCGTCCACCTCGTGACATGCACGCTTCCAAGCTACTCCTATGTAGCGTAAAACTATCCAGAAGCCTCCAAAACAGTTCTCGTTTAAAAGAACCCCGGATTCCGCCGTTTTGTGTGCGGTTTTTTGGTTTTATGGGGGCTTAACGTCCCAAAGCGACTCAGGCTATGAGGGACGCCGTAGTGAAGGGCTCCGGAAATTACGACCACCTGGGGATCTCTAAGGTGCACTCACATCGTACAGTACACGGGCCTCTAGAATTTCGCCTCCATCGAAATTCGGCCACCGCGGCCGGGATCGAACCCGCGACTTTCGGGCCACCACCCGAGCGCCATAACCACTCAGCCACCGCGGCGGCTGTTTTGTGTGTGTGTGTGTGGGGGGGGGGGGGGGATCTTATTACGGCGAAAGCCTTTAATGGCTCATACTCGCGTCCGTCCGTTACATCCTAGGTCACGTGACTGTGTCCGTCCGTTACATAGCCACCTAGGTCACGTGATCACAATCTGACCTGTAAACTTCGAACCTTGGCACGTGCCGGAAGTCTCAACCCGGTAACTAAAAAAGCTAAGGAAAAAAACCGCTGAAGAATGGTAGCTTCAGATAGAGGAGGGCCGCACCCAGCCCGTAATCCGACGAGGGAGCCAGTGTAATACTAATAATTGGTTTTTGGGGAAAGAAAATGGCGCAGTATCTGTCTCGTATATCGTTGGACACCGGAACCGCGCCGTAAGGGAAGGGATAAAGGAGGAAGTGAAAGAAGAAAGGAAGAGAAAAGTGCCGTAGTGGAGGGCTCCGGAATAATTTCGACCTTTCGGTAGGATGGAATGCCAACCTGGACTGCGTCGCATGTGGCACTGCACAGAATTCCAACCCACACAGCTCTGGTGCTGACACCGGGCTTAGTTAAGATTTATATACAGTGATGGTATTTAATGATAATGAATTCTAGAGCGGCAAACTCAAATTCAAATCAGTGCAGTGAGTCGCGAACGGCTTTCGCCTTCCCGCACTTAAAAGATATCTATGCACCTCCGACGAATTTTTCGACTCCAAACGAGCTTGTTTCTCTATCGCGAGTTTTTGGAGTCATGCGGCAACAGCGTCGTCCTCGCCTGAAGTGCATGTATACGCACCTGGCTCTATTCATCACCCAAGTGTCGCTACGGTTCAGCAATTGTCACCAACATTATGCGAGGCTATAGTCCCGCCTATAACTCGCAGCAACTTCAGCCTCAACACGTCGCATTACCGCTGAAATGTTCGCGACGCTACCTACCACATTCTTGCAAGCGCGACTACTTTATGAGAGTGTGCACGCTTCTGGCGGCCCTTGATGTACGGGATGAACGCGGTTAATGATCGGGACGGGAAAGAGCCGAGACAGAGAGATCGTGTGTCACGTGGTGTGGCGCAGCACACCGAATTCCCAGGAGGCTCTCCTGCGGCACATCAGCCCAATAAGTTTACGCGTTAGATTTCACCAAACGCGTCACTTCCACTGAACACGAAAGGACTCAGCCCATCAGACGGAGCTGTTTTAGTGGCTCTAAGGGACGCGGCGAGCGAGACCGTTACGGACCGGTAGGGGCGTCGTTAGTTGTAAACAGCCTCCCGGGCTACTCTTAACCCCGGGTAAACGCACTGTACGTACAGGGAATGCCTAGCGATAAAAAAAGAAAAAGAACGGAGAAACGCGCGAGAGAATTTCGTCGCCGCTTATTCCACGAACGCACACATGCTTTCCCCAATGGCCCTTAGTGTATATACTTGAGAGGCGCGCGCCGTGCAGCCGTGGGCGCGCTAAGGGGCAGGCCGAAACGGCGTCACGCGCACTACTCGAAGCACTCGTGGCGTCCGGCGAACGGTTTTTTGTTTTTGTTGTTTTTTCCTGCACTCGTTTTCTAGGCGTTGTTGGGCCCGTTCCACGTTATAGCGGCGGCGATAAAACGACTGCGTGTTTCCGCGATTACGTAGTTACTGTCCGCGTTGCATGGCACGAGGGGACTGGCGGGGGGGGGGGGGGGGGGGGCGAAGAAGTTGTTGTTTAGCAACGCCGGTCACTAATTTATCGCGCGGAAACGTGCGCTTCGCTGCGCTACGTGGTCCATTTAATTATTTTGTTTACTTTCTTTTGAGCGGGCTTGCGTTCGCACCGGTTTGCCTGGGGCAACAAGCAGACATGCCACATCGGCACCCGTTACCAGCGGCGGTGGCGCAACGGCTATGGCTTTCCGCCTCTCATCACGGGCCCTCCGGAGGCCGCGCTCCGATGGCGGTGAAATGCAAAAAAAAAAGTCTCTATATTCTCGTCGAACCCAACCAGAAGTTCGGCTTGTCAGCGTTAATCCATGCACATTTCTCAAGTGTGGGTGCTTCCGTGAACGTACTATCAGCAACGAATGAAACGCGTACCAGAAAACACAAACTGATTACCTCATGTAGAATAACTGCAAGCCACGTTGATTGCACTTCTGAAGGAGTCTTCACGCGTCTTCGAAGTGAAGTTGACTTGAGCTAGTATTGAGCTTTCCTTGCTTGAAGATCTTCTCAGTTTGCTCCTCTTGTTTCAGTTATCTTGTTCTCGTTTCACTTATTGCCGATAGTACACAAAATATTTGGCAGGCGCGTACTTCCAACAGTTTTTCCAGCATGCGTTTCCTCCATGTTCTCGGCTACTGGCCTTCATTAATATGCACCGACGCCTTGTGACGTATATCAAGTTAGTGAAATACATGCACCACAGAATGTATATTTAAATCAGAATTATCAAAAATCAAGTTTAAAACTGAGCAAATGTTTGCCCGCTGTGAGCAGAAAGTTGGTTTACAAAACGCAACAACTTGGCAGACTGCTAAGAGCGCCACCGTTTTTACACTGTTCGCCGGAGCGCAATTCACACCTTTGCACAATGAACACCATAGGCAGCCGCACAAGTGTGACGTTTTTTTTTTGTTAATTCATCGGAAGACAAAAGTGCGCTAGAATGTACGCTGTGTCTCACAAGGACTATACGGGATTTCAGGACAGCTTCCAGAAACGCGGTGGTTCTGAATTAACTTTCAACTTGTCATTGTGCCGACCGTCGTCCACTTAGGCCTGAACAGGTAAAATTGCACGATGTTCTAACATATTTCGAACAATTTTGCAAGTAGTCTGCAGGTGTTTCTGGGCTAATAGCGGTGTTTCGCAGCGTAACAGGGCCCGGAAAACCGTTACTTACTCGGCAGTGTCTAAACGTATTCTGAACAACAAATCTGCATGGAGACCCAATCGTATGAATTGGGACATGCTGTACAAATATTTGGACGCATGTGCTATCGTGATAGAAAGAAACTGTTTACGGTTTGGTTTATGGGGGTTCAACGTCCCAAAGCGACTCAGGCTATGAGAGACGCCGTAGTGAAGGGCTCCGGAAATTTCGGCCACCTGGGGTTCTTTAAAGTGCACTAACATCGCACAGCACACGGGCCTCCAGAATTTCGCCTCCATTTAAATTCGACCGCCGCGGCCGGGATCGAACCCGCGTCTTTCGGGCCAGCAGTCGAGCGCCATAACCACTCAGCCACCGAGGCGGCTAGAAAGAACCGCCAACAGAGCGGAGCCTATAGGCGCTCCGCTGTTGGAATTTCTTTTGATCGCGATTTTATCTGGGTGGTAAGAAAAAGAGGTGACAGACGTCCTAGAATGCACCATGGACGAGTCTATAGCGTCTTTTGGCCACCACCGAAGTAAAAGCGTGATGAAAAGAAATGCGAACAGCGGAGCGCCTAGGCTCCGCTCTGTTCGCGTTTCTTTCGATCGCCCCAGTACGAGTAAAAAGGGGCACAGACACAAAATTTAGCACGAAAAAACAAACAGCCGTATTTGCTTCGTAGGTTTAATGAAATGCCGTCTAAAACAAGTTTCTGTCGCGGGCGTTTAGTGCAACGTAAATCCATGCATGTAATTTTAAATTTTCCCGGGTAGCCGCTCAGCATTTCCACCCGCATCGTGTGACGTCAAGGACCACTTGCCCCCATTGCTGTGACGTCACCGAACACAGTTCTTGCTGGCGATGCCGTCGTCATCAGGATGTGGTAGGCCAGGTTGGCCGGTCGGCCGCTACGTCACTGTGCATTTCAGCGCTGGTGCAGACCGCGACTTAAACTGCTGGTACAAAATTGTTTGTAATCAATTATTAGCGCTGCGCAGTGTTTTTTAAAGCTAATTTTCATGATTACAAGGCGTGCAGGCCTCTTTCAAGGAAAAAAGAAAGGCGGACATCAATAAACGTATGCCTCTACCCGTTTACAGGAAACACGGCAGGACGTGGCCGTGTTCTTCAGGACACCAGTGCGTCCGTCGCAACGACACTTCCACAGGCAATTGACGTAGCAGGTGACTCGAAGCACCACTTCGAGGTCCCTCTGCGCATGCGCCATTTCCGTTCGGAGCGCAGTAGTGTTGGGTGCACTGGCGCACCGAAGAGCCCAGCCATGCCACACCGTATTTCCTTTAAATATCAAAAAAATCTGTTCACTGGAAGCGTACCGCTCAGTTTATTTAGTGCACGTAAATTGCTAACAAATTGTCTGAAAGCTGATTTGTGAACCCCTGTAATATTAAACAAAATTATCAAATATACAGAGTTAGAAACGTTGTACAGCAGTTGCAGTGAATGAGATGCAAAACCAAATTTGTGCTCATAATTTCATGACAACCACGCAATCATCGTGATATTCCTGAGCAGCGCTTTGCAACTTTTGCGGCTTTAAGAGGGGAGATGCGTAAACGCCCATATACTCAGGCTCTGCTAAACTTTTAAGCACCCCGCATTGTCAAAATGAACCCGGAGTCTTCCACAACGGCCTGCCTCGTAGCCCGTGAGGTCGCTTTGGCTAGCCATAAACAATCAATCCACGAACCAATCTATCAATTACTCTTTCTTCAGTTCCTTATTTAGCTGCTGTGTTAACTCACAATTGATGAATGGCAGTAAAGCAATCGGCACATTGATAATCCAACCGGTCGCTCAGCTTACTCTGAATCAATAAATGAATGAAGCCATCGAACAGGTCTCAAGCCTATCAAGCAATCAATCAGTCATCACTGCCTTAATGTATAGAAGAGAAAATATCATGTGGGTGAACTATCAATCGAAACGCATTTTTTTTAAAATGAAGAGCGTAAAATAAAGCAGATTCTTTTTGCGCAAATTACAAACGTGCGTCGAAGCATGCGATGGGAACTTTTCACGTGAAGTAGCGCACAAATTCCAAAAATTCTTAGGCGACTCCTTGAGACAGGATGGTGCGATGAAAAAAAAAAAGCTAGTGAAAGAAGCAGGTGGCCACGGGAGTAACGGGGGCGAATGTGAACTTGACAAAGGCGGCAAAGATTGCGGCCAGAGCGTAGCGCGGCAGATTCTGGCTGTTCTTAAAAAAAAGAGAGAACTCATTAAAGGGCAGTTGAGCAGAGACGAGGCTCGGCGGAGGAAACGACACGGGCGAAAAGAAAAAAATACTTGCATTCTGAGAGCAGCGCCGAGGTCGTTAGCATAATCAGCCTTGCGTCCAAACTACGGGGAACATAAGCAGCTAATAGCCAAAAGAAAACTATAAAAAAGACGTAGCAATGAGCGTCCCTCTTTTATAGCGGGGAGAGCTGCGTAGATATATTCAGCCCTAAATTTGCCGCGTTTATCAGGGTGCCTTTATATTCTGCTAGCGCCGCTATGCGCGCTCGAAAAGTTCGCTGGAACGTTGTAACAGCGCGTAGGCAGTGTTGAGCACGCAAGCCAGACGGTGCGCGGTTCCAGCACTTGTTCAAAGAGAGCCCCTGCAACTTGCTCTCGGCGTTATTTTTGCGCGACTTACCTTCCTTCCTTCCACCTTGTGGCATATGTAAAGAGGACGCTTTGTTGGAACTTTGGATCGTGAAATATTCCGACGTTCGCCGAAAAGTTTGTCATAAAAATGCGTTCCTTGTTGTACAGTGCTTGAAAAACGGTGAGAAGTGCGGAGGGGCATGGTACTCGTATAACCACTGAGGCAGCTGGCGGCCTTTTCACCACGCCGAGGGATATGGCGATCGCATAGAGGATCGATGGCTGAAAGTTTTAAGTGTGGTCATTTCTGTTGAGTTTGCACGTGCTCTTGACTGCTTTAGGTAATGAATTGCATTTAGGAGGTGATCAGAATTGCAAACCGAAGCTTGTACTCGTTATATCAAGCACAATATATGAGATGACCGAGTAGCAGAACTGGTAACAAGACTGGCTGGCAGAAAGAGCAACTTCGCAAGTTAACTCATGAAAAACTGATTCTTCTAAGCGCTCTGAAGCAGCCTGTCCAATGTCTTCAGTTCCAGAAGACCGTTTTCTAATGCTTTTTTTTTTGCCGCAGTATAATCTATAACCCTACATGCAAGCCGCAGTCTAATCAATAATCCCACGTGCAAGCTTTTGTCCTTTGTTTCTTTTTCTCCTCGTTCGTGCTCAGTCTCTTGCACAGCTGCATATCTGTGTCCACTTTCATCGCTCTCGGAAGACTGCCCGTTGAGATTTTTGTATGGCCGTCCACGCAAACACCATAAAGAAATGCCAGCCTGAAACATGCTGGCCTGTCAGTGGAATCCGCAGCTACCCTGCTTGAAACAGATTGGTTCGGTGGGAGTCAGACGGATTAAGGAGAGGATTAAGGGCCGACAGGGCCGATCCCAGGGGGATTTTGCCCGGGATTAGTGGACAGAGCTTCCTCTGTGTACGTGCCAGGCGTGGCAGCAGGCTGTGGTAAACGGTGCGCATCAGGCATTCGCCGTTTACAGTGTTCAGTTCCTGTTGCAATTGAAATGTCGCAGCAGTGCGCCCAATCTTGCGCACGTGTATCGCTTGCAGGTCATTCTTTTGTTTCATGATTAGTGCAAGAAAGTGAGCGAAATGACTAAAAATTGGTCGCTTGGCACGAAGTTCACGCTTGTCTGCCGTCTGTATTTAATGAAACATTATTATTCGGTAACCTAGGAAAATCCATAAAACGGGAGAGGAGACCAGTATTCATGGCAGCGGCTTCTGGTTCTGTTTTCTAGAAACAAGGTAGAATGACACAAAATTCGCACTTTCCCCATTTCTCTGCCTTTGGGGGAGGATCACTCGCTTTTCCAATATATGCACGTCTATGGTGCAGGCTATAACCTCGTCATGAACTGCGCCGAGGCGGCATTCCTAAGATAGATGCGGAGTAAAAACGTGGTTAGTTAATGCCATACGGCTAGCAGTACCGGGGCAGTCCGCTAATATGGATGCGCCATAAAAGCACTTCTACGGCGTGCTATACAGCCAGCCGGTGTTCAAATGACGAATGGCTACTGCAACAGCAGAGTATAGCTCCGCCGATTAGCTGGCATGCTCGTCAGTGTTGCCACGCTGAAACAACAGCCATTATTAAAGAGCCTATATCCTGGCCTCGGGGTTCGGCGCTAAAACTCGGCTTTATGGAGTCTCCGGCCGGACCAGAAGCGCCCATTGCTGATGGCCCGCCTGGTCGTAGGAATAACGCAGTGCGCGCTTCCATTTCCGTCTTGGCAGCTTGCTCTGCTTACGACTGCGCCGAAGCCACCGTTCCTGGACCGTCCTGGACCGACGGAGGGGGGGAGGGGGGGCAGTGCGGCGGGAAAGAACAGTGTGTGAAGCCAAACTGCAGATTGGCGTTGTATTGACCGGGATATGTACGCTCGCACCCCGGGAACCCCGCCCGACCGTCTTCTCCGAGGCGCATGGCTGCAGTGTTGCGAGCGCTCCTCAATGGCCTTAGGGGCGCCTGCCGCCCCACCCATAAAGGCAGGAGCCACCGCCTCGGGAAGGCCATCCCCACCGCGGTGTGTGTGCGCGGGGATATGTCCAGGAAATGGACACGCGGGGTGGGCGACGATGTAGACGCGTAATCTCTGGCCTCCCTTCGATGGCCATAAAACCAGTGGGCACGCTGTCGCGCTCTCAGTGTGTGGCCTGCAGTACATCTGGGCGTGTAGACGCCGGAAGTTACGTGCACGACGCAGTAGTTCGCGAGGGCCGTGTTGGATTTCGATCTGGTAGTGACTTACGCAGAGCCCTAGGTGGTTTAAGCGAGGAACGTGACGCGGGCACACCGCATGACAACACTGAGGCATATGGGCAAGACACGCTACGTAGATATCTGCCAGGGCGAAGGTACTCGCGGAAAGGAGCCCGTAACGGGGAGGCGGGGAGTTGTCGGCTTCAAAATGAAAGCCGTTATTTTAAACTGGGGGGACATTACGGCTTCCTAAGTCAGGTTTATCGTCTTTGTTCAAACGGTGCCTTGTCTCACAGCGGGGGCTCACTTCGCTTCAACTATTCAGCGGGATGGACATTCTGCATACCCAGACTCGTTGATGAGCTAGACATGGCTGATAGCTAGGTCCCTGTAAAGTCGAGCCTGACCCGCAGAATTCCCTTCCTCTGTCTCTCTCTCTCTCGAGAGAGAGCGAAAGTTACGGGAGTCAAATGCTGTCACGCTGGTATCTGTGTAGACTTGAAGGGCTGGTGTAATTCCGTGCGTCTTTTTTTAAAAAGTTGAATCGCCACATGACCTATCCTGTTTATTGTTTTTGCACGTTTCGTCGAGGCAGCGTCGATATTTCTTCTTCTATTCTCTTCTCTTATGTATCACTTTGTACCCGCTTCTTCGTTCGTCACACATGTCGCAGCTCAGGATCAACATCGCCGCACCGAACACTGACATCGGACGCTTACCATTACCTGCGCGCCTTTAAATGCACGGCAAGTTGGCAACTTTTAGACTCCGACTAGCGCACGCCGGGCTCTGCCCGGTTGTTGAGCGATTTTGCCGCCCGTCGTTTCATCTGTTGAATGTTCCGGAGACCTCGAAATTGCCGGACGCCGGGATGACCCTCTGGGAAGGGCAGGCCCTGACGAAGGGAGACGAAACGTGCCTTGTTTCCTTAGGCGACAAACACTCCACCTGTGTGCGTGTTTTATGGACAGCACCTGACGCTCGCTAGCGTTCCCTATGCTTCTCACAGCGTTCCACCTCTCGCCCTGGCGACGTCTTGGACGGAACGATGAAGCGATAAACAGTTGATGCCGTGCGCTTTCCTCCCTCCATCACCTAACGGGCGTTGTCCTCCGGTGTGCACGCCCTCGCGTCGCAGGTAGTCGGCCATTCGGCAATCATTCACTTGATTCCGCTCTTGCACCCACGCTTCCCTGAATGTCGATGGCGCGTACGTAAATCCGACAGAGAACGCCGTGCGCGGAGCGTCTGCTCTTCTTGCGGCTTATTCTTCCTCGCCAGCAAATAAGCAACGAGGAGCGGCAGGGTAAGATTCCCCGAGACGTGGCTGCGGTATGGCGGGGACATGATGGGCCGCGGGGCTTAGCGGAGCGATCCTCCTCGGTCGCCGGAGACGGAGGGGGGTTACGAGGACAGATTTGTCTTCGGGACCATTGGGTTGTCCTCCCGCCCCCGTCGTGGCCGGTTCATCGCGCGCTTTGTCGCGCGTCGCCTCAGCGTGGTGTCCGCGTTCATCGTTCGTGTAACACTAGCGTGGCACACGCCGTAATGATGCTGCGCCCCCGAGATGGGCGGTCCGGATCGCAACAAGGAGGCGGAGAGGCGGCCGCCTGATGGGCTGCGAACAATGGGGAGGCAAGTAAAGATGTAAGGGAAGGAAGAAGGAAGCACGAATGACTGGAGTATGTAAGGAACGAAGGAACAAAATACGCTCTACAAGGTAACGTACGTGCCAAGGGAACCAAGGAAAGGAGGCAGTTTCTGCGCTCTAAGCTAGGCAGGGAAAAGGCACGTAGGGAAGTGGGGGTCTAACAAAGCAGGGAATGCAGCACTGAAGGTTGTACACGCTAGGAAGGAGCGTAGCCACTTGTGTTGTGAATACAGCTGGAGATAAAGATGTTTGAGAGCGTCAAAAATGGAATCACGGTTGAAGGCTAAGCGAGATTCAGAGAAAAGCTTATGATACACTGAGTGAAAAGAAAAAAAACGAATCGAATGAAACAGCTACAATTGTAGCGAGAGGGCCGATACTACACTCTGAAGAGAAAAAAAGTGGCAGGGAAGTGTCCTGTCCTCTACCGAACTCCCATGCGCTAGTGGACAGCTCACTCCCCTTTCTACTCCGAAATAGACGTACTCTTGTTTAGAGTGTATAGCGGATGTTTTACATAAATGCATCGCAACAAACAAGAAAGATGATGATTATTTGGTTTTTAATGGCGCAAGGGCAGCTGTGGCCAAAGAGCGCCAAAGCACCAGGTATGTGATGCTCTACTCCAGGTGGGCATAGAGGCACATTTTCAAAGTATTTCACCGCAGAGAAACCGAGACTCAGGCCAGGGGAAAGTGTGTACCCATTGTATCACCGGTGAGTACTATCAGCAAGAAATGAAACGCGAAACAATACAATTGAGCCACGAACAGGAAAATAAGAAGCTCTTACGCAGGGAAAGCTCAATATTTGCGGGTGCTAATTTCACTTCGAAAGTGCGAAGACTCTTCTTCGGAAGTGTTATTCAACCTCGATTGTATTTGCTTTTGCTGTTCTTAGGGTGCTTTAGGGTTGCCACCTCAGTTTTCGTGTTCGCGTTTCATTCTTTGCTGATAGTACCCGGCGGCATTGGCCGTCGAAAACCGCACCTCCCGAATGCAGGACAGATGCTCGAACGGCCAGGCCGCCGCTGCGGTAAGGAGCATTAAACGACGTAAGAACGTGATAAAAACAACGGAAATGGAAACATCTGGAGCCCCTCTCCCCGCCCCACCTCCGGTTTGAAATCTCATTGCGAACAGCTTAATCGCGCTCTAGGCGTATCCTTTGTTCAGGTGACACGCCGGGAATGGGTTCTAACGTCCTGCTTGCAATCCGCGTGAGGCTTTGCACGTTCACAGGTGCATCTAGACCAGACCTTCGCCTATATAGGACTGGCTCCTACTGCAGTCCGGGTTATTGGGAGAGCAGCCGACGCTTTCGACCTCAGTGATGACGAATGCTATCCCTATTATTTATTTTCAGTTCGAGCTTCGAGGGGATTTTTTCTTCCTTCTCAAATTATTCATTAGAGTTCGGCTGCATTCGGCCTCTGTATGCGTTTTACCCTTGCAAGATGACCGGTTTGAGAGGCCGTTTCATCTAGTGCGGAGTAGTTCGCCTCGGTTTACCTGTAATGTTTGATCGGCTCAGCAAGAAGTGCTGCAGTAGAGTTCCTGGTGTGCACCTTTGGTGCTGAAAGGAGCAAGCAGCCAGATAGGAGCAACGTGTTATCAAGAAGGCAAATTACTACCGTAATTTCCGGACTATAGTCCGCGGACTACTCAGGTTTAAAAGCTGAAATTTGGCGTCATGCGGACTACCTATGTGTGCGCACTACGCATGACTTTATTTTTTCTGATCGTTTGTCCCACTCCGATAAGCCTACAGGTGGCCCTGAAAGGAAAAAAAAAGACGTGCCCCGAGTGGGCGCCTATGTTGTGTTACCGTGCTCAGTAACATAGCGAAATCAGCTCCGATATGCAATCAACTTCGGCATGCAAGCAAATGCTGTCGCGCTAGCGAAGAGTGGCTGCTTCCCAAGGCTTGTATCTGTGAGCACATGCGCAACACCTCATGAGTATAAATAAATAATAAATACGCGTATGCACAAACATAGATGCAAGGCAAAATTCTGAGAGTCAGAACGGCTCCGAAAAGACGAAGAGGTTCTCGGCAGCCTTCAAGCCGAGTTAAGTTGGGCGAGGGTTGATATCAACGTGGTCTAGTAAAACGCGCAGTTTTACTTCTTGGCAATAAAATGCTTGCTTACCCATTGTATGCTGCTTGCCGACAATCTGAAAAAAAAAACCTATTTTCAGCCAAAATTCGTCCCTGCGGACTATACACCGGGTGCGGACTATCTAAGCAGAGAATTTTATTTTTAGCCCAAATTCGTCCCTGTGGAGTGTACACCGGGTGCGCACTGTAGTCCGGAAATTACGGTACATAAGATTTTATGCACCATCTTTTCTTCCTTGTCTATTCCGCTGTCTCTGTAAATATCGAGCTTTCCTCGTGTCTTTAACATAGCTAAGTTAAAGAAAAAAATAACCGGGGGTTTAGCTTGGGGCTTATTATGGGGGCACGGATGATCGTGCTCTAGCACGGCTATAGCCCCGGTTTTGCATGGTTTATCTTGACTTTGTGTGGTTTTGCTTGATTTGAACGCTCTTGCCTCACGCCAACAGCCATTAATTGAACTGCCATCTGCCATGTTTGGCTGTCTGCCCACAAACCGGTATGCAGGTTTTGATGACGTCACACGGTCACGTGAGCTATGCGAGCCACCTGTCAGCCAGGCGGTTGACGCCCAGCTCTTCCAGGTCGCGGAGGTGGACCAACCGCGAGAAGCAAGCTTGAGACAGAAAACACAGGGAAAGGCTTTTCGGCGGAGTGGAAGTCCAGTGCTTGCGCACAGAAATTTATGGCACATTGCTTAAATTCTGCGCATGCTCCGTAGATGTCTCTTACAGCGCAAGTGCCACTCGCAGTCAACGCGGTGGTGAATAAGTGATTAAACTAATTATGGAGTAATTACTCATTGCCATCCATCCATGCGCAGCCATAAGGCTACAGAGGAAATCTATTCAGATTCCACAGAAACATCATACTTCAAGAAAAAGACACCAGGCCAGGATGAATTTTTTTTTTAGTGCGAAATTTTTGTGTAAGATGTATAGGTTTCCTTTTTAGCTCTATGGCAGCGCTTGGGGGGATGCCAATGAGTAATTACCCCCTTAATGCAAAATCTACTCCACCTTGGGGGACTCCGCTACGCATCTGACCGAGTAATTTAACGGCGCGGAAATGTGGCTAAGCAAGTCGCCCATTTTTTTCTCTTTTCTTGACTATTTTGGGACGCTGCGCCCGACAATGCAGGGGTGCCGTCATTACGCTCCTTTACAAAGGTAAACTGAAGCGTGCAGTCTTACTTCTTGATACCGCACACGGGCGCCACGAACCACCACGTTAGATCCGCTTTAGTTTTTACCGTGGCCACTGCAGCAGGAAGTTGTTGCCTGGCTGACAACACCGGCGTTATTCGAAATGGAGATGGACGTCAGAACAGCAGGTAATATAATGCGAGCCAAAAAATATCAAGCGGGCACATGGCGTCACACCCACATGCATTCAGTGACGGCACCTCCCTCGCCCTCCCCATATATCACGTGATCTCATGATGTCATCACAGAAAATCACCTAATCTTATTTTGACCACTCAGAAAGAAAGGCTGCCGTGTATGTCTGATGGTCAGTAAGAAAAAGAGCTCCACGTAGGTTTACATTTAGTAAAAATTGAAGTTGAAACCATGCCTAAAATTAGGAAGCGGAGTCGGGGACCAATGTCGAGTTCACTACATCACCTCTGGACGAGGATGAAGATCCCTTTGGAAACATCTTAGGGCCCTCATACACGTAGAGCCTCTCCGCACCTCACTCAGCTCGGGCTAACACTCGCTGCACACTGCACCGTTGCTCACCAACGCTTCGCTTTCGTACCGGTGACGCGGTGTTCCCTAAAGTCCGTTTCACATGCAAGCGAACCGCTCGCGAACTCCGCCGCCGCGGCGCATACACCCTCTCTCAAGCGGCGGAGGAAGCCCCAGCGGCTGGAGCGGCGAGGTTCGGGCAAGTTGGAAATTTTCGCGGCGGCGACGCGGCAGCACCGCATCTCAACCAATGACCGCCCGGCGTTGCCACGCGAGTTTGTACGCCGCACGTACGAACTTTTGTTTAGGAAAGAAATTGTATAAAGCGCTATTTAATGCTTAAAACGCAATAATTATATTTATTTAAATAAACTATGAAAAGAAATGACAAAATAATGCTTTTATATTACGCTTTTTTTGTGTTTGCAGGCAACCAAAACCGGTTGCAGGCGCATATCTTTTGCCCGCAACATTGCTTTTCGCAGCGGTGGGAAACGCGCAGCGGCGATGCATGTGAAACGAAAGCTCGCGAACCGCTTCGCAGCGCCGCGCCGCTGTTCGCTCTGTTCGCCAATTCGCTTGCATGTGAACCGCCTTTAACAGTGTTCCGTTGCACATCTTCCAGCCATTCTTCGCGTCTATACTGCAGCTTTGGGCAGTTTTTAAGCGCGACGACACCGAATTCAAGTTCCTCCTGAGAGTGGTTCCCTCGCTTCCTTGTTTGGGGAAGATCTCTCCCCCGCTTTCCGCCCCTGTTCGATGAATAACTGATGGATCCCTAATGACGACGGCGACACAGCGAGGGAGCGGCTGGAGCGCACGTCCTGTGCACTTACCGCTAACCAAGCGTGTCAAGCGGATGGGTCTTGCACGTCAGGATGTGCACAGCGTAGGGAAGAATGGGGAGACGCTAAGCCTCGTGGATACAGGCAGAATCGGGGAGAGGAGGAGGAAGAACGCTGTAGAGAGTGCGGCTTGAGCGCTGGTCTGCGATCCAAGAGGAGTCCGTGGCTAAGTGGCTGCAGCGGCAGTAACGAGAGGGGCACCGCGGCTATGGCGGGTTCCTCAGCACTTGCCACGGCATTCGCGGATGACGTTGACAAATGTGCGGCGCGCGGACGGCGCCCTAGTGTAAGCAGGATTAATGGGGATGCAGGGGGATCGGAGGGACACGCTTTCCCCGAGGGCCACTCGCTGTTGGGAAGTGTCCACCGCCCTCCTCCCTTTCCCTTGCCTTCACTTCAGCCAGTGCGTGCCGTCAGGAGATAACGAGAAAGGACTGCTCGTCCCCCCAGTCCTCGTCCTCCTGGCAAGCAGGACCGATCATCTTGTCTTGACCGTCGCACGAGTAGAAGACAGCGCGTGGCGGAGGAGGAATCCGTGTTGTCCATCCTGGGTGTGTACGTGCATGTGGGGCACGCAGCGCCCGCACTGTCCGTTACGTGCCCGACTTTCCCGTAGAGTCTCTTCCGCGTGGCATAATCGTTTCCGGTCATGCGGACCCTCGCTTCCTGTCCATGGTCTCCCGTCCTCGACGCCACTTTTCTTTTGTCCCGGCGGGGGCGACGGAAGCTAGGTCAGTTTCCCGTGGGGAGCATGCGATGGCATAATCAAGTTCAATGAACTCGTCAGCTTTGAGAGTAGTCCTTGTCAAACACTCCATGAAGACATCCGAGTCTTTCTAAAAGCATACAATTAAAGTATTTCCTCGCATTCTTTTCGCGTGACATGAAATATTTAGGTACTGTTTACTGCCCTCACGTCAGTGACGGTCTTTATCTCTTTACTTCAACGGCAGTCGTCCTCCTTCCGCAATAGACTCAATTTCTTTTGAGGACCGTCTTGCCGCGGGCCATGTAGAATGTTAAAGCCGTGTACAAAATATTCTTTTCGCTACCTGGGACGAGTGCTCGCGAGCGAAAAAATCGCTCCCAGAGTTTGCGGCGTTGTCTTGGGAAAAAGAAGTGACACCGGCATGCCTTCACGGACACTCGGGCGACCCCCCTTGCCAATTACACGTAATCCCAGCCCCACTTTTATCCCAAGACTGAATGCCGGACATTCCCGAAATTGATGCTGTCGCACTCTACTCTTAACGATAGCTAAGCGCCCCCGTAATTTCTGTGACATACGACTCCGATCCGTTTTCCCTGAAGGACGTCCATCATGCAGTTTTCCAGCAGTCGCCTTCTAGCACTACAAACCTAGCGCTCAGAGCTTTGACCCCCTCTCACCCGCAGTGAGATGTCTTCCACGGCGAGGTCGTGCCTGAGGGGGCAAGCGTCTTGTCCTCAAAGTGCCCATTGCCCTCGAGGAGTTTCCAACTGGCAACGGAAGAGAACCCACCGCGACTGCGAAGGCTGGGCGAACACCGTCAAAGTGAGAAGCGGTCAAGGTGAGGCAGAAGGCATAACCTCTCTTCACGTGGCTCCGGTTTTAGGGCACGTTTCGGCCCATCGCTCGCCAAGAATGCCGGGAGATGAGGTAACGGCGTTCTTGCAGCGCAACAGCAGCGAAATGCGTGGAGCTCCAGCCTTCTCTCCCTCGGCAAGGCCCCGTTCAAGGAAAATAGGCCCCTACCAAGCTCAGGGCAGGAGCCTCTGCGGTTCCAAGAAACGATGGAAACAAGGAAGACCTCTATGGCGACGTTAGTGCGTCGACATTGAAAAGGATTGGCAACGGTGGGACTACAGCTCAATGCAATGAAACGGGCGTTGATCGCCGAATTAATTATCTCCTAATAATAAGCACGCCAAAGCAACCATGCGCGACACACGTTGAAAATAGCCGCATCAGCTATCGTTGCATAAAACAATTAATAACAAAAAGTGGGGACACGGAACCCGCACCTGCCTGCCTCCAATCATCCCCGCCTTACACCCCAGCCATTGGCCTCGCCGCGTACCCAATCATTGGCTGGGGCCGGATTCCGAGCTGCCTCCGCTGGTGTTCTCCACTCGTGCACTACAGGTGTGTATGAGGCCCAACCTGGGCTCAGCCAACCTGGCACCGCGGTGCTGGTGGACCACGGACGGCTGCCACGTCTCCCACCGGAGGGGGGTTCTCAGCTCATAATGTGCTGCCGGCTACAGTAGGTGAATAAGACACCCACGGAAAATACTGCTGCCAAAGTCATCGTGTTTCGAAGCTCACCGCCAGGGGACAGAACCCGCCACCTGCCAGAGCTTTTTGGCCCCTTGCGTCATGAGTCTGACTAGTGGGCCATGCTTCTGGTCATCGTAGAGGGGTTAGTGGGGCCTCATGTGTGAGACACGAATCCTGTCCAAGAGCAGGATAGAATGGCCTAAAGGAAGCGTAGAATAGCTGCGCAGCCAATTGTGCTTCTCAGAGGTGGAAGACAAATGAAAAGCGCACGACGGGGGAGGCGGCTGGGTAAGGAGAAAGTCGCTTCTTATTACTGGCCTCGAGAACGAGTGGCATGTGACAGAACGCGCATAAATGCCGCTCATTCGGCGCTGATATTGTTTGCGAAAGGCTCGGGAGTTCTCTTACGTTGTTTGCCTACTTTCTCACGCGTCCGGTGCGTCCATCAGAACCTCGGCGCTAGCAGCTTTTGATGCCTCAAACTGCAAGGCTAGTGCGAGAAAGAGAAAGGCGAGCTCTTAACCTGAACTCGGTATTTCAAGACGTCTGTGTAATTACTGTGTACCTAGGTCGCTGCAGAAAATGCGATAACGTAAGTGACCCGCGATACTTGAGTATTAAAATATAACACATCGTACGGCGACGGCTTTAATTTCACGCTTTTGCAGAATTGTTACGTATTCAGTAAAAAATAAATTGTGTTTTGCTGTTGCAAAGGCAACCGTGCGCTGCCATCGGAATTGGCATTTGCTAGCACTGCTTAAACTGACACTGGGGAAACCGCTTTCCGGATTTCGTTTTCAGTAAGTGAAGATAGAGTCTATATGACTCTGTCCTGGCTAGGCCAGGGTTTGTCGAGCAGCAAATTTCTTGTCGAGTATATTCGATTTAAAAATTTCCCCGCCACTCAGTATAGTTAACGTTCTGGAGATAATTCTACGCATTCATCGTGACTCTATGCCCATCCAGTTTATACTGTCTTTCATTGGCTGAAGCTACAAAATGTTATAGGAGTACGCCCATCTGGGCATGGCAAAGTCCTGATTCGTGCTTCTTTGACAGTAGTGCTTCTGGCCGTGCTCTGTATATTGAAAACTAAAATTTAGCTTCTGCGTACTACTTTGTGCTTTCGCATCGCCGGGAATTGTTACGTGTTGCTCTCTGTATTCTTGAACAAACAGCGCGAACAAAGACGAGCACAAAAGACCACTGTCTGCATGCTTCTTTATGGTCCACGTTATCCAGCTCCGGCTGATTATTTCGCACCCCGTTTCTTCTAAACAGTTGGTAGAGGCCCTGGCTGCCACTAAAACGTCGTAGTGCAATCTATCCACTTTATGTATGCGTTGGGACTAACTGCGACGCGTCTCTTTTTACCGTTCTTTTTTAGAGCGTAGCTCTGCTCACCGGAGGTCAAAGCGGGGCCTGGTCGAATTCGCTACTGTCTAGCTATAGTGTCTAAGCATAGTACATGTCACGTGCTCAACCATGAGTTTGGACCGTTCGTTAATTATGCAGTTATGTCGACTAATTACAGCGCCAAATTAATTAGTGTTAATTAGTTAATTGCAATTAAAACCAAACTTCGCGCTGTTTCATCCAGTCATATACCGTTGGAAAGCCTGGGTCACGTGTAAAATTACTGTGCTAGTTAGCCGTCTGAATTAATTAGATTTAATTAGTTAATTGAAAATAATACCAAACCAAATCATAAACACAGAGTTAACTCTCCACTAACTAGGTTGAAGTGAGTTGAACCGTTACGAATTTTTTAGTTCAATTCGGGTGTTAGTTATATCTCACACTGTAATTTTCACAGCGCTACATAGTGTCCAAAATAGTTGCGTATGTTATACCGAATCCAGAATTACTGAAAGAACTGCGAGGAAGCCAACAATTATATACCCAGTGCTATTAATAAGGCTCGTGAAGGGCATGGTGGGGTAGGCCGACCTGACTGAGACACTCTGCGCTCAAAGTAAGAAAACTTTCATCTGTGAGATTTATAGCCACCTGTGTAGACGGCAGATCAAGTTGGTGATCGTCTAGACGGATGCGTCCAACGTTATATTTCATGGTCTGAGCGAAAATCATATTTAAAGGGCACATCCTTCGTCGAAATTTTGTGTGTTTTTTTACTACAAGTAATGGTAAGTGCTTTAATTTTGTGGTGAATAGAAAATATGTTGATAATAACGAAAATAATTAAAAGTGTTTTTCTGCATCAAGTTCAGCAATGCTAATGTAACAGTAAACGTTTACAGTAGTAAACGAATGTAAGAATCATTATGCAGTCGATACTGCGCAACTAAGGAAATGGACAACCGGATGACGATCACCGAGTTGATCTCGTAAAGAACACATTTTGAAAATCACGTAACTTGCGCCGCCACTGCACTCCACCTCATTATACACCTCATTTGCGCTTCAGATATTGCCGTAACTTCAAAAGTGAAGGCGCTTAAACAAAGGCCGTTTTCAAAGCAGTTTCAAAGAACTTTTGAAATAATTCAAGTTAGGAACCGGTCAACACCGCGAGCGCTAGTTTGCTGCACGCAATTTTAGACGAAACCTACTGGCCCAGGCCTATACTGCGGTGCTACCGCAAGCTCTGCGCGAGATATATAGTATATACAGTCGGGCGCGTCGTGAGTAATGATCTCTGGGTGCCGCAACGGATTTTTCAGACGCCCCTAGCGCTGCCTCAAGATGAGTTGTTCAGAGCCCTGCAGTGTGCACCGTAATGCCTTTCCGAGTTGCGAAGGAAGAGCGGTCGTGGGCATCCAGGCTGCATATATGCAAATCGCGGACTCCGCTGAAGAAACGGAGTTGGATTCTCTAGGGTTTCGAGTCCTATACTGCGCGCTGCACCGCGGCGTATATATGGTCTTCTACTTCTTTCTTGCCTTAATGGCGGAAGCAAGCGTCGATTATTGTTGGGCGACGGTGTATGTTTTCGTGCGGGTCTGCCGTTGAGCACATCACCGAAGGTTCGAAGCAAGTGAAGAGAAACGCGTAACACGGTGGTGTGAGCAGCGACATTGCGCAAAGCACATAATGCAGCGGGGAGGCGGCAGATGAAGTCGCTGCAGCCGGCGCAGCGCGTGCAAAAAGAAAATAATAATAATAAACGAAGAAGAAAGAGCAGGGAGATCAATGTTCAAGGCTATCACGTTGCACATCGCTTCCTGTCTGTGCATTACCGACACGGGTTTCGCAACTATACGGCTCAACCTCAGAGGGGACATTAGTAGACACGAAGATATTGGCACGCGGCGCCAGTGGAGGGAGGAAAAACAAAATAAAATTGCTCAACTGAAGCGAAACCATGTATAGTGGAAATCCAGCCTCCGTTGGAAGGAGGAAAGCCAACAGCGAGCGGATAGAGCAAGCCACTCTGGCAACAAAAAGTACCGCGGAAAGCCGGTAAGGCGAGGAATATACAAAGGGGAAACAATGATAGCTTGCTCCCATCGGCCGGTGTGATGAACGAGTTGGTGGAAAGGCTTAAGACAACAACGTACAAGCAGTAAAGGGTTAACACGCATGAGTTGGCCTTTCTTCACTGCAAGGAATTCTGATCATCGCTGCGCGGGTAATATGTAGTGAAGGGGTGCGGAACCGCGTTCCCTATGGAAGATGGATGAACTCTGTCACGTGATGTCAAGGACCGCCGCGCAGACGAGGAAAGTCGCCCAGGGTCTGCAGAGATCACCGCATCAAAAAAAAAAAAAAATGTTTCCAGAGAAGTTAGGGTGGGCAGGAAATAAACATCAGCTTTAGTACCTACAAGGGCGACGACTTACGGTGGGGCTTCGCACAGTCGAGTAGATACTGCCTCTTGTAATGCGAAGAACACGCTGCGAAGGAAGATGTAAGTTCTCAGCATGCGTAACTGGGTCACATTTGAGCGGGCGTGCAAAATGTATATTCAAATTCAGGCGCGATCCTTGGTTCTTTTCAAACATTGTACGACATTGACACGCCTTAATTTCTAATAGTAGGTTTCAGTGAAACCTAATAGTAGGTTTCAGTGGAAATCCTGTGGTGTCATGGCGCCATGGTACTGGCCACCAAGTCGCGGGTTCGACTGAGTCATCGTCATTGGCGTTTCCACGGCAGTGAAATGGAAACACTCACGAGTGTTTATATTTCGGTGCACTTACGCGATCTATACTACCCTCCTCTGCGGTACAATCTAAACAACAATGCGCCTAAATGAGAGTAAAAAAGGGAAGCGAGCAATCCTCAAGAACAATTCCTTTCATATAAAAAGGAGTGCTCTAGAGGACAGCTTACTCCTTGTAAACTCCTTTCTGTTTAGAGTGCGCATTGGTGTCTCATGTGTGCGATTGACACGCTAAATCTTCAACGACCTTTTAACTCGTTCCTGTAATGAGCAAGCCAGTACGTCGAGGCAGCTGCCGCGAGATTTTACATCTCACAGCTCCTGCCGAAAGTCGCCGCTATGCGTTCCAACATCAGCTGGCCCAAATGCGTATACTTTCGCGGCCGAAGAAAAAATTAAATATTTTGCGCTGAGGCATGCCTGCCGCATGCCATGCAAAGAAGCAGTGAAAGCCGCGTGCTTAATTTGCTTCGGGGGCACCTTCGGCGAAGGTGTGTATTTCATAGCGAAGTCACGACCATTTAGAATTCTGAGGAGGACGCTGCATCAAATCCATGGCGTTTCGGTGGACGGGTAACGTTAAAGACCCGCGTGTTGGGAAGTGTCAATGTACATACGTCAAAGCACAGGTGGTTGAAATTGGACCGAATCACTTCACCACGGAGCATCTTTCTCTCTTCCTTCTTTCAGACACTCGCTCCATAATTGCTTCCCTCAAACGCATGGTTCAGGTGTCCACCGCAAGTGAGGCGATTACTGCGCCTATCCTTTAGTCACAAATGGTTGATTATTGTCATATTATTATGAGACCGGTGAATTCAACGGGTAAATGCCCGTTCCTGCCTTTCAGTTTCCAGTACGCTGGGCGCTTATTGTCTATACACTCCGCTGTTTCATATCGCTCGGCAAATTATTGACCACTAAATTGAGACCGGCTCACGCGACATTGTATGTTTTTTTCTTTATTTGTTCCTCAGACAGTGTTTAAGAAGAGGCCAAGGCTAAAGGCTAAGAGCCTGACGAGGCCTGGACCCCTTGTACAAATTTTTGCAGCAACGAACAGAACTGAAGCGTAATACTTCGGTCAGGAGTATGTATGCAATGTAAACAACGTTTTTGAAAGGCAAAATTGTACCGCCCGGTACTTCAGTCTCAAATGATCCAAAGTTGTAAGAAAACGCGGCTTCTGTTAACTCATCCAGGCTTGTATACAAAGGGCAGAGGCAACAGGAAACATAAGTGCGAAACCAGCACTACAAACATCAAAACCAATACACAAAAAAAGCAAAGCCGAAAGTTGGGCGAGTTGGATAACGTTCATGATGGAAAAATAGCGCAAAAGGAACACGCGTCGTTCCCTTTCCGTCCCTCGTGTTCCCCTGCGCCATCTCCCCATCATGAACAAGAAAAGCAAACCTAGAACACCACGACAATTTTGTATCCAATGGCAAGCATTGCACACCATATTGCACGTGTAAACCGCGGAACACGTATTAGCTATTGAACCGACCTGGTAACGGTCTAGTAATAACACATATCATTGAGTTGTGTATGAAATTGCTGAATTAACCAAGAAGTGTCTGCATTCACATTTAAAAATAGTAAAGGATGTGTTGAAATTCATCTGCATTCTAGAGCTATTCAACAGTTTAGTAGACTGAAAAGTTAGCATTTGGCGACCATCATTAGTTCGCATAATCTCCGTTTAGGGTCGCGGATCGGGTATGTGCTGCTATATATGTTCTGTTGGAGTGATAAGTAGTTTGTTTCGATGGACCCACTGCAGCAGTTTAAAGTATAATAGATCTGATTTGCTTTTAGCATGCTGTATATAACGAAAAGCGGCCCGGTCCGTAAGTTGCGCCTTTCGCCTATATAGTTCTCACAAAAGTGTAGTACCTTTTTTTTTTGTGCGACAAAAAAATTGTTATAATTATTGGCTGTCGTCGTTCCACAGACCAATATCCCATCACTTAATCTAGAGTAAAAATAGAACAATATGATACCTGTCTTAAGGAGATGGGAATCAGATTCCTGATTGTGTACATGCTCCCAGTTACTAGCGCGAAATCAGCTTTTATTTATTAACAGGCGTAGTCCATGAAAGCTTATCGCTGAAACATATACGCCCAAACATTTTTGTTCTTTTACCTATTCTATCAGAGTTCTGTCATAAGTTACATTTATGCTTGAATAGTGTCTCCTGTTTATGAGCTTGAATATTATGTACTTTGTCTTACTTGTAATGAGACTTATTTTATTTGACGGTCCCCTGACTTCTTAACACGGCACGAACCATATTTCGATAAAAGCGTGCTTTGATTCACGAGGCACAGGGGAAAGGCACATAGAAGTTATGAATAATGTTCCGACATAAACGATTCTAGTCCCCCCCCCCCCCCACCCCCCCAAATGTGGGCTTGTCGCAGCGAGGAAGTGGGAACGGAAGGCAGACAGCAATTGAATCCTTTCGCTGATGTAAAGGCGACTTCACATCAATCTCGAATGCCCGTTTCATGGCATGGGCATTTTTAAAAGGGAGTATGTGTACCGCATGTTGCGCCGCTCTCAGGAAATGCAAGATGAATTCTCTCGGCTAAACCGGTGGATTTTTCGTGCGTGGCAAATTTCACACAGAGGTGGTATTTAGCAGCGATGTTTGTTTCATACTAGTTTTATGCCGGGAATCTGCCTGAATCGGCGAGAATTAATGGGAAAATTCGCATATGTGGCGGTGCCGCACCAACCAATAAAGACGGTTTCTCGACAGCTGTTCGGCCAGCGTCATCGCTCGCCCCCGAGGGCTAGGCCCAGCATTCTGACTGTTTCTCAAATGGCCCACTTTTCTACTCACCTCAATGACGCTTACCAGAAGCTGAATGCGAGAAATGTTTTGAGGCAACGACACTATATTACCGGGAGAGTGTTTGTTTCGCAATTAACGTTTTAATAAGTGGTAACAGATATTCCAGAGGTATGTCCTCGCAGTAAATAGGAGTAGCCCTTCTCTTTTTTTTGCTTGTTTTGAGGCGACGTTATTGGAACACTGTCTCTTGTGGCAGAAATTTGAAAGGAACGTGCATTTTCGCTCTCAGCTCCGTTCCGTCCTGCAAGCAGAAGCCAGATCAATGGAGTTCACCGATTGCTGCTGAGGGGCACCTAATAGGTGAATGCTTGTCTGCGAGCCACGAGGGCATGGGAAATAAAATTACTCAATTGCGTATATCATGAATTAATCCGGAAAATAGATTACAGTAAGTAGAATTCATGTGAATAATCGTTAAGCTGATTCCGTTTGCCAGACCATCCCTGTGAAAGTAGTCAGCAACGCTGAACGTTCATCCATGGAAGGCGAGGGAACACCTTCGTTGAAGGCTATAAAACTGCACGTTTCGACAAATTATTACCCCGGCGCTTGATGAGGGAAAGCTTAATAACCTAGTTTAGAAAGGCAGTAACCTACTACTTGCGCTGCAGAAAACAGGTAGGGAAGGAATAGAAAAAAAACTTCTCAGTACTCACTAGTGCTTCTACTAAATGTTAACGCTTTGGAGCATATGGGTTACTGTACTGCAATCCTGAACGCAATGAGGGCGTATACTATACACCCCTATGCGAGGTGCACATGGCAGCAGTGTGTTTTCACAGACACCGGGGAAAAGAATCTCTATGTTGCGTATTGTGCGCGTTGTAGTTGCATTGTCTTTTGTTGAGCTTTGTGTCATCAGTGCTGGCGATCTCTCCCCTTACGCAAAGCCGAGCAGCCGGCGCCACGGCGTCAGGCAGCGACCGCTCCTTTCATGTTCTCATAAATAAATAAATAAAGAATGAAGCGACCACTTTCGCGCCATCATCCGCAACCGAGCATTGTCTCAGCAGATGTTCTTGTTGTTAGCACCTGCGGGGCATTCTCTGCTTCCCAGTGGCAATAAAGCCCGGACATGCAATTATCGCATTAAAGGAGGCCGCACCGTGCGAAAACGCCTGCATTTATCTCTCGCGCGAATCAGTCCAGGTATACGGTGCGCGCGTAAACGGAGGACAGGTGCTCTTCAGACCGGTGCAAAACATCCACGCACACACGACCATCCGGATGCGCGCCTGGGTTCTTCTCCCGCTTCCGTTCCGGCAGCAGATGGGGCGCTTCCGCTTTTGTTCCGGAAGCCCTCGTGGCGTGACTACCCTTCCCCGCACCGTGCCCAAGAGAATGGCCATCAAGACTAGGGGCAAACACACGGGAACACGCCGCTGCTGTTTGCTATAGGCCTCTGAGTGGTTTTTTTCCGTCTTGCGACTTCTCCGTTTCACCTGTTAAGTTCGCTGTTTACCCCGTTGGTTTACCGCGGCAGCTGTACGTATAGGGAACGTTCTTCGAACCGGAAAGTGTTCGGTGAGAATGCTACCGAGGCTCGACAGGTGCTTCGTCCGTGTCATGCGATCTTGGTGGGCCCTGGCCTTAAAGGGACGCTGAGCACGAAATGAAGTTGGCCTGTATTGATAGATCGCTGCGGTCGGACGACAAACACGCTGTGCTTTCACTGAAAACACAGCATTTACACGATAGAAATGGCCGAAGTATTAAATCTTGGCGTCGCCATCAACCGGGCGAAATCGCGAGTACACTGCGCTCCGCCCATAGGCACAAATCTCGGATTCCAGGCTACACCGTCATTCAATTCAAACGGTCATCACGGAGTCTTCATCGACATGGACCTTACCGTATGAGCCTTGAGGGAATGGATGGAGGGTTATCTCGGTCTTCATTCGGGCGAACACCTGGGGTCGTCCTTCAACGCACAAGTGACGTCGCACAGCAGACGGGCGCCTTTTGCGTTTCGCCTCCGTCGAAACGCAGCCGCCGCGGCCAGGTTGGTAACCGGGACTGCTGTCATGGAGGCACGCTTGTAGCGTCGATCTCGTGCTGATACACCCAGCGAGCTGAGACGGATCGTGAGCGGGTTGTGCTCAGCCAGATCACTCGCAGTTCACCCCGTCTGAAATATTGGCCGCGCTGACCGGCCAGTTCGTTGCGTCAGCGTTGATATCGCGCCCGACAGTGTGCGCTGTGCTTCAGGGGGTAAGGAGACGGGGTCACTACATATCTCCATGAGTTTTTTTTTTCCTATGGTTGCTTTTCCTCGCAACGGACGTGAGCGGTTCCTGCGTGCTCGTTCCGTTCGTGCTCATTTGGTCGTCTGCTTACGACCTTTCGACACGACAGGCGCCCACCTTATCCGCGTACCACACGCTTATTGGAATGTTGTGAGCTCATGTGCGCTTTCAAAAGGTCTTCAGGTTTCGGTAGATATTCGTTGAATGATCACGACTTATCTTCTACTTAGAATATCAAGTCAGTTTATGCGTTAGAATAGCCGCGCTATTTAAAAATATGCAGCTGTAGCTTCATGGTCATTGGGGACTTCGGCTCAAAGTTATTTCTTTTCTTGTTAGGATGGTTTGGTTTATCGGGATTTAACGTCCCAAAGCGACTCAGGCTATGAGAGACGCCGTAGTGAAGGGCGTCGGAAATTTCGACCACCTGGGGTTCTTTAACGTGCACTGACATCGCACAGTAGTACACCGGAATCTAGAATTTCGCCTTCATAGAAATTCCGCCGCCGCGGCAGGGATCGAGCCCGCGTCTTTCGGGCCAGCAGCCGAGCGCCATAACCACTCAGCCACCGCGGCGGCTGTTCTTGTTAGGAATCCCAGGTCTTATTCCTATGCAGCCTACTAGTCACGAAGTTCAAGCGTGTGATTGGGGCAGGGCGTTTTACTTTAACTAGCTATCACCTCACTAAGAACAAGCTCTCGTTTCCGCTGACAGCCGTAGCGCCAAATCATCGCGTTACCTGCGCCATCTCTGGGCGAGGGAAGCGACTGAAAGATGCGCGCCATCCCGTGATATTCGGCTATATTTTCTTGAGAGCGTGGTGTAAAAACAGTGTGATGCGTTCATGCCAGCTCCATTCCTGTTCTCGGCTCCCCTCCCTCCCAACCCAAGCGAGAAATTCCCCATTTTAAAAACAAGCTTAACGCCATTGTTCTAGGAGGAGTAGGAAGGGGGGGAACGAAAAAGTTCCGAGAAATTCATGATCCACCTGGGGCGGCACCCACTGCCCTTAACCGCCCCCAGTGAGAGTGGCCCCACAAACCCGCCCCTGTTTATGAGATGGTTACTTCGTTAATCAGAAAGCCTTTGTACGGCGAAAAATGGTCGCATATTTGCTGATGCTCAAATGCCTTTTTTTTTTTTTTTTAGCTGCACCCAACTTCTTTTCAGAACAGCGTTAGAAATCACGGTGGCTACTGTGCGAGGCTGAGCAAAGCTTTTGAAAAGCCCGCTCGTCGGCGCACAACCCCTCCGTTTTAGTTTCTCAACCTCACTGCTAGATGGCAGCACAAATCCAGTGAGAGAAAATGGGCGCGGCGGAGTTCTTGTTGCCTCTTTCGCGAATAAGAAACTGTGATTGTCGCTTTTGCTTTTCGCTGCAAGCATGACTAGTAAAGGCAGTCATGATTAGACTAACTCATTGTTGTGTACGCTGAAATCTGATGGCGTTGATGCGCACGGAGTGCTTGAAAGGAAGTGTGAGTCAGCACTGTAGCTCTGATACGCGTGCTATTCAAGGATAATGGGAGTGCTGTGCTTGTAAGGTGAAATGCATGTTACTTTTTTTCTATTTCTCCCCCTGCAAATTTTAAAGTCGATTTGGAATTGAAAAAAAAAAAAACATTGAGAGAAAAAAAAAGAGGGGGCACCCGGGTTTGAACCGGGGACCTCTCGATCTGCAGTCGAATGCTCTACCACTGAGCTATACCCCCAAGACGGACTATGGCGCTTTGCAGCCGGTATAGGAATCTAATGCGTAAGTTTCGTCTGTTGTGAATGTTCGGCATTGGACTGAAATTTTTTCGCTTATTGATTTACAGTGGCGGTGCGCTCAGCCTATGTTCAGGTGCCTACCGTGCTGGCAGTACAGTGGTATCGTGCCAGCTTCCAGCGCCTGGCAACGGCTTCCAAGTCTTTCGCTTCGCTCTCTTGGCCTAAGAGCAACAAGCCTCGCCCTCGTAGATAACACTAGACTCAGTGGTACGTAACGTAGTACAACGGAATACATGTCCTACCTGTTGTCGGCGCACTTTACTGATAGCTCTGTCCAGCAGATGGACCGGCAAGTGCTAAGTGGCCTTTGTAAGGCATGCGTTGTAATCTATAATCTTGAATTCTGAGATGGAAAGCGCTGGTGTATTACGTGCATCAAAGGAATCTTTACATGGGATAAAGGTTCGTCGCACGGATGCGACAAGTGTTTTTCTAGGCTGGCGCTAAAGTTTCGTCTGTCAAACCCTGAAGTTTTTTCCTGCGAACGTTGGACGGACCCGCTATTTTTTTCTTTTTACGAGTACTTCGGGTGGATCTGACAAGCGCGCTTTTAAAGTTCAGCCATTGATGCTCGCACGGCTGTCTGTGCGATTTTGTCCTTGTAGCGCGTCTTTATCTAAGAGGGTATATTTTGCCATTAAGTTGGTTTAAGAATCTTTATGATCATTGCCCTTAATGGGGTGGTAGAGTCCGGTGCTCGTACTTCGAGAGCGCAGCAGTTAGAGCTTGCGACTGTAAAATTACTGCTGCTATTCTAATGACAACAAATGTGCTTTCCTGCCGTGTGCCGAAATCCGCTAAGTCAAGTTGGAAGCTTTTCTTCTTGCGGCGAGCCGATGTCCACCAATAGAAGCCGAGTGCTCGCGGCATCGTTGCTTATGGATGAAAAACGCTAAGGCGCTCGTGTGCTGTGCGATGTCAGTGCACGTTAAAGATCCCCAGGTGGTCGAAATTATTCCGGAGCCGTCCACTACGGCACCTCTCTCTTCCTTTCTTCTTTCACTCCCTCCTTTATCCCTTCCCTTACGGCGCGGTTCAGGTGTCCAACGATATATGAGACAGATACTGCGCCATTTCCATCCCCCCCCCCCCCAATACCAATTATTGATTATTATTAGGTCTGTACAGAAGCGCAGCTATAGTGATAGCCGACTGCTTACACGCAACCTGGACCGAGTGACAGCGTTGCTCGCTGCGACCAACCGAGCGTGAAAACGCCGGTCTGTGTCATTTGCGGCAGTGCGGATATGTAAGAATGGGCGAACTTCTCCTTGCAGTTCCTCGAAAATCGAGAGCGCTTGAGCTCCACGTTGTACGCGTAGAGAGCAGCGTCACGGGCAGACGGGCATACTTTGAACGTGACTTTAGCCATGGGCCTGTTTCGTTTTTCATTATTGTAGGATGGCCGCGGTGGCTCAGTGGTTAGGGCGCTCGACTACTGATCCGGAGTTCCCGGGTTCGAACCCGACCGCGGCGGCTGCGTCTTTATGGAGGAAAAACGCTAAGACGCTCGTGTGCTGTGCGATGTCAGTGCACGTTAAAGATCCCCAGGTGGTCGAAATTATTCCGGAGCCCTCCACTACGGCGCCTATTACTTCCTTTCTTCTTTCACTCCCTCTCTTATCCCTTCCCTTACGGCGCGGTTCAGGTGTCCAGCGATATATGAGACAGATACTGCGCCATTTCCTTTCCCAAAAACCAATTATTATTATAGGATGGCTTAATATAGAGAGGACTTCTTTCTGCTACGAGATAATGAGGCTTTATTTCTGTCTCGGCTACATAGGTGAGGTTGCTAGGAATACAGCGCTGGGTCTGCTGAGTAGCATCTTGAGAGGCGACGCTTGCAACGTCAGTCGTCCTGTGCTTCATGTTTGTATGTGGGTGAGGAGGAAGGCTGCAGCTGACAGCCCGCGTGCCTGGCGAGTTGGTCGTGGTCGCTCCGATCGCCGAAGATCCCACGCTTCGCTATAACTTGCTGTTGCGGCTAGCGTCATCTGTGAGAGCCTCTTGTAACTTAGGCGTTCGCCGTTCCTTCAATCATAATCTGCTTGAAACGTCGGAACGTTTCGTTAGACAGTTCGTTATGTTGCACCATCTCTTAGAGGGTGATAAAAGTTGCCGAATGCATTATTTTACTGTGTACCTTCGACTGTGTGCATGAGAAGTTTGTTCGTGTGAGGAAAAAAAGCTAGAGAGTGAACAGTTTCCGAAAAAAAAAGTAAGAGATGTCGCAGAAACCACAACGCGTAATCTGGGTCCCTCTGTAGTCGGGAAAATGGAGTGGGAAAATGCCGATTTTGTCTGACGGCTGCACGTTGTCAAAATCCCGAAAAATAAGTGCCGCCCTTAGTCGAGTGTACCCGGTATTTTTTCACTTTTTATCCCGAGGCACCTACTACTGTTGATGCAGTTGTTGCGATTAATATGTTTGATACAAAGGTACTTCGGTTTTATTTTGTTCCTTGAAGGGGCTGGAGGGAGCACACCTCAAGTGAAACTACCTGTGTACTGCCCCGGCGAAATGCATGCAGTATATCCTTCGTTTTCCACGTCTATTTGTATTTATTTTGTCCAAAAACTTGTCTCTAAATAGACGGTTAGATATCAATCGCAATAATGTGCCAAAATGGACTAGGCATAGGCGCTTTAAACCACGCTTGACAAGGTCACGCCAATAGGTGAGCGAAATAGAAGAAACCTTATTAAACTGTAATTCCTAGAATATGCTGGCACGTTCTCGGCACTATAATTAAACTCATGCCCCATTAAAGTTTTCTTCTTCTTCAACTGATATGGAGAACTCACACTTGAGCGAAGCTCACGCAAGCGAACGCCTCGAGTGCGGAGGCGTGGCCTCGTTACGCGAGGTCGTTCGAACGGTGTGATGCCTGCACAGCTAGTGACTATGCATATCGTCTTCCAGAACAGTTGGTTTAAGTGGCTGTCCAACGGTGCGTACGCCAATAATTAGTAACTGGCTGACGTGAATCGATGATCTCTCATTAACTCAGCCAGTCAGTTAACTGAGATAGTTTTTGAAAGGTAAGGGCTTGTATTAGAAGGTTCTGAAGCGTTTTCTGCACAGAGGAATGAATGAATGAATGAATGAATGAATGAATGAATGAATGAATGAATGAATGAATGAATATTTATGAGCAAAAAAATGCACAGAGGAAGGATTTTTTTTCTTCAAAATATGCTTGCCTGCCTTGATCCTTTCCTCTCCCATATTATAATTAAGCGCTGTCGGTGCCATCAGGGCTGGTATATCTAGTAATCAATTTATATACCTCCGGCTCCTGTAGCGGCTGCTAAGCAATGGCGAAGAGAAAATAGATTTTATCTGAGGGAATAAGAGTTGATACAAGAGCCAGCTCCTGGTCTTATTTTTTCGAAGGCAGCCATGAGAGGTGAGAACATCGCTGTACCCCGTAGTGTTCGCGCGTTTGCTCCAGCAGGAACACAAGAAGGCTGGCCCATTCGTCAATCAATCCCGGTGGACTGTGTGCACCAGCTTAAAAGGGTACTAGGACAAACTGAATTTGGCTTGCTTCGGTAGATTCATCATCATCGTCATCAGCCTGACTACACCCACTGCACGCCAAATACCTCTTCCATATCTATCTAATTAACTCTTTTCTTTGCTAGCTGCGCCCTCCCTGTGCCCGCAAACTTCTTAATCTCATCCGCCCACCTAACCCTCTGCCGCCCCCTGCTACGCTTGCCTTCTCTTCGAATCCACTCCGTTACCCTTAAGGACCAGCGGTTATCTTGCCTTCGCATTACACGCCCTGCCCAAGCTCGTCTTGATTTCGACTAGGATGTCATTAACCCGCGTTTGTTCCCTCACCCACTCTGCCCGCTTCCGGTCTCTTAGCGTTACCCCTATCATTTTCCATTCCATGGCTCGCGGCGTTGTCATTAACTTAAGCAGAACCCTTTTCGTTAGCCTCCTTGTTTCTGCCCCATAGGTGAGCACCGGTATGATACATCTGTTATATACTAGTATGCGATATGTTGGTATCAATATATATCGTCGCATACTAGCTAAAGAAACGGTGTTTTCATGGAAAACGAAGCTTTTATACGTGGTGTCAGGCCGAAAAATGACCTATTTGTGTCGCCACCAGCGACCAATTTCTCAAATAAACCGTTGTGCGTCGGCAGAGTTTTTTTAGAACGCGCATCTCGGAGGCTAGGCTGCACATTCACTCACTTCAGTGCGATGATCGCACAGTCTTTTTCCATGTATGCGTCACTGAGTCGAGTGCTGGGAAAATTCTTAAATACAATTCCGTCAGCAATAAAGACGTCGTTTGCTGACGGGCACACATCGACATGGCCAAGAAGTGCAAAAGAAAATCGATTTTTATAGCGAAAAAGATTGGGATGCAGTGGCACTGATGAGTACCATTGCATAGGACGTAGTAATACTCATGAGTACCACTATAGATCCAATTCTTGTTCGCAGTAAAATCGATTACTTTGCTCTTTCTGGATATGCTAATGTTTGCCCGCAGCTGCCGCGGTGTGGCGCTCGTAGGTCTCTCTTTCTTTATAGGAGGTGTTTGAGTGCGTACATGTGTGAGCCTCGTATAGGGCGGCTCTCCTACAAACAAAAAAAGATAAGGCGAAACAAGGGCATCGGTTGTGACTGGGAAGTCCTCTATTTTTTCCTTTCCTCGCCGGCGAAGCAATCGATGGACTGCAGGACTCGTTGTCGTGGGAACCTAGGAGGATGACTTAGTCGCAGTCGTAGTCTTCTCAGTCTTGAAACCATCCACGACGCACTTCTGAAACGGAACACGGGCTGTTTGGAAGCATCAGAGCACGCGTGACGTCAGACTTATTCCGCTCTATCTATACCGTCGTCGTTGCAGTTAATGGTGATTCGGGGATAGCTTGTAGCGCGGAAGACCAGCACTCAAGAATTACTGCACGTGACGCTAGCGCTGCTTGGCGACCTGGGTTCGTTCGCCACCAAGCATGCGCCATCAACGCCCACATTGAACCCTGCTAAAATAAACGGTCGGCGCGTTTCTGCTTCAAAAGAATATAAAATAAACCATGGAAAATAGAAGTCGCAGATGTTCAATGAAGGCGTTATTACTGAAACTCAATCTGAAACGGTAGACCCTGAAACAGTATATCGATTACTGAAACGTTAGGTCCTGTATCAACGAATCCCAATGTCTTGTCGAGAGGATAACCTCCTGAGGAGTGAATAGAGCTGACCTACCTCGAACATGGTGACCAGCTTCTCAACTACCTTTGTGGCTTCTGGAGGCTGCAAAGGATGAAATATGGAGCACAACTTCAACAATGACAACTGAGGGAAGAGGCGTCGTGTTTGGCGCGCCTACCTCGTGGTTTGAACTTCAAGGCGAAAATGTCGGTATTGGTCGCGTGGGGGGTGACATAAATGCAAAATAACCGCTGCTGCTTCATTCGTTGGGAAACCTGATCTGAAGGCAGGCTGGCATGAGCGTTGTAGTGAGTTTAAGCACTTCAGCAGCTTTTATATCGCAGCTTTTTCGCGCCTCACCTATAGTAATCGTTGAAGTCACACATAGCGTTCGGTTGTTGAAAGCAAGACAGCATGAGAGAAGAAATCAAATTATAAATTATGTAACGGTTGTAAGCTAATACCATGTGGTGGCCCATGGATGGTAATGTCTTGCCGATCATTACAGACAAGAACACACGCAACCGGAAATTTGATGTCTTTACTCGTTTCAAAACTTCAACTTTCGAGGAAAGAAAACATTAGGTGAATGAGTCGACGTGATGCCTCTTTGAAGTCCCAGATGCTGTGTCCTGGAAAGAAGGCTACAATGGTCTTTTCATAGTTACAATCGATATTCGGCTTGACTGCACTGCCTGTTAAAGAGCTCCTTCTCTCTGTCGTATAGTTCTGCTCTTGTTTTCAAACACCGAGGTTGTTTTTTGTCGCACAGGCACTAGCGAACGGCAAGATCGTATAGGGCCTCACCGAAGGCGACAACGCCTGAGGCAGCCAACCGTCTATCGCACTGTCCGGTGCGGAGCTCTCTTTTGCTCGACAGCCCATTACATAGCGCCTGTATTTCAGGTAATAGTTTTTAATAGCCTTCGTGATTACCGACGTACGCATTGCTGGAGACCATGGTATGGCTCAGTTTTCAATTATATTTTCTTTTTCTGTCTGCGTACATCCCCAACTCCCTTACATTATAATGTGAGTTGCCTTTTAATGCCTGCATTTTTTTTAAGCAATGATTTGCACCTTACGTGACATTAAGTGGCACCCTACCCAGTGCGCACCAATGTAGACACCTCTTCAAGAACTGCGTAGCAATAGGTGCGCTCTAAGCAGCCTTTCGATTTTGTTGCTTAGTCTAAATCGCCTTCCTCTTCCGAGCGCGCAAATGACTTCTAAGTTTCACCGTGACATAATCTGTAATTTTTATTTCAAAATTCCAGAGCTCAAGCTCCGCCTTAAGGGTATGACGCGATAGTGTCACGGGTCCCTTTAGTGGCCTAGGGTCCTCTTTGCATGTCGTTTCGGAGACACAGACAATGTTCTTTATTTTATTTTATGCTATTTGTTATTCGCATTTTTCATGATTTTTATTTCGTGCTTTTTTCTTTTTGTAAACTGTATTTTCATTTTTGTTTTATTATATTCTTTCATGTTGTTTTATTTTATTTATTGTTATTTTGATTTACTTTCTATTTTTCAATTTGGGACGTCATGCTATTTGTCAATTGGCGTCACATCGTCATCGACGATTGGGAATTTCGGTTTTACTCAGCAGAGGTTGGTTTAGGCTTAGTTTTAGGGGGTTTAACGTCCCAAAGCGACTCATGCTATGAGAGACGCCGTAGTGGAGGGCTATGGAAAATTTCGACCACCTGGGTTTCTTTAACGTGCACTGACATCGCACAGTACACGGGCCTCTAGAATTCCGCCTCCATCAAAATTCGACCGCCGCGGCCGCGATCGAGCCCTCGTCTTTCGGGCGAGCAGCCGAGCGTCATAAGCACTCACCCACCGTGGCGCCCTGTACACCGCAGGGAATTTCATCTTCAAACCTCCGTGGTTCACACCGAGCGTCCACTCTAATGCTATCGCGATAATATGTACAGGTACATACAGGCCCGCAGCGCAGTGCACGAATAAAAGCCGCAGAGAAATATGTCTTGGATCTACGGCTGCAAAATTTGTTTCACCCACTTGCATGGAAACACCCAGGCGTAATAAATAAATTTCGGTCAACGCTCACAGATCGACCCATTGTTCAGTCCTGGAGAGGACATCTTTTGCCGCTTTTGCAATACTAACTCATGTGGGCGCCGGTGCTTGCCGCCTATACGGAGTCCGTGTCCCCTCCCTCTTTGTCCCGCTTCCGACGAAGCGAGCCCATTGTCACCCTCCTCTCGGTGCTTAGAACCACTGACAGTGCCGTGGGAAATACATCTGAAGGGCTCTTACCGAGCATGCCAGCGTCGCTTCCCTGTAGCAGCGTAGGGCATTCTTAAGCTGAACAGAGAAACGAGAAAGAGACAGATAACATACCAAAAGACACAGTGAGCTCAGCGTCTTGCAATCATTTGACAAGCAGTGTGAGATTGGCCATTGTGAACGTCGAGAAAACTGGCTGAGATGCACTGCTCCCGCTCTTTTTCAAGTCAGTGAATTTGATTTGGCTTGCGAGCACCTGATCAGTGTGTGTTGTTCGCTTGAAACTCGAAGGAGCATCAATCATTCTGCTTTTGCAAGAGTAATTTTTTAAGCGCACTATGTTCAGTCGCTAAGTACTTGAACCGCTTGAGGGACCCGCTCAACGGCGCTTTAGTCTACAGCAATCCAAAGCTTTCTACTGTCAACATGTTATGCCTTTGGGAATCACGAAACATTGCTAATGGTTCTTGTATTAATTTGGCTGCAAAAGCTCCAGCATGACCTTGTTTACGGCTGTCGCACCCTTATGTGTGATTTTCGCATCCTCAATTTTTTTTTCGCTGGCCTATTTTGAACCCCGCTGTTGGTTAGGTGTAATTATGTCCCCCCCACCCTTCCCCGTCGCGCGTCAACGCGGTGGCGCTGACGTTGAAAAGCGGAGTGCATCTTCCAAGCGCTGAAAGGCTCCTATCACCTTATTTACGTCGTCGCAGACTCCCAGCACATCTGCCACGGACAGTGTGGTCTCCGCGCACTCCCGTATTGACTTCCTGTATGAATTTCTGCCCTAGAGAGAAAAATGAGACAACAAGAGGCCAGACTGTAAATGAAGCTATGTCTGGATAACTCCGTACCTCTTTTCTTGTTATGCGATAACATAAGAGTCCATAGCCCCACACCCATCGGCGGTGTCACACTTTGACACCTGCAAAGTGGACCTGCAAGTGGACCGAGGGAAATGCTCCTCTTCTATTCTAGAGGAGAGGAGGGATATACGGGAAGGTGGCTGCCCCGGGGAAGAATCTTGTCAGCTGCCAAGGTTGGTGCAGGGCTCAGTGACAGGGCTGAGCCATCTGCAACTTGCCACGGTTCGCAGGTTGCACGTGGAGAGAGGGAAATTCCCCTCTCTTCTTCTCCACTTGTAGGAGAGACAACGGTGAGGCCAGAAGGTGGCCGGCAGGTGAAGAACCCAGAGGGTGGCTAGGGAGGAGGTACTGACGCGGGCCGTGGAGTGCGCTACCTGAAGGTGATTGGCACTCTCACAACGAGGTTATTATGCTATCGCATTGTCACAGCTAATGGTAATTAGGCGGTCGCAATTTTTTTTCAGATGGAGTACAGCAATATTGATATGAGCTGCCTTGCATACGGTTTGAGTGCGCGCTTTCAATTCTACAGCGACAGCTGTTAACGGAACTGTTTCCCGGTTCTGCGGAGTTGGCGTAGTACCGAGCCACGCTGATTGTAGAGCATGCAGCGACATCATTCATGGCGTCGCTGCCTAGTGCAGTGGCAACGGATCACGTCGAGTGATCCGAACGTAGGGACTTCATGACTCATGAGTGATAGCAAAACTGCGTCATGAGCACTGTACCAGAGAAAAAGGCATAAGGAATAAACGATATTATACTCATCCCTGCATACCGCTGTCGCTGAACCTCTGCGCTACACAGTGGCAATGGTAGAGTAAGTTTTTTTTTCTTGTTCCGTTGACTGTTTCAACGAGGTACTTGCGGAAAATTCGGAAACATGCGCTTTGTTTTCGCTCAGCGTCCACTTATTGCAAGATGGCTGAAACAGATATAGCTTCCAAGATGTCAACTAGTGTGACACCATTACGCTGTCCGAACAGGTTTGTTTTCGTGTTTGTGCGCATGACGAGCACAGTGGAGAAACCGAGGACCGATATCGACACAGCTTAGAAGGCCCTTATGACCGCCATAAATCTCAGTTAAGTCGCTCGTAGACCCCTGCTGCCAGAAACCTAAACTGAAGCTTAACCCGGAAGTTACAAGTTGGGGCTACAGTTCTTTAAAGAGGCTTCCATATAAGATCAAAAAAGCGGCTTTCAACCCTAGCCTGTTTCTTAAGACTAATATTTGTGCGCTCCTGCTAAAGAAATAATTAAGTCGTTACATGAACCACTTACTATACACATTGCGGACTATTTCTTCCACAGTGCGAGTCGAATTCGATATGAAGACACGTTGAGCCAAATAATGACTTACGTGGAACGTTAGATCTTATTCGTGCCAAGTTACGTCGAATGAAACCTTAAGACCTTAAGTGTGCAGTTTAATAAACCCTCCCTGTAGAGCGTATTCGAATATGAAATTTCTTGTCACGATAATTTCGTATTAAGTGTCCAACAAGGCGCGTCTATATGAACATTTTTGCGAATACAAGATAATCTATAACCACCTTGCTACGAAGGCAACATTTAGGACGGGTAATAATTGCTAATTCTTAGTGTCCACGTCATGCCGGAACATGCTCTAATTGTGCCTGTTTAGTACCAATACTGATAATGTACTACTGTGTTTGCTCACGTAATGAACACGCTGTAGTAATAAACGCACCCCCTACTTGGACTGTGTAAAAATATGATATCCCCCCCCCCCGCCCCCTAGCGTAATAAACACATCCCTTTGTTTTCCTGTGCAGTCTGCTGGTGACGGTCTACGAAGCACCCTGTTTTGAACACCGAAAACACTGCGCATTTACTGCAGCATACCAGAAAGCACCGTCTGTTGAATGTCAAGACTAGCATCCGTCGTTCCACGGTACGAACAGCCAAAAATTACAGGGCGCCTAACATTACGTACAGGCTGTGAATGCGAAAGCATTTGTTCGCCATCGTCAGCTACTAGTTAGCTACATTTGTTTACTAACTACCTAGTACTAGTTAGTAGGCAGTACTAATGCCTGGAAGGCTTGTTTGTTGAAGGCCTTTAAATCAAAGGCCTTAGGGTGAAGGGTTTTAGGAAAGACCACACGACATACGCCTACACATGAAGCAGCGCTATAACCGAGCCATCACGTCACTTTCCGGTCTGATGACGTCACTTCCGGTTTCGAGACCATGTTGACGTCGCAATGAATTTTCGGGGCCCGGGTTCGAAACCCATTTCGGAAGATATTTTATTTTTCAGCTTAAGTTAAAGACAACACAGCGAGCCATGGAAAGAAAAATGATCGGTGTAATTTTAAGAGACCGGAAGCGAGGAGAGTGGGTGAGGGAACAAACGCGTGTTAATGACATCCGAGCCGAAATCAAGAGGAAGAAATGGGCTTGGGCAGGGAATGTAATGCGAAGGCAAGATAACCGCTGGTCCTTAAGGGTAACGGAGTGGATTCCAAGAGAAGGCAAGCGTAGCATGGGGCTGCAGAAGGTTAGGTGGGCAGATGAGATAAGGGAGTTTGCAGGCATAGGGTGGGCGCAGCTGGCAAAGGACAGGGTTAATAGGAGAAACATGGGAGAGGCCTTTGCCCTGCAGTGGGCATAGTCAGACTGATGATGATGATGATGTAGGCAGTGTCGATCACTTAATTATGTCACGGGGGGGGGGGGGGGGGCTTCGGTTCGTTTCTCGTGTCGGTTGGTCAACGCCGGATGATAACCTATATAAGGCTTTCACATTAATGAGGATACACCGTATAGAAAGAACCCTAGAACCAGTGGAGACCGCGCACGCCTGCTCACAAAGGACTGCTCGGTTTGATCGGGCGCATTAATAACACCAGCAGCTTATTGCAGTTGGGCTCCGCGTCGAATGCTGTGAGTTGTGCTAGAGTGAGCTCTAGTTGTGTATTCCTTGGACAGCGTTATGCACCCCTAGGCGAATTCAGACATGGAGGGCTCAAGCAAAATCTTTTAACTCTGCTCGCGAGCGGGGAAATCGTACTGAGAGTGCGTTTAGGATTATTTGGAATCTCAGTCGTAGCGTACGATGTAGTTATTCCACCAGACTAGCTTTCGTGACTTTTACACCGCGTAATATTAAAAAATATATATATTTTACCCCGCGTAATGAAAATACTTCGCAAATTTTCAGAACTTTGGAAAAACAAGCGTGTTCATTATTCGAGAAAATGCGGACAGCATTTGTACTTCATTACCGACTGCAGCATTCGT